>NC_083579.1:6292267-6602267 GCF_027579695.1 Neoarius graeffei | reverse complement strand
ACGGCAACGAGATGTTATTAAAAAAAATATCGCGTCCACATGGGCAACGGATCAGTAAAATATCAGGTACATATGGCAATGCAACGCTTGCTGGAAACGATGCAATACACATGCCACACCTCTACGTGCGCTGTAAGGCGGTCCCATCGGAGACACCAGAACAATAGAAGAAGTAGGACGCATGCGCATAAACCCCTTCTTCTACCCGGCGTGAAGCACTGTCAGGAACAAGCACACAACAACAAGAAGAAGATGGCTGTGACTACGCGAGGAAATCGTGCCTTCTGTGTGTACAAATTAGTTTTATTAGCGTGCATAGTTTTATATAACTTTAATTTTCTTATTGTGTGAACATTTTGAAAAGCATTTTTATATAATTTATATAACTTTTTATATTGTGTGTGAACATTTTGAAAAGCAGTCTTATCCAATAAAAAAAAAGAAATTCAAGAAATGGTTCAGTTACTTGTTTATTTAAAAGAAAAGCTGTATACAAAAGTGAATGCAATGCAGTGGTTCATACAAAACAGCGAGAGTGCTGCTTGTTTTAATCATGTGGTTGTGACGTCATCGTAAACAAATCCGTTCTACTCATCCAGACGACTTTGCAACGGCGCCGTTGCCAGATTTTTCCACTCTGGAACCCGTTCTCAAAAAATATCGTTTTGGGGCACCCAAAACGCCGGTGCCGTGTGGACGCCAGGCCGAAACGATAAACAGTTTTATCAGATTCACCTGAATCCGTTGCCGTGTGGACAGGGCCTCTTAGAGTCACCAGTTAACCTAACCGGTCACGGGACTCAAACCCGGACCTTCTTGCTGTGAGGCACTACACCACCGTGCCGCCCCGACAAGATAATTTCTGCTTAAAATGTAAACAAACCGATGAAATGACAGGAGCAATTTGTGAAAAATGCAATAATATTTTTTGAAAAATAAAAAAGAAGTTTTTACTATCAAATACTTTTTATTCCATATTTAGTTGGTCTTTTTTTTTTTTTGCATTTTTTGGGTTTTGTTTTCAAGTAGAGTTTTTATTTTGTCCTTGGTTGGTTCAGCAACACGCTCCACCATTTTCTTTTCTTCTTTAGGGTTATTTGGAGGTTGGCAAACCAACTTAAAGGTGCATTACCGCCACTGACTGGGCTGCAGTGTGGAACAGGAGATATTTGGGGGGGGGACACAAAAAACCCATACTCTTTTAGCTATTTCTGTTTCTTTGAAATACTTCAAAAGGAGTCAGTTGAGATGGTTCGGGCACCTTTTAGGATGCCCCCTGGACGCTTCCCAAGGGAGGTTTCCTGGGCTTGCCCCACCTGGAGGAGACCCCGCGGCAGACCCAGGACACGCTGGAGAGATTACATCTCTCGGCTGGCCTGGGAACGCCTCGGTATTTCCCCGGAAGAGTTGGTGGAAGTGGCCGGATAGAGGGAAGTCCGGGCCGCTCTGCTTAGGCTGCTACCCCTGCGACCTGGATCCAGATAAGCGGTAGAAGATGGATGGATGGATGGATGGATGGATGGATGGATGGATGGATGGATGAAATACTTTATCAAGTGATATATCTGATTTGATGCGCGCCGTCATTTTATTTTATTTTATTTTATTTCTCTACTTATGGTATATGAGCTGATTGTCTGGTAGTAGAGTAGCCAATCAAAGCGTGCAATTTCTCATATCCAGTGAATGTGGATCGATATATAATATGCACTCCCCGGCCACTTTAATAGGAACTTGTTCTTGAGTCTAAGATCCCTGTTCTTGGCTGCAGGAGTGGAACCCAATGTGTTCTTCTTTCTCATGTTGCGTGCTGAGATGCTTTTCTGCTCACCACGGTTGTAAAGAGTGATTATATGAGTTACTGTATCCTTCCTGGCAAAAAAAAAAAGCTCGAACCACAAATCTGTCCATTTTCCTCTGACCTCTCTTATCAACAAGGCGTTTGTTTCCACCCACAGAACTGTCACTCACTCACTCGATGTTTTTTGTTTTTCGCACCATTCTGTGTAAACCCTAGAGACCGTTGTGTGTGAAAACCCCAGGAGATCATCAGTTTCTGAAATACTCAAACCAGCAGGCCATCTGGCTCAAACCAGCACGCAAGAAAGAAAGAAAGTTTCCCATTCTGATGTTTGAACATTATTATTATTTATTATTTTTTTATATTTATTCAGGAAGCTCATATCACATAGCGTGATTTTCAATGAGCTCCTGTCTATAAAACATCACAATTACAGAAAAAAAAAATATTCACAAGTTATAACACACAAATATAAAAAAAAACTATATACAAATCAAATATTACAATTATAAAATTAACTTTCGATTTAAAAATATGCAAATTTTAACTGAACGTAGGTCCCTTGGCAAATTGTTCCAGTCCTGACCAATACTTTGTAGTAGTGTTTTTCCCCAATTCCTTTTGGCCTTTGTTAAACGAATGCTATCTCTTTTCCTGGTGTGGTAACTATGGAAGTCCTTACTGTATTTGATTTTGAGGTCACTATCGATAAAGCCGTTAAGATATAGACACGACGTTGCTTAAGTGTTTTCCACCTACAGTAAGTTCACATCGAGCATCAGTCGAAGATGAGTATACTGGAACATTAAATATCAATTTAGCACATTTATTTTAAAGGATTTGTAGCTGGTTCATGATGGTGGAGTTGTTTTTATCACCCCAGATGAAATCTGCATAATCGAATAATGGGTAGATAAGGCTGTTACACAGTGTGATCCTAGCATGTCTGGGGAGAAGATCTTTGACACGTCTCAGTATACCCATTCTCTGCTTAAAGGACATGGGACATGGATTTTTTTCTGGGTATAATTATGTATAAAGGACATAAGAAATGCCATCTAAATCACTGCAGGGCGTCAAAAATGTGAAAATCATCACATTATTCAACTTTTTTATACATCAGCGTAAAACAATGATTCGTTAATTAGCTAAGTGGTCACGTGACCCGTGACGTCACAAAAACTTTCCAAGGAGCCGGCGCTTGGGTATCTAATGTAAACAGGTTACCGAAATGGACACCATCGACAGTGACATTCCCGATGTTTCACAGAGATGTGAAGTTAGACCCTATCAATTCGAACCGATAGCTGGAAATTCACATGAACATGGATCTTGTCTTTACTCTGACGGGTCAGATGATTCTGAGAGTGAGAGTTCATTCAGCCCTCATGAAACTGAAAGCGGTCGGCTCGATAACACTTCCTGGTAAGTTAAAAACAATTCTGCTCAAAGGCTAATGATCTGTTGAAAGAAGTATTATTTTTGTATCATACATTGAAAGTTCATCATAGATCTAGCTAAAGTCCGTTGCAAGCTAGTTTTTTTTTTGCAGATATTTTTCGAGATTGATTGAGATACAATGCTTCCAGAGTCCGAGATGAAAACATTCAAAATGGCGAAACGAGTCAGAATTATGATAATCAATAATTGATACACCCAAAATTATAATACTAATCCTTACCGCATGAGGCCCATGGTAAAACCACACTTCCAGGAGGGGCTGCCGTCTGCCTCCCAAGCCGGCCGAGAGTGCTCCTCGTTGGGAACGGCCAGGCGGGCGAATGCCCTGGTCCGTCCGCCCGGTCTAAAAAATAATGGTACAACTCCGAGTGAAGGTATCAATGCGCTGTCGAAGCGCGCAGAAGGTGTTAGTACGCCTGTCATTACAGTGCGGAATTTCCATAGCATAGAAAATCGCCACGTTTCAATTTGTGTAACTGAACTTTGTTTCATGTCACTGGTCATATAAACCTATGTAAACAGGAAAAACGCAGAAGAGTTTGGTTGCATCTAACTACAGCCCCAAAAAATACCATTGGCCATACTGAGCCTAGCTACATTGCTAACAGGAGTGACAGCGCGTCTGACTGACTGGGAGGTCGCAATACACCATGATGTTCAATGTACGTTAAACACTCTAAAAACGAAACAATTTTCTTGTCATCCAAGACACAAAAACTATTTTGTCGCATTCGTCATCATCACGATTCACACTTCTCCATATTCATCTACCTGCTTGTGCTGTACCCGAAAGTTTTTGTGACGTATGATCACGTGACAGCGGCTCTTCCGGTTGTAAAATATGCATATCGGAGCTCGAGCAGAAATGCCATATAATCATCACGAATATAACGATTTTGCTGAATTTAATAGATAATTTTGTATTTGTTGATGCAATTATTTCATATTTTTAATGGAAAGAAACTGATATAGCGTGCATTTATGTTTCATGTCCCATGTCCTTTAACTCTGATGCAGATGTTTTCTATGTGTATGGAGCACTTGCATGTGACGTCACAGCCGATCCAGATTGTGACAGACGCCATCGTGTCGGTCAAACGCCATATTCCGCCTTCTACTTCTACTTCTACCTTTTCTTCTGGAAAACCCTACTATATACAATTCTACTACAACGGCTGCGGCTACAAGCTCTCCCTACCTGTGCACGTTTATGTTTTTTGTGTGTATTTTTGCGTGTTGTTCGTCTGTACCGGACTTCAATATCCACTACAACCGTATGGACTTACTGGACATTGGTTTCCAGCAGAAAATGACGGTTTGTAGCGATTTCCATCGCATGCACAACATTCTGGACGAGAAAAAAAAAAAAACATTCCGGACAAGATAGTGAGACCAGCGGGGTCTCCGTGGATTGTTATTGGAAGCAAAGCGAAGGAGGCGGTGTCGGGAGCGGAAGCAAAAGCGAGGCTGCAGAGCCGGCCTGTTGACTAAGCTCAGAAAACAGCCACTCAAATCTCCACTACCAAGCCTCTACCTCTCCAACGCCAGGTAAACAAGACGGATGATTTGGAATTACCTTATTCTATTCTATAATCGGCTGGTCAGTGCTATACTCAATACTTAAGTGACTTACCCATCCAATGAGGATTCTTGTTTACAAGATGCCACATCTGAGTCGCTGACAAATCCTGAATTTCTGTAAAGATAACTGTGCAGAGATTTATAAGCACGCAGTGCTTCACCACTGAACAGCGAGGGAAAGTTAATGAAGTAATTATACACATCCGGGTATTCCGCTGGCAGTTCAATATCCGGTCGTGAAAACTCCGTCCGGTAAGCCATAAGGGTCACAAATCTGTAGATCGTTTATTTTAGACATATATCTAGTTATCTGTTCATTAGAAAAATGAGCCGTGTAGTCCGTCGGTTGAAATTGATCCATTCTGTACACGAGTGCAGCAGTATTCAGCGGTGTTTTTGACCGACAAGATGGCGGTTGTGTACTTTCCGGTCACGTGACTGCAAGATCTCTATTGACCATGACACGTTCTGCTGCACAGTTACTCCTAGATATTTCAAAGAATCAGTGCATTCAGTGGTATTGCTGTCAGCGATGATGGTCAGATTACTGATGGACTTTAATTTTTGAGAACTGCCAGAGAGCACAAACTTGCACTTAGATAAATTGAGTGTTAATAGATTTTCCTTAAACCACCTGGATACTGTGAGTAAATCACTATTCAGGATATCTTCAATATCTTTGGCATCGCTTGAGGAGTAATACAGCACCGTATCATCAGCATATAAAATGATGTTGCTGTGAATACTACATGATGGTAGATCGTTAAATCTAGAAATACTGCTCCTGTAAAGCGTCCATTATCCATGTTATTCAAAATGTTGTCTGTGAAATGTGATAAGGCAACACCAGTAGAGAGCTAAGGACGAAATCCAAATCGTTGAAAAGATACCAGCTTATTTGCATTCATGTAATCGTACAACTGGATGTGAAGAGCTCTCTCTAGGATCTTGCTTATTATTGGTAATATAGTGATCGGCCGAAAGTTGTTTGGATCGCAGCGATCGCCAGCTTTAAGTAAAGATGTTACTTTGCCACATTTCCATATTGACGGCACAATGTTGGTTGATAACGAGCGATTGAATAAACTTGTAAGACTGTCTGCAATTACAGAAGATGCATCTTTCAGCAAACGAGTGCTAATATTGTCTAATCCGATGGCTTTATTCATTTTCAGACAATTAACTGGTTTAAATGAGAACTTGTGGGCTGACACTTTTGTTGCTGAAGTAATGGATAATGAAACAAAGGGCTTTAATTTCTCAGCTAGCTTCGCACCAATAATAGCAAAGTAATGGTTAAGGATTTCAGCCATAGACTTAGCATCTGAGATAATAGCGCTATCAGATTCCAAGCAAGATACAGTTAGGTCCATATATATTTGGACACTGACACAAATTTTGTTTTTTTACCCGTTTACTGAAACATATTCAAGTTATAGTTATATAATGGGCATGGACATAAAGTCCAGACTTTCAGCTTTCATTTGAGGGTATCCACATTAAAATTGGATGAAGGGTTTAGGAGTTTCAGCTCCTTAACATGTGCCACCCTGTTTTTAAAGGGACCAAAAGTAATTGGACAGTTGACTCAAAGGCTATTTCATGGGCAGGTGTGGGCAATTCCTTCATTATGTCATTCTCAATTAAGCAGATAAAAGGCCTGGAGTTGATTTGAGGTGTGGTGCTTGCATTTGGAAGATTTTGCTGTGAAGAAAACATGCGGTCAAAGGAGCTCTCCATGCAGGTGAAACAAGCCATCCTTAAGCTGCGAAAACAGAAAAAAAACATCCGAGAAATTGCTACAATATTAGGAGTGGCAAAATCTACAGTTTGGTACATCCTGAGAAAGAAAGAAAGCACTGGTGAACTCATCAATGCAAAAAGACCTGGACGCTCACAGAAGACAACAGTGGTGGATGATCGCAGAATAATTTCCATGGTGAACAGAAACCCCTTCACAACAGCCAACCAAGTGAACAACACTCTCCAGGAGGTAGGCGTATCAATATCCAAATCTACCATAAAGAGAAGACTGCATGAAAGTAAATACAGAGGGTTCACTGCACGGTGCAAGCCACTCATAAGCCTCAAGAATAAAAAGGCTAGATTGGACTTTGCTAAAAAACATTTAAAAAAAGCCAGCACAGTTCTGGAAGAACATTCTTTGGAAAGATGAAACCAAGATCAACCTCTACCAGAATGATGGAAAGAAAAAAGTATGGCGAAGGCGTGGTACAGCTCATGATCCAAAGCATACCACATCATCTGTAAAACACGGCGGAGACAGTGTGATGGCTTGGGCATGCATGGCTGCCAGTGGCACTGGGTCACTAGTGTTTATTGATGATGTGACACAGGACAGAAGTAGCCGGATGAATTCTGAGGTATTCAGAGACATACTGTGTGCTCAAATCCAGCCAAACTGATTGGTCGGCGTTTCATAATACAGATGGACAATGACCCAAAACATAAAGCCAAAGCAACCCATGAGTTTATTCAAGCAAAGAAGTGGAATATTCTTGAATGGCCAAGTCAGTCCCCTGATCTCAACCCAATTGAGCATGCATTTCACTTGTTAGAGACTAAACTTCAGACAGAAAGGCCCACAAACAGACAGCAACTGAAAACCGCTGCAGTAAAGGCCTGGCAGAGCATTAAAAAGGAGGAAACACAGCGTCTGGTGATGTCCATGAGTTCAAGACTTCAGGCAGTCATTGCCAACAAAGGGTTTTCAACCAAGTATTAGAAATGAACATTTTATTTACAATTATTTAATTTGTCCAATTACTTTTGAGCCCCTGAAATGAAGGGATTGTGTTTAAAAAATGCTTTAGTTCCTCACATTTTTATGCAATCATTTTGTTCAACCCACTGAATTAAAGCTGAAAATCTGAACTTCAACTGCATCTGAATTGTTTTGTTCACAATTCATTGTGGTAATGTACAGAACCAAAATTAGAAAAATGTTGTCTCTGTCCAAATATTTATGGACCTAACTGTAGTTGTGGGCTTTCTTTTCGAGATGTCACAGCATTCAAGATTTTCCACAGATCACTTGGGTTTTTCTTGTTATCTTCCATCACTTTAGAATAGTACTCAGATTCACATGTTTTGATAGAATTTGTCACCAAGTTTTTCTGTTTTTTGTAAGCAGACCAAACCTTCAGTGAATTAGATCTTATTGCTTTTCTGTATAAATGATCACGCTTTTTCATCTCTTCAGCTAACTGGCTGGTCATCCATGGATTGTAAATGCCTTGCGAACATCAAGAGCTTCAGTTAATTTGTATCTGCATGATTTGCTGCATTGTGCTGCTGTCAAGGGATTGGCTGATTAAAGAACTGCATAACACAGCAGGTGGATGGGTGTTCCTCATAAAGTGTCTATATATCCATCATATCTCAGAAAATAACATTGATCATTACTATAAATGGCCTTAAAAGCGACCCTGAATATTACTTTAACCTTCACTTGAAGCTGATAATCTTTCACCAGAGCTTTGAAAGTACTTCATGAGAAAGTAATTAAATAACATCAACCAGAGACTCGAGCATTTACAGTAAATCGAATGTGCATGCACACATACACTACATTTTATTACTGTAACTTTTGGGGAACTATATTTAACATTACAAAGCACTGACACTGGAGACTCCTTCCATAAATGTTTAATAAACGTCTTCTTACAGAAATCCGTATTGGCAATACGGTGACCATACAAGTCCCTGTGAAGGCGCTGTTACTATAGAAACGACAATGTATTCGAACAAGTGCATTAGGCCAAATTTACATTAGACCGTGTCTGTCTCGTTTTCTTCGCGGATGCACTGTCCGTTTACATTAAAACGCCTGGAAACGCCGGGAAACGGGAATCCGCCAGGGTCCACGTATTCAATCCAGATCGTGTCTGGTCCGGTGCTGTGTAAACATTGAGAATATGCGGATACGCTGTGCTGAGCTCTAGCTGGCGTCGTCATTGGACAATGTCACTGTGACATCCACCTTCCTGATTCGCTGGCGTTGGTCATGTGACGCGACTGCTGAAAAACGGCGCGGACTTCCGCCTTGTATCACCTTTCATTAAAGAGTATAAAAGTATGAAAATACTGCAAATACTGATGCAAATACTGCCCATTGTGTAGTTATGATTGTCTTTAGGCTTGCCATCCTTCCACTTGCAAGTGGTAAGTGACGCGCATGCCCGATATGCACTGAGATCACACACACAGCGGCTCAGTCCCAAATCACTGCTCGTGCGCTTCACTCGCGCGCTCTGTGAGCTGCGCAGGGCCGGAGTGCGCACCCTCCAGAGGGCACTCGCTGTTCAGGGCGGAGTGATTTGGAGCGCAGGATGCCTGCGGAGCCGAGCGTATCCGTGTATTGGCGTTGCTGTGTGCACGCGAACCGTGTATTGGCGTTGCTGTGTGCACGCTAATCGTTTTAAAAACGTTAATCTGATGATCTGCTGATACGGTCTAATGTAAACCCCACCTTAATATCCAGTAAACCTGTGATTTTGCAGCTGCGCTACTGTCAGAGCTGCTGTTCTAGAGAATTAATCAATACTTCCTGACCAATCAGATTAATCACTGTGGTATAATAAGATATAAACCCGCTGTGAGTCGGGGTAATGCTTTCATTTCGCCACTGCAGGAACAGTAGACTAGCGTAGGAGTTCCCTCAGGAGTTCCACAGGCTTGTTTGCAATGTTTAGCGTCAGGGTTAGCGTCAGTGCTGTTTCAGAAGCAGTGACACGGAAGCTCATGGATCGCCGGCTTGTTAAAGCCAAAAGAGTGCCGAGTCATCAGGCTGTGAACGTGTCAGGATTAATTGCATCAGGGATCTGAGGAAGCCACAGTGGTGAGAGAAGAGAGCAGATCGACAAACAGCTAGTGGGCTAATCGGCTAAGAAGGCACAAGCTGAAAGTTTTCTTTTTTTTTTCTGGATGTTCTTCACTGAAATTACCGACTTGACGAACAGCAGTTTTTCATTTTTTAATGAAAATGCTTATAAGTGTTACGTCTCTCCTAGATTTTAATCTAACTCCACCCACTGCATAATTTGGGAAAATGCTAAAAAGAGGACAAGGGCCTGGGGGGGCATATATTTCAAAATGACCACAGTTTCACAGACTCCAGCTCAAGGGCGGGGCTGGAGGACATGTTCCACCCACCTCTTTTGCTTCATGATATTGTGAAGTACCAAACGGTGAACTCTACATCAGCATCGGCCTTGCAAGTGTCAGGATGATTTTAACCAGTAGATGGCGTTTTGAGCCCTTTTCAACCCATAAAATGGCATTTTTTAATAAAGATTTAATTCTGTCAATGTTAACACCAGCATTGATGTGTTTCACATCGTTGTCGTCGTCGGCTATCCATCACTAGCGATAATGACTGCTTCATTAGGATGCACAGAAATGGAGATGGGCCATGAGGCCCGCACCAGAGCTCCTTTCCTAATGAAGTGCCTTGCACAGTAAGGTAAGACAAACGATGTTGTGCCCCCATCGTGTTGCCTCTCTGGACCTCCAGACCTGATACCAAGTGGTGCACAAAAGTGCCACAGACTTGACGGGCATGGAGGTTGCCCCGCAGTGATGACTGACTTGCCGAGTGATGTCATCCGTTGGCCATTTGAGTGGCTCTTCCGCATGCCATCTGGTGGTGCGCCATTGACCCTGTTGGGTTCATCTGCCACATCGCACCGAAAAGCGCCCTGCTGCCAGCGCCTTATTGGTGATGTATTGTTTAACCCATAGCTGGAACCCAGGCAGGTGCTACCACTCCGGGTCAGAGCGGACCTGGGAGCAATGGTGATTAAGGGGTAACTCCACTTTCCCTAATACTCAAGTCCTCCCGGACCTGAGATTCACCACCGGTTGCAGTTTAAAGTCATAGCCAGGACTAAATGTAATGTAAATAGTGTTTCATATCATTTAGTTTACAGCTCTAAACACGTTCAAGTGTGTAGCACCTCTTTAATGTTTATAATAATCTTTAATTATTAATGTTTGAAGAAGGTCCTTGTTAATTTGCGTGAGCAGCGCTGGCACAAATTGTTACTCTCACTCAGGAACTTTCTACTTTCTTCTTCTTCTTCTTATTATTATTATTATTATTATTATCCTCCCAACATTTTTAGGATGCTATTTCTCCCTCAGTTTTCAACCAATCACCAAATTTCACATGAAGAATACCTCTGGGTTGAATTACGTTGCTATGGCTTTTGGTGCTGATCTGGATCACCGACCCGGAATGAGCCATGAAAAATGGGCTTTTTTCCTCACTAAGCGTCATTCTCCATCACTTACCGTTCCGGATCTATAAGGTACGGTGACCAGACAGCCTGGTTTGTAAGAGCTAGTGCAAATCACGGTGACTTTAGTCACAGTATCTATCTAATTTAGAAGTTCTTATGACAAGGTCTGAATGCAGCACTTTGTAATAACTTGGGCAAATTGTGTCAACAGATGCACCACAAATTTAATCCAAAATGTACTTAGATTGCTAATTGTGTATTAAAGGTGGACATGCAAGCTGATTTTAACCGTACATCTAAACAACTAGATGCCTCAGTCGGTCTGTCATCGCTGCTGAATCAAATTGAGATCATTAAAAAACAGCATCTGGATGTATGAGGGTACTTCACAAAGTTCTTGGCCTCAACCAGAAACAAGGGGTGTAACTCCCATTTTGGGGCGTAACTGTATACTATAAAGCTTTATATCACTGTCCACAAAATCTTAGCTGAAAGAAGCAATCAAAGAAAGAAGGAGAGGAAAGAAAGCTTCAAGATGGCGTGCTGTTGCTCCAGGACAACGCGCCCAAGCACAAGGGGCGGGGCAGAAGCAGCCAAATGTGGCTTTGAACTGTTGCCCCATGCACCTTCCTCACCTGACTTGGCACCATCTGACTTCTGTCCGTTTCCCAAACTGAAATCCCACTCGCGTGGTTGCCATTTTCAGAGTGATGATGACATCATCCATGCTGTTGAGGACGATCTGTAGGCTCAAGATGTGACCACCTTCCACAAAAGGATAGCGAAACATGAACATCTGTGGACCGAGTGCATTTAAGTTAAAGGAGACCGCGTTGAAAATGAATAGAAGAAGAATCTTTCTCCTGTGACGTTTTCTGGGCGAGGCCGAGAACTTTTAGAAGTACCCTTGTAAAAAGTGTTAGCATCTCACAACAGGAAAAGAAGGAGCGACTTCGCACGAGCATTCTCAGTGTGAAAGACAAGATGAAGTGCTAAGGGCTCTTATTTAAACGAATGATGAGACAAAGCAGCTTGAGTAATACATAAATACATCAATAAACCAAAGGCTTTTTAAAACAATTCACGGATACTCAGAGTTACATGAAGAAAGCAAAGCCGTGTGTTTGCGTTTGATGTATTTCCTGTGGTACTTGAACTAAAATCAATCACGTTGAGGCTGTGCGTCTTTTTCTGTCAATTCAGGAAACACCAGAGGTGGTGGAATTGTAAATAAATCATCTGGTAATATGGACAGCTTCAAATTTTTTAGGTGAAAACAGAGAAATGTAAACCCGTAAATCTAGTTAGGGTATAAAAATACAACAACAAAAAAAGATTCAGAAATCACAAACTAACACACAAACGTAATTCCTGATGGAAAATTTGTGCCTCTTTTGCCAAAGAATCAAGGAACGTAGGAAAATGTAAGCTAACATATGCTATGCTAAGAGCAGCTGTATTCCTAATCTAACGTGACCAGACGTCCTGATTTGACCAGGACAGTCCCGATTTTGAGTTGTGTGTCCCCAGTCCCGACAAAGGTCCGTCAGGACGCTACGCTGAAATGTCCCGGTTTACACCAAACACTAACAAACTGTCCCGGTTACAGCGATCATACATAGCCAACGAGACGTCAATAAAGCTTCTAGCAATTCAGCATCAATGAGCGTGTGTGCGCAGTCAACCTTACAATGTGTCTATTTGTACAATGTTGCAATATAGAGGCCGCGTTATAACGGATTTTTTCGCTAGCGGCTGTCAACTACTACGCGACAATGCCGAATGGATGAGCGCTGGGCGGAGATGTTCACATACTTCAAGAGTAGGGAGATTCCTTACAGCAATGTCAGCCAGCTTTGCCAGTTTGCCATGTGCCTACCTGGCGCCAATGCTCCAGCTGAGCGAATATTTTCCTACTCTCGAAGCCTTGCTCATTACCCCGGGCCAATTTCGACAATACTTGCTCGCAGTTTCACAGCAGGCTCTCGGGCAATAAAGCGTTACTGGAGCAAATTCACTCATCATGTAAATATATGCAATAAAATGGCATCTTCTTTAGGGTGGGTGGGTTGTGTTTCTGAAACATGTTTTGTTGTCTGTCATCTGTTTCATCTGTCTTTAATCTGTATCACAGACTGTCTTGACTTGTTTGATGCTGTTGTCAACTCAGGGTTCACGTTTCCAAAATAGTTAATAGCCGACACTGGTTAAGATTAAACAGAGGCATTTTGGGTAAAGGTTCGGAGGTGACAACGATTAGGCTCATGCACTCATTCCTGTTGCAATGCATAGCCTATTGTTTAAAAAAAAAAGTTCATCGCATAAAATCTCATCTCATCTCATCTCATTATCTGTAGCCGCTTTATCCTTCTACAGGGTCGCAGGCAAGCTGGAGCCTATCCCAGCTGACTACGGGCGAAAGGCGGGGTACACCCTGGACAAGTCGCCAGGTCATCACAGGGCTGACACATAGACACAGACAACCATTCACACTCACATTCACACCTACGCTCAATTTAGAGTCACCAGTTAACCTAACCTGCATGTCTTTGGACTGTGGGGGAAACCGGAGCACCCGGAGGAAACCCACGCGGACACGGGGAGAACATGCAAACTCCACACAGAAAGGCCCTCGCCGGCCACGGGGATCGAACCCGGACCTTCTTGCTGTGAGGCGACAGCGCTAACCGCTACACCACCGTGCCGCCCCTCATCGCATAAAATATTGATGTTAATATGCAAGCAATGCATTTTCTTGGCGTTTTCACAAAGGTGAAATAAATCAGTTGAAATTTAGGCTATCGGCCCATTCCCTATCATCACATCTGTCGTCTGATTTTCTTACTTTAACTGAATTGTGATAGAAGTACATGTAGATAACAAGAAAATACTTGATTATTCTCTGAAATGTTGATAAAAGTGAGCTTCTACAAAATGATAAAAGCACCTGTCTGAGCCATGGTTTGAGCCGGCGCATGTTTACGGTACATCAAAACGCATATGCGTGCACGAGTATCACGGTCACGCGCAAAGTGTCCTGGTTTTAGACTCGGGAAATCCGGTCACCCTATCCTAATCGCTCATATCAGCTAGCATGATAACTCTTACTATTAGCTGCAAGCTAATCGCTACGGTATGTGTGATACATACCGTAGAAAGTGTCCTTAGCAGCAGATAGATCTCAGTGATTCGGTCTCATTCTCACTCTCACATGCGTTAATAACGTTGCCTTATGACTTTTATAGTGAAACGTAGTGAGGTTTTTCTTTTGAAATGTAAGAAGTAAAAGTCAGAAAAATGCG
This sequence comes from Neoarius graeffei, assembly GCF_027579695.1. Lineage (NCBI taxonomy): Eukaryota > Metazoa > Chordata > Actinopteri > Siluriformes > Ariidae > Neoarius > Neoarius graeffei. Next base: position 6,587,859 of record NC_083579.1, on the reverse strand, counting down.
ATGAAGTAAAGCACAGAAGTACAAAATAATCACTTCCTGTCTCCAGACAACACGAATCTGTATCAGATCAGTTTTAAATGAATGAAGCTGCTTCAGTGACATTAAGGCCAGATGCTATGCTAATACTTACTCGTGTTCAGAATCAGGTTTCCTGAGTGCGCCTTTCAGATTATGCAAATGATCTGCCTGTAGTTCACGCCTCCAAGGCTTTCTTGAGCAGAAGTATGAGAGACTTCTAGCACGCCGTGTTAAAAAACCCTGAAAATTTCAGGGATGGTAAATGCCGACTGAAGAATATAAACATAAAAGCAAAAGACGGTTTAAACATGAAAACTAAAAAAAAAAAACCCTGCTAATATGTTGATTATACTAAGACGGCGAGCAATAAAGCGAACAAAAGTCCAATGTCCAGTGTCTTGCAAAAATATTCATCCCCTTTGGTGTTTGTCTTGTTTTGTCACGTTACAAGCTGGAATTAAAATGGATTTTTGGGGGCGGGTAACACCATTTGATTTACACAACATGCCTACCACTTTAAAGGTGCAAATTGTTGTTTTATTGTGACACAAACAGTATGTTTAGGGTCATTGTCCTGCTGGACCGTGAACCTTCGTCCCAGTCTCAAACCTCTGGCTGGCTCAAACAGGTCTCCCTCCAGAATTGCCCTGTATTTAGTGCCATCTATCTTTCCTTCAGTCCTGACCAGCTTTCCTGTCCCTGCAGATGAAAAACATCCCCACAGCATGATGCTGCCACCACCATGCTTCACTGTAGGAATGGTGTTCTCAGGGTGTTGGGGTTTGTGCCACACATGGTGTTTCCCATGGGAGCCAAAAAGTTCAGTTTTAGTCTCCTTTGACCAGAGAATCTTCTTCCATGTGTTTGGGGAGGGTTTGGCTTTTCCATAAAGCCCTGCCCACTCTGTGGAGTGTACGGCTTAAAGTGGTCCTATGGACAGATACTCCCATCTCCACTGTGGATCTTTGCAGCTCCTTCGGTGTTCTCTTTGGTGTCTTTGTTGCATCTCTGATTAATGCCCTCCTTGACCAGTCTTGTGATCATGTGACACTTTGATTGCACACAGGTGGATCTCATCTCATCTCATCTCATCTCATTATCTCTAGCCGCTTTATCCGGTTCTACAGGGTCGCAGGCAAGCTGGAGCCTATCCCAGCTGACTACGGGCGAAAGGCGGGGTACACCCTGGACAAGTCGCCAGGTCATCACAGGGCTGACACATAGACACAGACAACCATTCACACTCACATTCACACCTACGCTCAATTTAGAGTCACCAGTTGACCTAACCTGCATGTCTTTGGACTGTGGGGGAAACCGGAGCACCCGGAGGAAACCCACGCGGACACGGGGAGAACATGCAAACTCCGCACAGAAAGGCCCTCGCCGGCCACGGGGCTCGAACCCGGACCTTCTTGCTGTGAGGCGACAGCGCTAACCACTACACCACCGTGCCGCCCCAGGTGGAGCTTATTCAACTAATTATATGACTTACGAAGTTAATTAGCTGGGCCAGCTCTTATTTCATACTTACACACACACACAACCAAAGCATACATTTCAGTGTGACTTTGGTTTCATTAAATTATCAGACATTGTTGCATGGATTTAATGTTGCTTCTCAGTTGAGACAATAAGGTCAGAATGATGCATAACTGAGACACGCGTCACACAGTGTTTTCAGCAAACTCCGCACTATGTGCGCAAATTTCGCTCAACTCTCTGAACAGTGCTTACGTCTACGTAAGTCTGAGTTCTGAATACCAGCATGCTTACTTTAGGGCAATTCCATGTAAATGTCAACCTCACCATGCAAAAATAAAGCAACATGTAATACATCAAAACCACTCCCAGAGATATCACCTAGGCCTGTATTTTACAGATGTGAATAAGTTGAACCAATTTGTCACAAGAATTGTTCCCTTCGCCTTATTATGTCAGTCTTTCTTTCTTATAATGTAAACCCCAAGCTAAAATCAACTTTGATCATGTACAATTCTATATTATTGCCACAAGCCACAGAAATGTATGCTAAAATCCACAAAACAGCAAAACAATAGCCATCCTAAATATTATTTAAGAACTTTGATAGTTTTAGCTGATATTTAGAGAGTTTTTCAAAGGGTTATGGTGGTTAAATTGCTGATTTTCTAAACATACGCCATGTCTATTTCAGCAAGAGCAATTCCAGCGTTATGGACGTGACACTTGAACTCAAAATGGCAACAAATGACCCAGTGCATGTTTTATTGTCTCCCAGTATTTAAACAGGTGTTGCATATTTTAAGGCTGTACCATACTGGAGAAGTGATAGAACAAGAACAATTCCCATAGTACATCTAGGGCATGCCAGAAAATGCCAATAAAAGATGCGTTATGGATGTGACAGAAAAAGTATCACTTTTCTTGGGTGACTGTACATTTTTATCAAACTCTGTGAAATCGTAAACCTAATGTCGAAATGGAGATATCCGTTTGATAGAGGGGTCCAAGGTGAATATTAAAAAATCTTCGTTTAAAATATTTTGTATTTCATGCAGAGTTTCGGAAGGAAAAGTCAGCGTTACGGATGTGATGAAATTCCGTTATGGATGTGACGCGAGGTATTAAATCCTGACTGTGTGTGTGTGTGTGTGTAGTAGTAATAGTGGAAATATTGTTGGATTGTACCTCAGCTATAAAAATTGTGTATATTGAATAGAATGCTCCATAATTGTAGGAATGATACACTGCAGTTGGCTTGTGAAATGTGCAGCCTTGAGCTGTTTCCATAGTTTCCGGTGGACGAGGTTGTCGGGTGCACACACACACATACACACACACACACACACACACACACACACACGCCTCCGTCCTCATCATCGGTGTTTATGGAGATGTTGCAGTGTGTGTTTCTGACTTTGGCTTACATTCATGTTTGTGCGTTTTGGAGATCAGCTACATTCGGAATTCAGTGTGTGGGTTGAGCTGGATTAGGTCCTCGAACCATTCTCTACTACACACACACACACACACACACACTATCTGTGTGGTGGAGGAGCACTAACATGAAAGAGGCACAGAGGGAGAATTACGAGGGGGAGAGAGCGAGAGAGAGATGGAGAGAGAGAGTTGTGCTGGTATCAGAGTTATGCAAATTTCATTTCACGTTGATGAACGCTCTCACATGACTGATGGAGAGGATCAAAAAACGTCTCGCTCGCTCGCTCTTTCGCTCTCATTCTCTCTCTCATTCATTCTCAGTCTCTCTCTCTTCACTCTCTCCCTCTCTCTGTCTCTCTCTCATTCTCTCTCTCTCACTCTCATTCTTTCTCTCTTCACTCTCTCTCTCTGTCTCTCTCTCATTCTCTCTCTCACTCTCATTCTCTCTCTCTATTTTCTCGCTCTTTCCATCTCTCTCTTTCTCTCTCATTTTTATTCTCACTCATTCTCTCTCTCTCTCCCCCTCATTATCTCTCTCTCATTCTTGATCTCTCTCATTCTCTTGTTCCCCTCTCTCATTCTCATTCTCTCTCATTTTCACTCTCTCACTCTCATTCTCTGTCATTCTCTCTCTCCCTCATTCTCTCTTTCTCTCATTCATTCATTCATTCATTCATTCTCTCTGTCTCTCATTCTCTCATTCTGTCTGTCATTCTCTCTCTCATTCTTTCTCCCTCTCTCATATTCCCTGATTCTCTCTTTCTCCCTCATTCTCTCTCTCTCTCTCATATTCCCTCATTCTCTCTTTCTCCCTCTCTCTCATATTCCCTCATTCTCTCTTTCTCCCTCATTCTCTCTCTCCCTCTCTCTCTCATATTCTCCCATTCTCTCTTTCTCCCTCATTCTCTCTCTCTCTCTCTCATATTCCATCATTCTCTCTCTCTCTCTCTCTCTCATATTCTCTCATTCTCTCTTTCTCCCTCATTCTCTCTCTCTCTCTCCTCACACACAGCAGAATTCATTTACATTATAAAGTGCTGTAAAAAAAAGAAAGAAAACCGCTTGTCAGATCAAGATCAGGTGTGTGTGTGTGTGTGTGTGTGTGTGTGTGTGTGTGTGTGTGTGTGTGTGATGAATAATATATGCTCTGTGAGGGAAACTGGGTGATTATCTCTCTAACTCTCTTGCGGTACAAATCTGCTCGTGAAGGTTCCTGCCGCTCGCTGCCAGACGCATCACACTCCGTCCTCTGGGTGTTTCTGGGAGTGTGGTTGTGGGCGTGGCTATAACCGTGTGAATTATGCTCTTTGAGGGGTTTCCTTTGGTGTTTCCTAGTCAACAGGTGGAAATTCTGAATGCAGTGAGAAGCTAATAATCAGAATGAATAACAATTCATCAGACAGTAGAGGAGCAGGCGATGAACAGGTGATGAACAGGTGATGAACAGGTGATGGTGTTTAGGAAGGTGTTCATAATGAAATCTGGTGGCGTTATAATGCAGGCCTGCGGATACTATACTGTATGTACGGTAGTGTCGGATTTTCAGGAGAACAGTGACATCCTGCACAGCACCGAGCTGGTCATGCATATCAGAGTGAAAACACACACACACACACACACACAAACAAACACACAGACACACAAACACTTTTTATGCTCTAGTTGTCAAGTCACATTGATGGGAAAACAAACAAAAAGGGATAAAGTCGGCTTGTGACACACCGAGGGCGAGATGTTTCGGGGGTAAGATGAGGGTTAGAGATGACACCTCGGTGTCAGATATGGATTTAAGTCAGGTTGTGATCAGATGAGAGCTTTTACTGGGGTCTTTCTTCTGCTACATTATCCCCAGAATTCATGCCAGAGCCGTCGAATAAAGTGTCACGTCAAGACTCCAGTCAATCCACGTCTGGCAGGAGAATGACAGTGAAGACCCGGTGTATTGCATGTTAAGGCAAACACTTTTTGATATACAGGTACAGCTATGATTTATCATGGATATATACGGAGTTTATACTTCATGAGAAAGAAATCAGACATGAAGTGTAAAATAAGAGCAGATGCACCTCTCACATGACCAGCGTTGATTGAAACACTCGTGAAAATGGAGCTGAACAAGGTGTTGATGTGATGCTTCATGTCCTACTTACAGTCAGGACTGGATTTTAATGAGATTTATCGATTAGCTTGGTCTGAATTACTCTGTTTACAGGTGCTGACTGAAAAGCCGTCTGAAATTTAAAATGTTTTTAATGAACATGACGTTTTCCTCTGTCTCGCAACAACAATATCGTGTGATCATTTTGAAGATCGTTCTGGCGGTCACTTTTCTCCGTTTTGGGACCTCTTGAGGTGAACAGAAACAGGAAACAGCTGGACGCGAGGGAGGAGCTTTAACTAATTAGCATAACTATGGAACTGCGTCACACCAAGATGGCGACACCACCAAGAAAACATCATGACTCTGCATCGACCTCGGAGAGTTTTGAGTCGCAGGGATGTAATTTGTGGTCGACGTTCATGAATAGACCTGTGAAACAAAATATGAATATTTCTATCTTTTCTCTGTTCCTGCTTTTGTGTTCTCGTTTCTTCCTCTATAAGATCAAAACATTAGGTGTATAACTGCATACTCGCTACCGTGGAGTCGAGCCCATGCACTCTAAGGCTAAGATCGCTAAGCGCTAGCTAGAATGATTTTATCTGTCCGGAAAAATGACACATCATCTCTCTAACCTTGCTCGATCTTGCAGTTGCGCCTACTAGGCAGGCTTTCCTTTTCTTTTCTGCTGGCGGGAGAGCTGAGTTCGCCATGTTCGCCCACGCTGACTTGTTTTGGTTAAAAGTAGGTCAAATAAACACGCCCCACGGTGGTCATGTGATATTGTTGCTCACTTGCTTCAGCAAGCTCCAGAATTGTAAAACGCAGGACGCGTTTTATCTTGGCAAAACACTTGCACACAGGATACACTGCGTGGTGTGTGTGTGTGTGTGTGTGTGTGTGTGTGTGTGTAGCAGCGCAACATCTCGAAACGCCAACAGCAATAGAAACGGAACATTTTTGCCCAGGCAGAACTGCAAATGTTGACTTTTTTGCAGTTTTGAAGATCCTCAAACGTGATGATTAACTGTGATGGCTTTTTAAAAGCTATTTTTAAACTCGTTTTTCCTTAAAATCAGAGCTCCAGTTTTTAGCTGAACTTGAACTGCCTTCATAAAACTTTACACGTTCGTTCCAGGCCCTATACATTAGCTTCAGAGGAATTCCTTAAAATTTGATCATTGTTAGACTCATGATGATTTTTATCCTGAAAAAATGGCATGGCGTACGATTATTATAACAATGGAATTAAAGCTAGTGTAGGTAATGTTGGAGAAACCAGCAAGAGTAAGCTAGATTTTGAAAGTATCCCACTGAAAGTATCCTCCAGGGCCACTCTTCCAAAACACATGAACGCACACCGCCTGACTCCTGCTGGAGGATGAGTCCGAGAGAGAGAGCGTTGAGAGGAGGATCTTAGCACATTGTTGTCAAATGAATGAACCCTTGAATGAATGAACCCTTTATTGTCACTGTTACCAGTGAAATTGACCATCAACCTGTCCTTACAGAGGGGGAACAGGACAGGAAGACAGGGATAAAAGAAAAAGAAACACAGTAGTAACATGAGGAAAGATGAGGAAAAAAGAGCCCCCCCCCCCACTATGCTCCTATCAGGAGTACAGTGTGGGAGCATTTAAAAACCTCTGCACAAGCACACAATAACACAAGTACACTTTAAAACATGGGACTTGAGGGGGGGAAAGGGGGGAAGGAGGGGCAATCAGGGGTGGGGGGGAAGGGGTAAGGGGGTAGGAGAGGAGGGGAGGAGGTAGAGGTAACCCAGCGCAAGCAAGCAGCCATCCGCTCCTGCAGCCATGCAAGCGGTGCTGGTCACGCACCCGCTTGTCACACTGGGGGTGAAAAATGGCGACCGCGGAAAATTGGAGAAGGAATGCGAGAGTGTCCCCCAGCAGTGACCTTCTAGGGGAAATGTTGCCCCAGCAACGGCCTTGATCGAGGCCGGTGCTGTTCAGGGAGCCGAATGTCGATAAGATAGAGATTGTTTGGTCTTTCGAACAGACACAGTCTTTACACGTCCACACCACTCATCCATATCTGTCCATTTCTGTTCAATTCAATTCCATTTGGTCTCCTAAATACTTATTCCTTGCAAAGCTGAAAGCGTCTCCAAGATGACAACCATGTTGTGGTTCAAGTTCTATAGCCACAGTCTGAGTGCCGACAGCTTTGCCCACCGCTTTAATCATATCGGGCAGCTTTGTGGGGCTTTGAACAGCTGTTACTGTTGTCTGATTTCCTCGATATACCAGGGCAATGCCTAATCCAATCAGCAAAAGTCTGGTAATCATGGTTCCGAATAGGTAGATATCTTCAATGTCTTCCACAGACGTTCCGGCAGGACAGGTGGGTTCCCCCGAACCCAGAAACTGTGTCAATTTCGTTAGGAGACCAGTTTATCAAATCCATGCTTTTTTAGTTTAGAAAATCAATGCAGAGAGAGTCTCTCAAAAAAAAAAGTATAGGCAGACGAGACGAAACAAAGAGCACAAGCAGGAAAAAGAGAAGAGGAGAGCAGAGAAATGCGACCGCCTTCCATGAGAGCACGGAGAAGAAGAAGGAGTAATATCCAGTTACCTCATGGAAGAAAACATCTCACATTTATCATAATGAATTTAAACAAAAAACGTGGCTATTGTTCGTACTCACAGCTGCCGACTAGCTTGCTAGCTTTAGCAGTATATCTGACTAGCCTTGTGGAAGAGCCTCTTTTGATATGAAGGGTCCTTTCACAGAGAAGGATCATTCTAGCATCATACAAACACCATCATTTTAATTACTTCAGTAATATAATATCAACAATTTACTGAAAAGACTGGCTTTAAAAAAACCTCGTATTTGCCTCAAGTGAGCCATGAATCCTCTCTCGGCGAAGAACATCGAGGTGATGAATAACAATAATGTGAATGATTAGAACATCTGTATCACCTTTTCTCTCTCTCTCACACAAGACTTGGTTCATGAAGTGCACCACACAACCATCACTCAGGCCCAAAAGGCTCCTAATTAATTAACTCCATCTCTGTGTTGATTTATTTGGAAGGTTCAGGCTTGCAACCCATCATCTGTCATGATGTCATGACGCCAGATGTCGGGTAAACATCATAAAACGGTGACATTTTCCGCACCAGTAGCTGTGAAACAAGACAGAAGGGGGAGGACGTACCGTAATGAAAGAAGACATGCGTTGCTTTCAAGTTTCAGAGTTTATTCGATTGACGAGATGTTTAAGATGGTGGTTTATTTCTCTTATATCGCAGCAATTTGTTGGAAATTATACATATTTTCAGTTTTTAAAGGACAAAACTTTTTTTTTCTTCCATTTATAGATCCCTTTAAGGTTGTGGAATGTCAGTGAAACAGGTTAGTTCCTGTTCGCACTTATGTTATGACAGATATGGACGAAATGGACAGATATGGACGAGTGGTGTGGACGTGTAAAGACTGTGTCTGTTCGAAAGACGAAACAATCTCTATCTTATCGACATTCGGCTCCCTGAACAGCACCGGCCTCGATCAAGGCCGTTGCTGGGGCAACATTTCCCCCAGAAGGTCACTGCTGGGAGACACTCTCGCATTCTTCGCATTCCTTCCCCAATTTTCCGTGGTTGCCGTTTTTCACCCCCAGTGTGACAAGCGGGTGCGTGACCAGCGCCGCTTGCATGGCTGCAGGAGCGGATGGCTGCTTGCTTGCGCTGGGTTACCTCTACCTCCTCCCCTCCCCTCCTACCCCCTTACCCCCCACCCCTGATTGCCCCCTCCTTCCCCCCTTTCCCCCCCTCAAGTCCCATGTTTTAAAGTGTACTTGTGTTATTGTGTGCTTTTGCAGAGGTTTTTAAATGCTCCCACACTGTACTCCTGACAGGAGCATAGTGGGGGGTGTTCTTTTTTTCCTCATCTTACTACTGTGTTTCTTTTTCTTTTATCCCTGTCTTCCTGTCCTGTTCCCCCTCTGTAAGGACAGGTTGATGGTCAATTTCACTGGTAACAGTGACAATAAAGGGTTCATTCATTCATTCATTATAGCAGCAGTAAACAGTCGTTCCCTCACCAGCCTCACACACAGCGTAAACAACTCTGTCCTGAAGATAGACTTTCACGTGAAGGCAGGTTTTTTTTTCAACACCAGAATTTGGGTTGTAGGTCTGCCTGGGGTGCATATGGCTTCTACCCAAATTTTCATAATTGCAATTAATAATGAAGATATGGAGTAATTAATCAATCCCTAATGAGCAGTTTCCTCACACATCGCTTCTTCTCCCTCAATTCTTCACTGATTTTGATTCTTTCTGGCATGAAGGCAAGGATACCTAGGGTGCATAGAACTTCTACCCAGATTTGCTTAATTACAATTATTAATGAAGTTATGGACTAATTAAGCCTTAATGAGCAGTTCAACAAAAAGGTCAATTCCTCACCGTTTTGGATTCTTTCTGGTAAATAGGTCGGTATTCCTCGGGTGGATATCGCTTCTATATATAGCTTGTGACATTAATTGTGCGAGGCGGCCCACTTCGGATCGTTCCTTCTGGACTAGACGGGGCCGGAGTGAGCTACGCTGTCATTGACGGTCTTGTTTATTTATCTCGTTACTGTGATTTGGATGCAAAATTTCTTTCTTCAAATCCAATCAATAACATGACTCATTGCGAATTCACAATTCTTGTTGCTGTTAATGACCATCACCCCTCCCCCACCTCCTTTACACACACTGGTCTGGTTCTGGTCTTGACTCAGTCTCACCCTACCTTGGTCTTGGTCTTGACTTGATCTCGACCCCTCAAAGTCTTGGTCTTGTCTCGGTCTCGATACACTCTGGTCTTAGTCATGACTTGGTCTTGGTTTTGGCGGTCTTGACTGCAGCACTAATCTGCGCTAAAACATGAATGAGGCTACAATTACAATTAAACATGGCTAAATATTGAATGTTTAGCTTAGCATTGCTGACCAAAGCTACATATCTACATATTTATGTTTTTTCTTGTCTATATTTATGGGATGTTTTATTATATTTCAAGATGTCGCATGCTGAGCATGACTCATGACTAAATCTCAAAATGCCATCTTGTGTGTGCTTAAAAGCAGTCGGCGTGATTGCATATTGATTGAGTCTCCCATTAGCGAGAGAGAGAATTGAATCGGAAACTTGTGTGAGCAAATGTCAATCCAATCTGATTAATGTAGCACGAATACATCATGGTAACATTTGGAATTTTAAACCTGAATTGCACCCTTTCCCCAAAAATATTATCACTATCCACCACCACCACGTCTGACTGTAACAAAGCTCCGACACTGGAGACTCCTTCCAGAGATGTTACGCAAAACTACGCCGCAATTACAAAAAGTCTTCACGTAAGGTTTTACGATCGAATCGATAACGTATTAGAACGAGCGTTTGATTTGCAGCTGCGCTACTGTCCGAGCTGCTGTTATAGAAAATGAATCAACGCAATCCGACCAATCAGAATTGTGGAAGCGCTTTAAAGCTCCTAACATGTTGATATTGATATCGAGAGCGCTCAAGTGCAACAATTTCTATCTTCAGTATTTTTCCTCACTCAGTTCCTTAAACAAAGCAATAATGTTACAAGCAAACCTCTTAACCTTTTCCTACCTTTTTAAATTGATTTTTGTTAAAGCAAAATCGGTGCATCAAATTTGCTATCATATTGTTGCGGTGTGACATCTTAGACCCACTGTTTCTCTCTCTGCTGGCTTAGTTATTTCTGTCTCTGTCGATTTGTTCTCAGTTGGCTCCATGGGAGTTCTTCTGGCTCCATGAGAGCTTTTCGCTGAGGTTTGTGGGATGTGAGTCAGGAAAACCTCGTTGATTTTTATACAGTGGCAGTACAGCCGTATTAGATAGCAATAAACAAATAAAATTGGACCAGTGTGATGGCTGAAGAAGACGGAATGAAATGTGTGACAGGTTTAATATGTGCGTGATTGTGCACAGATATGAGGGGGAATAAGGAGTAATGTACGGTAAACGCACAATAACTCCAATTCCAGTGACTGAAAGCTATGAGTTTTGATTGAGATTTGAAGCCATGCGTGATGTGGATTGTTTAAAGGGTTGCTACTGGTGAATATATTTCTGTGTACAGTATGTGTATTGATTTACTCAATGCTTTAATCCAGAGCGAAGTGCAGAAATCGCTCACAGTAAATATTTTAACGTCCAGTAAAGACCCATGATCTAAACACCCTGGCCCGGATTTCACAAAAGCACATTTAGTCTCAAAGTATGCAGTTATCAGTGAAATATTTTTTCCAATAAACCAATGCACCGGCCTGAATATTGGGCTGTGGGACTCCAGTCCAATCTTGAGATCATTTCTGGCCTTGACTTATTCATCTTGGGCATTGGTCTAGCTAATTATGGTCTTGGTCTCCATCCAGAAGTTATAAAAAAAAATAAATAATGTTTATGTTGTACATATTTTCTTCTAGAAAACAGCCTAATCATTGGCACAATGAACAAACAAAGCCAATGAGTTCAAGGAAAGGCGTGGCCCTAAAAAGGATTGAATGGTTTTCCGTCTTAGTTGTATGGAAGCCGCGAGAGGCCCTTCATATAATCTTTTTTTATTCACCTTGTTATCCCGAGATAACGACATAATTAATTCAGGATGTCGAGAAAACAACACAACTAATTCGAGATCTCGAGAAAACAAAACAATTATCCGAGATCTCGAGAAAACAAGACAATTATTCTGTGATCTCGAGAAAACAAAACAATTATTTCATGATCTCGAGAAAACAGCTGAGATTTCTAGCAGAGCTGCGCCCCCTGTGGGTCAGACAACAAAGACTTAGAAATTGGCGGACATGTAACAGAGCAGAAATGGCTTTTTACGATGCTTTGCGAGAGAGGGGGGCCAGTCTTCTGCGGAGGTGCCGCGGACTAATTTTGAAATTATCCCTTATTAAAAGACTTAATGCAATCTCTCCCTGTGTCAACCCTTATCGTTTTGAGCTGTATCTGGACGATTTGCCTGCAGAAGGCGAGATTTCCGACTCGGACACAGACGATGACAGACCCAACGGGGGGGGCATGCGGACAATATTACCGCACTGATTTCCTTTAAAAAAAAAATGCTCTCTTGAAAGTTCATGGTCTTTTAGATTTGGGTCGTTTTCTTACATTTTTATTTGATAAGAATAAAAACTTCTATGAACTGATGAGATGAAATTCAATTGCATGTTAGGCCTATAAGGTCCAGCCAACACGGTATTGCAGCGGAACTGTGGCAGAACTTTGAATCATGAACAAATTCACCTATTACTATTATTTATTAGTAAATATCTCATTACAAGATGGAGCTCTATACCGAAAAATCATCAATCAACAGCTAATCAAACAAGTGTCACGTGTCTGTCAGAGGCCCACCTGTCATTGGGAGTCCACATGTCCCATGTCTGGCGCACTGTTTTGCCCACTCTTCGCGTCTGATGGGATCCTTGGGAAAAGTATACAGACTATACCCGGCTTCCCTGGTGTTTGAGCAAAATCCAGCCACACAACGAGCAGGCATATTCACCAAAATAAACGACTCAGACGCAAAAATATTCACTTGTAAAGCACTGGTGAACAACGAGAAGTTGAGAAAATGTCTATCAGCGGTTCTGCACGTGACGTCATATCCACCTTCTTCCTCGGCCGTGGGTTGGCTCGCTATGAAATCGATTTATCTGCGTGGCGGGCCATTCAAAACGATGTTTGTTACTATTCTGTCGCGCGATGTGTGAAGTAAATATGTCATTTTATTCAACTCAGTATGGCTGAAATTAATAATTTAACATATTTTTTGCTGTCAGGAGCCCTTTAAATAATATGTCCCATTTTAGCCCCAGTCTTGACGTGATCTTTTTTTTTCTCTCCGTGCTTCCTTGGAAGGCGGTCGCATTCTGCTCTCCCTCTCCCTCCTTTTTTTCCCTGCTTGTGCTTCTGTGTCTTGTCTCGTCTGCTATACTTTTTGAAGAGACTCTTCCTGCATTACTTTCTAAACTAAAAAGCATGGAATTGATAAACTGGTCTCCTAACGAAATTGACACAGTTTTGGGTTCGGGGGAACCCGTTTGTCCTGCCGGAACGTTTGCGGCTGGTTATACGATGGACGCGTGGGAGCGGTGGCGGGTCGTGTGCCTGGCGATTCTTTCTGTGGAGGACATTGAAGATATCTACCTATTCGGAACCATGATTACAGGACTTTTGCTGATTGGATTAGGCATTGCCCTGGTATATCAAGGAAATCAGACAATGGTGACAGCTGTTCAAAGCCCCACAAAGCTGCCCGATATTGGAGTGGTGGGCAAAGCTGTTGGCACTCGGACTGTGGACATTCAGAACTTTAACCACAAAATGGTTGTTATCTCGGAGCAGCTTTCAGCTTTGCAAGGAATACGTTTTTCAGAGATCAATTTGAATTTGAATAGAATGGACAGATACGGACGAGCGGTGAGGACATGCAAAGACTGCGTCTGGAAAGACCAAACAATTCATATCTTATCGACATTCGGCGCCCTGAGACAGAACCGGCCTTGTTTTAGGCCGTTGCTGAGAAAACATTTCCCCCTGAAGGTCACTGCCGGGAGACACTCTCATTTTTCGAATTCCTCTCTAACTCTCCGCGGTCGCCATTTTTACCCCCAGTGTGACAAGCGGGTGTGTGACCAGCGCCTTCATGGCTGCAGGAGCAGACGGCTGCTTGCTTGCGCTGGATTACCTCCTCCCCTTCCCACCCCTCCCCCCTCCCCCCCTCCCCCCTTACCCTTTACCCCTGATTCCCCCCCCCAAGTCCCGTGTTTAAAGTGTACCTGTGTTGTAGTTGTGCTTATGCAAAGGTTTTTTTAAATGTTCCCACACTGTACTCCTGACAGGAGCATAGTGGGGGGGGTGTTCTTTTTTTCCTTATCTCTCCTCATGTTGTGTTCCCTTTTTATCTTTATCCCTGTCTTCCTGTCCTGTCTACCCTATGTCAATTGTATGTTGTATATGTATGGACAGGTTGACAGCTAATTTCACTGGTACATGTGACTAGTGACAATAAAGGGCTTCTGATTCTGATCTTGGCTAGTCCTGGTCTTTCATTCAGCAGTAGCACTCTTGAATACAGCCCCTCGGTAAATATTTAGAAATGGCAGTAGTTAAAGTTGAAATGGCTTTAAACCATCATCAAAACATGATTTTATAGTTATTTGCTTATACAAAATTTAATTTAAACATGTTTCTCATTATTAGTTTGAATTACAGTGGGGCAAAAAAGTATTTAGTCAGCCACCAATTGTGCAAGTTCTCCCACTTAAAAAGATGAGAGAGGCCTGTAATTTTCATCATAGGTACACTTCAACTATGAGAGACAGAATGGGGGGAAAGAATCCAGGAAATCACATTGTAGGATTTTTAATGAATTAATTGGTAAATTCCTCAGTAAAATAAGTATTTGGTCACCTACAAACAAGCAAGATTTCTGGCTCTCACAGACCTGTAACTTCTTCTTTAAGAGGCTCCTCTGTCCTCCACTCGTTACCTGTATTAATGGCACCTGTTTGAACTTGTTATCAGCATAAAAGACACCTGTCCACAACCTCAAACAGTCACACTCAAAACTCCACTATGGCCAAGACCAAAGAGCTGTCAAAGGACACCAGAAACAAAATTGTAGACCTGCACCAGGCTGGGAAGACTGAATCTGCAATAGGTAAGAAGCTTGGTGTGAAGAAATCAACTGTGGGAACAATTATTAGAAAATGGAAGACATACAAGACCACTGATAATCTCCCTCGATCTGGGGCTCCACGCAAGATCTCACCCTATGGGGTCAAAATGATCACAAGAACGGTGAGCAAAAATCCCAGAACCGCACGGGGGGACCTAGTGAATGACCTGCAGAGAGCTGGGACCAAAGTAACAAAGGCTACCATCAGTAACACACTACGCCGCCAGGGACTCAAATCCTGCAGTGCCAGACGTGTCCCCCTGCTTAAGCCAGTACATGTCCAGGCCCGTCTGAAGTTTGCTAGAGAGCATTTGGATGATCCAGAAGAGGATTGGGAGAATGTCATATGGTCAGATGAAACCAAAATAGAACTTTTTGGTCAAAACTCAACTTGTCATGTTTGGAGGAGAAAGAATGCTGAGTCGCATCCAAAGAACACCATACCTACTGTGAAGCATGGGAGTGGAAACATCATGCTTTGGGGCTGTTTTTCTGCAAAGGGACCAGGACGACTGATCCGTGTAAAGGAAAGAATGAATGGGGCCATGTATCGTGAGATTTTGAGTGAAAACCTCCTTCCATCAGCAAGGGCATTGAAGATAGATGAAACGTGGCTGGGTCTTTCAGCATGACAATGATCCCAAACACACCGCCCGGGCAACGAAGGAGTGGCTTCTTAAGAAGCATTTCAAGGTCCTGGAGTGGCCTAGCCAGTCTCCAGATCTCAACCCCATAGAAAATCTTTGGAGGGAGTTGAAAGTCCGTGTTGCCCAGCGACAGCCCCAAAACATCACTGCTCTAGAGGAGATCTGCATGGAGGAATGGGCCAAAATACCAGCAACAGTGTGTGAAAACCTTGTGAAGACTTACAGAAAACGTTTGACCTCTGTCATTGCCAACAAAGGGTATATAACAAAGTATTGAGATGAACTTTTGTTATTGACCAAATACTTATTTTCCACCATAATTTACAAATAAAGTCTTTAAAAATCAGACAATGTGATTTTTTTGGATTTTTTTTTCTCATTCTCTCTCATAGTTGAAGTGTACCTATGATGAAAATTACAGGCCTCTCTCATCTTTTTAAGTGGGAGAACTTGCACAATTGGTGACTGACTAAATACTTTTTTGCCCCACTGTATGTCTAGTGAACGTGATCAAGTCATGTACAATTAATTAACCTGATCCAATTATGATATAAAATTTCATGAGGATGTTGGCTTTAATGGTAGTATTGAATTAACCTGATTAAATCCTTTGTAATATGATAGCGACGTGGATAAGCTCTGGTGAGCATGTAAGGTTTGATTTTATACACGGTATTTCTTAAGTTTTTCAAAGACATTGAGATTGGCATTGAGCATGCTAGCTTAAAAGACACAATGCGTCAATGAGGCAACATTTTTTTGCTAGTATTTTTCGATTGTTGCGTTTTATCCACTGAAATACTTTGCTTTAAAGAGCTTGCGTGCTAGCCAATTGGCTTGCTATGTAGCAAACACAGTAACTACCTAGCATGCTAATT
Source organism: Neoarius graeffei (assembly GCF_027579695.1). Classification (NCBI taxonomy): domain Eukaryota; kingdom Metazoa; phylum Chordata; class Actinopteri; order Siluriformes; family Ariidae; genus Neoarius; species Neoarius graeffei. Next base: position 6,571,547 of record NC_083579.1, on the reverse strand, counting down.
AGTTGATGAGCTAGCAGTGTGCTTTTCAAAGTAATGAAAAGCACATCTATCAGCTACAGATGGCTACGTACATACTGTATGTAGTACGTACTAACCTCGTGATGCATGCATTTTTAAAATCAAAATATTACCAAAATGAGTGAGAATTAAGTATGCCTGTTATATGGTTTATTGTTTTAACTAAATATATGTGAACTGCTGCACATATTTATGGTTTATTTTGTTGAACTGGTGGCTGCCGATGCCTGCAGAGTTCATATAATTGACTAATTTATAGATTTACAGCGACGTTTAAGTTGCTGAAAGGAAATGCAACGTACTTGAGTATTGAGCAGGGGAGAAAACTGAATGGAAAGACACAAATCCATCTAAGAACCATGCAACAACGGCATCTTGGATCCATTCTCAAGATTAAATGGGATGACTACATTACAACATGCTAAGTCTGAAGACATTGAGAACATACAAACTGCATTGGGTGGGACATGTTGCATGTTTGCCAGGTGACCGGTCAGTCAAAGCACTATTTTATGGTGAACTGGCAGAAGGTTCGAGAAAGATCAGTCATCCATTTCTTATATACAAAGACATTATCAAGGATATTCTGAAACGTGGCAATGCACCACACGCATGGAAGGACACTGTACCTGAGAGGCCGGAATGGCGCAAGTGACAGAAAGGAAGACAACAAAGGAAGAAGAGCCGAATGCCATGAGAAGAGAGCTTTGAAAGGACATTAAGTGAATAAATGAACTGTCGATCACTGATTGATTTTCATCAGGAACTTTCACATCCATATTTATAGCCGTTCATACATGACTATTTACAGCAGCTCTTGTAGTCTGTCTTGTAATTTGTATTTACCCATATCAGGTGGTGTGTGTGTATATATACACGACGCCTCTGGATAAGTTCTGCTCCTGATGCTAGTGTTGTAGAACCCAAGATCAGTCTCAAGACCACTTTTTGAAGGTCTCAGTCTCGTCTCAGAATCAAACATGTTTTTTACTTGGTCTTGTCTCAGACTACGTTCAGACTGCACCCTGAAACGACCCATATCCGATTTTTTTGCCCATATGCGACCTGTATCCGATTTGTTATTGACAATCTGAACGACACAGATCCGATTTTTTTCACATGCGACCCAGACCGCTTGGATATGTGGTCCTAATTCCGATGCATATCTGTTATTTTCACATGCGACTGCAGTCTGACCGGACAGGTCGCATTCATGCGACCTACACGTCATCAACAAGAGACAAACGTCACTATTCTGCGTTGGCTAATCCCGCCTCTTTGGTGGAAAACAACAACATTTGTACAGTTTTCAGAATTTAAATAGACTTTTATAGAATTGATCAAGCTAATGGTGGATTTGGTAGGGACCTGGATGTTGATCTGTTAGCCTGATTAAATAAAACAGTTTCTATAACTGATTTATAACTTAAACCATCCTGTATTACAAGATTATAAGATTGTTCTGGAAATTTCCAGTAATTTGACACCTTCGGTCTCATTAGTCTGCTGCCCACATTAATCAGATTATTGTGTGAGTTCCGCCGCCGCCACAAAAACCACATCGCCAGGTCTCGCCTCATCTCCATGCTTTAGTGCGCTTTTTTTTTGTTTACGTATTACGTAGATGTGCTTATTACGTGTCAATTTGCACATGCGGGACACTTTTGGGTCGTTTTCCGTTCATATTGGAGATCGCATACAAGTCTCATATAATTGGTAATGTGAACGGCCTAACAAAAAAATCGGATTTCACAACAAATCGGATATGGGTCGTTTCAGGTTGCAGTCTGAACGTAGTGTCAGTCTCGGACATGGGAGACTTGGAATTTTGTTTCAAGACCACAACTGTGGGGATTTCACTAAATCGCCTGTGTATTGTCTGATTTATTTGTGAACATCGTTACTGTGATTGGATGTAAAACTTCCTGCTTGAAATGCAACCAGTAACGTGACTCATTGCTAATTCGAATTTTCCGTCACTGTTAACGGATGTCACCCCTCCCCTACTCCTTCACACACGCTGGTTTGGTCCTGGTCTTGACTTGGTCTGCCTTTGCTCTACCTTGATCTTGGTCTCGAGACGCTCTGGTCTTGGTCATGACTTGGTCTCGGTTAAGGTGGTCTTGACTAGAACACTACCTGATGCTGATGAAACTTTGGCTCTCTATCGGCCCATGTAACAAACTTCATTTGACATGAGAAAAAGAACAAAAAATTCTTATTAGAGCCATAAAGATGGTAACAGGGACCCGGCCAAGGGAAAAGAGGGATTAGTCAGTAAGGTCATAGTCATCACGGGCGTCTTGAATGTAGCCAGACTCAGATTGGACTGTTTATTAACGAAGGTAAATATAGAATAGAAGATCGTCAGGAACTATTTTTAAAGGAGAAGCTCAGCTTCTATGTCAGTCCCTTTGGCAGCTTTTACTGAGTGACAGAAAGACAGAGGGCTAGATGGATGAGAGCTTATCTCTGAATCCACTCACCTCACTGTCATAATGGCTGTTTTGGCATTTCTGGAAAGCATTCGTCATCAGCTTTATCCAGTATCAATCCATCATTCCTGTAATCCGTCAGTCACAATACTGTCTCTAATACGCCAGATATCAGTATACAGGATGCTGCCTTGTGTCAGAGTCCAGGGGATAAACTTCAAGTATTATTAAAGCCTGTGTGAGAGACCTGGAATAACCAGACAGCTGTGAGTTACAATTTCTTTCATGGCTAATGGTCATATGCATTAATATGCCATTTCAATTTATTATTCATCGTAAATCTTCCCAAAGCTTTCAGCGGAAGAACAAAGGTAATCAGTTAATTACCTGCCAACATTCTGAAAAGAACCAACAGTCCAGTTGTTTTTTTCCCACCTTAGACAAATGATTGTCAGCTTCCAGAATGAAGCGCTGCATGAGCTGACCCTTTTAGATGTTGGCTGAATGTTTAATTTGATGTTTTCGCATCTGTCAAAATGCCTGAGAGCAGGCTGCGAAACCCAGGAGAGCTGGCTTTCTGCACAGAAAGATGCATGTATAATACACTTCTGGTTTGTTGATCCACTCATGGAGGTTACTGCTATCAGAGATCGAAACATAATGTAATATGATATAATGTACCATGGTCTCTCTGGAGCCTTTTAGGTAATTAAATTGCTTCAAAATAGACGAAGAGTGTTAGTCAGATGGCAGTGGGCCATAGCAGGGTTTCTGTAGGTTCTCGTTTTATTATAGGTTCTCGCTTTTCTTATTCTTCAGTAAGATGGTGCTGAGCTCTTCAGGATATGGACTAGTGGGCTAATCCTTGATTTCTGCCCACGGTTATATCTCACAATTATGCAAGGGAGTAACTTTGATTTTGACATTGGTGGGGACACAAAAGTGATCCAAGGCAGAGCTTCCGAAAGGTGTTTTTTTTTTTTTTCCCATAAGATCTTACAGGTTAAGGAGGGCAGCTGTGGCCTAATGGTTAGGGATTTGGTCTTTGGATCTCAGGGTTGCAGGTTCAAATCCCACCCTTACCCCTCTCTCTCCATCCATGGCCCTTGAGCAAGGCACCTAACCCAATATTGCTAGAATCTGATGATTTATTACTTTTACACCACACAATTCCTAATTTGTGTTTAAGCTATCGTTCTGTCTCTTCCACAGAAATACACGAAAATAAGAATTAAAAACTTTAAGCATTTTTAGCATTAAATATTTGGTTTTTTTTAAATTCAATATCTGTATGGTTTGACATGGGGGGGGGTCTCAAAATTCACTGACTGCCTTATTGAGACACTCATAAGTCTCTGTAAAACGGTGAACGCAGCAGACTTAGCAGCAGACTCCGCGGCTGTCACGCTGTTGATTCTGAAATGCAAATCGCACATCTGCATGGCCATGCAGTAGCCTACATCTGACTACTTACATTCTGTTCAACCATTAGGTCTATAAATTTAACATTCATTCATCGAGGATATTATCTAACACCAAGTTACATTGCTCCAGCATTCCTTTTCTCTGCAGCTATGCAGTAGCCTAGCTCTGATGCGTCCTGTCACGTTGCTAAACCTGCCTAAGGAGCCGCAGCAATACTTTTATGAAGGGTTTCCATACATCAAAAGGATTTTGTTGAGTTTTTAAAGCTCGACGGAAACCCTGCACTTACATTCTTGACTTTGAAAAAGAATGAACGAATGTCTCGTTTCTTGGGAGGGGCGCCGTCATCCATGATACTCAAGTCAGCATGCGAGTCGTAGGGCAAGCATGCATGGACATCGAAGTCCAGCTCAATTTGTAGGCTGACGGAGAGTGGGGGGTGCGTAGGGTAGGTCAGGTGTGTACGTGTGAGATACGGGGGGTTGATGGGCGGGTAGTCACGGCTGCTGTGGGAAGTGTGCTGCTTTTACAGCAGATGGAGTGACAGCTGGGATAGCCAACCATGTAAGTTAGTGAGAAACAGGTAGCTAATCAGAGAATGTATATCTACGTTAGAGGGGGGATTATTAGCAGTGTCATACATTTAACCCTTTGTGTGCCATATAATCATTGCTCAGGTTAGGACATCGGTTTTATTGATCGTGATTACACAGTAGCAGCTGAATATTGGTAGGGACACGTCCCTAGCGTCCCTACCCAAAATTACGCCCTAGCAATTATGTAACCAATCTTTGAATTATGATCTTGAACTTGGTAAGGTTCCAGGAAAAGGTTGTTGTATGACAGCGGTGTTTATTGCAAATACCGTACATCATTGCATCATACATGGTGACCTTTGTTGAAACTCTTATCACGTGTATGTATGTGCACAGGAAGGTACAGTATGCAGGGGATTTTTTTCCTGCCCTTGGTGGTTATCTGGGGTTCATTGACCTGCAGATACATGAGTACCTGGGATTCAGCACTAAAAATGGTTCATTTAATCTGTTATGAAGACGTTATCTTCGGCCTCCGTCCGTCTTGTCAGATGATGGTTTTGCGCCTTGTCGAGGCGATAGAACAGGCTTTGTAATGACTATGCAGGTCTATCCATGAATGACAGTCCTTGTTGCAGTTTTTACAGATGAAGACTGTGTTGTTGGAAGTTGATGTCGATTTTTGTTTCTGTCGTTTTTCGCCACAAAGACAGTTGTGGTCCTCTTTGGCTTTTTTCACTCCTCGTTTCATCTCCATGATGGGCGGTCCAGTGCTGTTTCTTCCCGCAAGTTGATGTCAGTGTGCACAGAGAGAAGATCCCTCTTGCACACATCCTTGTCACGCAAGTGGGGGCGGCCCACTGGTCGAGATCCACATTCCAGTTGGCCATACAGTACATCCTTGGGGATGCGACCACTGTCCACGTGACGTACATGCCCGAGCCACCTGAGGCGCCATTCACTGAGCATTTTGGAGATGGACGTAGAGTTGGCTCTTTTGAGGACTTCTGTGTTAAAGACCTCATCTTTCCATGTGATGCCCAAGAATTTCCGCAAGCGCCTCATGTGGTAGATGTTGAGTTTTTTCTCTTGTCTGGCATACGTCACCCAAGATTCACTACTGTACAGGAGAGTACTGAGTACACAGGCCTGGTAGATGGCTAATTTGGTGTTTATTGTCAAGGGTGAATATGTACCGTAATACATTTTTTTGTTGATTATATTCTCACTCAAGTTTGTCATTCACAAAGTCAAAACAACATCTACTTGGTGTCCAAACATTCCATTCCATTCCATTATAGGCATTTAGCAGACACACTTATCCAGAGCAATGTACAAGAAGTGCTGAACTTCGAGACAAGAAAGTTTTAGTGCCAAATGAACAAGTGACAGAATAACACTTAGTGTAATATTCTTTTGACGTAACAACAATCAGCAAACAGCCAAGGAAAACAAGCCAACCATACAAATGAACTGACAACGTACAACTGAAAAGGGAAGAATAAAAAAAAAAACCCAACGGCTAACACTACGTCATCACGACCAGGTTGGAGAGTATGCAGCCTGGACTGGTCAAGACCTCTACGACAGCTATGCGATTAACAGTGGGCAGGGAAGCAGGGGACAGGTGTGGCCTGAAGAGGTGGGTCTTCAGTCTGCGCTTGAAGGTGGTCAGGGAGTCGGCAGTTCTGACCTCAATGGGAAGGTCATTCCACCAACGGGGAGCCAGGACAGACAACACTCTTGAGTGGAGAAGAGGAGGGGCCAGGTGACCAGTAGGGATCTGGCTGCCACGTAGGGTCGGATCAGTCTCTGGAGGTATGTTGGACCTGACCCCTTGACTGCCTGGTAAGCTAGCACCAGGCAGTCAAGGGGTAAGGTCCAGCATAAACCCAACAAAATGGTAATTCTACTGAAGAACAGGATGTCCTTGAATTAGAGTTTACTAAAGCTTTCTACTATAGTTGAGCTGATTTTCAGGCTTTTGTTACTCTGTTCTTGCTTTGAAAAGGGTGCCGTTGTTTTCCAGTCAGTTATTGGCAGTTCTCTCTGAGTCCATGCCACTTGGGTGTGAATGAATGCCAACACTATAAAGCTTGCCAATTTACAGTAAAAGGTCAGTATTATGATTTGTGGGTCATTCAGGGACATGTTATCCCAAGGGCAGCCAGGGTTTGGGACTCTCACATTTGTAGAGTTATGGTATTGACTAAAGCCTGTGAGTGATTGGGGGGGGGGGGGGGGGGGGGACTGAGATTTTCTATGAGATTAATATTCAGAGATACAGTGAGAGCAAATAAATTTTTGTTTTAGTTATTAACTCATCCGGCCGCCAGGCGATGAGTGAGCTTATGCCATCGTGTTGTCCGGCGTCCGTCCGGCGTCATTAACATTTCACGAAAATCGCTTCTTCTCTCTCAATTCTTCACCAATTTTTATTCTTTTTGGCAGGAAGGCAGGTCTGCCTGATGTGCATATAGCTTCTACCCAAATTTGCATAATTGCATTTATTAATGTAGTTATGGAGTAATTAGGCCCTAACGAGCAGTTTCCACACAAATCGCTTCTTCTCCCTCAATTCTTCACTGATTTTCATTCTTTCTGGCATGAAGGCAGGGATGCCTAGGGTGCATATAACTTCTACCTAGATTTGCTTAATTACAATTATTCATGAAACATGAATGGAGCAATGGACCAGGACATACAGTTAGGTCCATATATATTTGGACACTGACACAAATTTTGTTTTTTTACCTGTTTACTGAAACATATTCAAGTTATAGTTATATAATGTACATGGACATAAAGTCCAGACTTTCAGCTTTCATTTGAGGGTATCCACATTAAAATTGGACGAAGGGTTTAGGAGTTTCAGCTCCTTAACATGTGCCACCCTGTTTTTAAAGGGACCAAAAGTAATTGGACAATTGACTCAGAGGCTATTTCATGGGCAGGTGTGGTCAATTCCTTCATTATGTCATTCTCAATTAAGCAGATAAAAGGCCTGGAGTTGATTTGAGGTGTGGTGCTTGCATTTGGAAGATTTTGCTGTGAAGAAAACAAAGGAGCTCTCCATGCAGGTGAAACAAGCCATCCTTAAGCTGCGAAAACAGAAAAAAAATCCGAGAAATTGCTACAATAATAGGAGTGGCAAAATCTACAGTTTGGTACAGCCTGAGAAAGAAAGAAAGCACTGGTGAACTCATCAATGCAAAAAGACCTGGACGCTCACAGAAGACAACAGTGGTGGATGATCGCAGAATAATTTCCATGGTGAAGAGAAACCCCTTCACAACAGCCAACCAAGTGAACAACACTCTCCAGGAGGTAGGCGTATCAATATCCAAATCTACCATAAAGAGAAGACTGCATGAAAGTAAATACAGAGGGTTCACTGCACGGTGCAAGCCACTCATAAGCCTCAAGAATAAAAAGGCTAGATTGGACTTTGCTAAAAAGCATCTAAAAAAGCCAGCATGGTTCTGGAAGAACATTCTTTGGACAGATGAAACCAAGATCTACCAGAATGACTGAAAGAAAAAGTATGGCGAAGGCGTGGTACAGCTCATGATCCAAAGCATACCACATCATCTGTAAAACACAGCGGAGGCAGTGTGATGGCTTGGGCATGCATGGCTGCCAGTGGCACTGGGTCACTAGTGTTTATTGATGATGTGACACAGGACAGAAGCAGCCGGATGAATTCTGAGGTATTCAGAGACATACTGTTCAGAATTGCGGTGCCAGGTCTTAATTATTTTGACCTTTAAAAGTAGTAAACAGGCACCCTTGTCAGACATAGTGGCTCCCAACTCGTTAGTTGTCAGGGCATGTTACAACATGCCAACTTCAGACACCCTGGCGCCACTGTCCATCACACGCCAACTTCAGACACCCTGGCGCCACTGTCCATCACACTGTGCTGCGTGGACTATATAAGATGCGCACAAACATCGAAGAAAACACAGCACACATCAGACGGGGACTCCATGCAACACCTGCTTCTCATCAGTGAATATTTGGATCCGTTTCTCTTTCTTTCTCGGTTTCATTTCTTTCTTGCTTTCTGTCTTTCTATCGCGGACGTGTCAGGATCCAACGTCCATCATTTGTGCCGTGTGAGCATTCCGTGCGTCCTTGAATGTAAGTTGTTTATTGTTGCGTAGCTACTGTGTTATGTGTGTACTCGTTATCTGTAACTGTTACATGTAGCGGTAAGGCTAGCGAGTATTTCTTCTCCTTTTCTCTCATCCTGTGTCTGTCTATTTTCTTACGTGTTTGTTCTGTTCTGTTCAGTAGCCATGTAATGATAGCGCTTGTTTTCTCGTCCACGGTTTGTTACGGGAGCACATTTCATTATTAGCCATTGCCATGTTGGGAGTGTAGTGGTGGTATGTACAGTTCATAACAGCGCCACATATTCTAACCTTCTATGCGCAATACAGCGCGGGGCAGCGCTTAAAGGAGCCACGCTCCCCTTCATTCAGCCGACACACTCTGTGTCTTCATGCGGGTGTGACTCGCTGTAAGCAGTTGCACCACGCACCTTGGTAATGATAGCTGCTGTAGGCAGCTATCCTCATCCTCCGTGTACGTTGTACACATTGTACATATTGTGTACATATCGTGTATATAGTCAGTATCTAGTGTGTTGTGTTATTTATTATGGGGTGTAAATAGCATTCATTGGGCTTTACATTGTTTTACTTATATAGTATTCATTTGTGTGTTTTACATTGTATTACATTGTATATAATTATTATTCATTTGCGTTAATATATATTTAATGCGATGTGTATTTGTATTTATATCATTGTCATTATTTACATTATTGCTTGTGTGTATATTATTGCTCATGTCTTGTTGTATTTGTATTTTATTCTGTTTTCTAGTAAAACCACGGTTTACACGGTTTCTCGTGAGTGGATATCCATTAATTCCTGTTCTAACCGGACAGCCTGTGTAGCTTGCTGTATACCCGATCCAGTGTCCCCCTTATACAGTCCTTTACCCTGTCCATCACCGGACACCCATTTTTATATGGTCCTTCGAGCCGGATACAGCATTCTACACAGTCAGGATGTCCACTCATGATGGCAGTGCCCGTCCTCGCCGTGAGCACCACCACCCCAGGCACCTGGATGACTACGTGGTGACCCAGGCTCAGCGACGGCTGCCACAGGACGGCGCACACACCCAGGATGATTCTTCCCATGTGGGAGACAGCAGGCCCCGGGAGCCATCACACACTCCCCCTGCTGGGCAGACTCCCCTGGACACGTCAGCAGCTATCCTCCTCGCCCTTCAGCAGATACGGGAGGACAATCGGCAGCTGCAGCGGGATGTGCAGTACCTGTTGCAACAACAACACTATGCATCACCTCCACGCACTCCAGCGAGGGACATCCAGGTTCCAGCCGTCACGCCTGGAACCCCCCCAGCAGTCCTATCATCACCACTGCAGCATGACAGAACATACAGCCCTGCTGACTCAACCAGTGGACATCGCCGCGCCCCGGTGGCAGAGCAGTCGTCACCTCTACCTCGGCCACACATCGCAGGAGCTGAGGCAGCGACGTCCACACCGCCACACGGAGGAGCTCCCCATTTGCCAACACCACTGACGGCAGAGCTGACAGAGCACCTGAGGAGCATGAATCTGCCACGGGGTCACTCATTCACGTCATCCTCACCCTCTCCTGCCACCCCACGGTACTCAGCGCCATTCAGCCCACGGCGCCCTTCGTCTGCTCAGAGACAGCGGACGTCATCACCGGTGTCGGCCGGTCAGAGGGCAGTGGCACCAGATCATCACAGGCTGTCACCTGTCCCACAGCGACTGACATCTCTTCCCCCTCAGGAGCTGACCTACCGCGGGCCCAAGATGCGAATCCCAGCGTTCACCGAGGACGACCCACGGCAGTTCAACAGGATGCAGCTGGCGCTCGACAACGTCCTACCACCCGACGCGACAGAGCGCTTCAAATATCAGATCCTGCTGGACCACCTGAAGCTAGAGGATGCTGTCCTGGTAGCGGATGCTTACTGCCACAGTAGCTACCCCTACAGTGATACGATGGCAGCCCTCACGAAGCTCTTTGGGCAGCCCCGCAAACTGGCACTCAGGCAGATCAACCAGGTCTTGGCTGAGCCCCCTGTCAGGAGCGGTGACCAGAGAGGCTTCAGGAACTTCGCCCTGAAGGTGCAGTCCTTGGTGGGGATGCTGGATAAGATGGGGACCCAGGAACAGCTTGAGCTACGGTGCGGTTCGCATGTGTCTCGGTTGCTGCCCAAGCTGCCTCACGAGCTGCGTACTGCCTTCAGGCGGTACATCGACCCAGACCGTGTGCCTGTCCCCACACTCTTGGACTTCGCCGCATGGTTACAGCACGAGGTTGGTGTGCAGCTGGACGAGACCAACGACCCGCCAAAGGCAACAGCGAGCCAGGCAGAGCGGCAGCGGAGCACCAGAGGCAAGCAGCCAGCAGCCACACGCTCCACCACGGTCCTGCTGGTAGACCCCCCAGCCAAGTCAGCTCAGCAGCCATCAAAGTCAGCTCCACGCACACCCGCCAAGGTGGAGCCTCCAAAGAAGTACTGCTCCTTCTGCAACAGCACGGAGCACTACTTCAACCAGTGCACTGCGTTCAAGAGTATGTCACTGGAACCAAGGCTCCAGTGGATCAAGACCGGGAAGAAGTGCTGGAGGTGTGGACGCGACCATCAAGCAGCTCAGCGCTACCTCAAGGCACGGTGCCCGAAGTGCAATCGCCGGCACCTCGAGGTACTGCATGAGGTGAATGCACAAAGCAGGCCGGAGACTGCGACACTGTCTTCACCCAGCCAGCCATCCACCTACTACCTCGACCCAGCACGGAGAGGTAGTTGTGTGCTGCTGAAGATGGTGAAGGTGCTTCTTCATCACGGGGGCAAGAAGATGGAGACCTACGCCATCCTCGATGACGGGTCAGAGCGCACCATGCTCCTCCCCCAAGCAGCGCAGCAGCTTGGCCTCAAAGGACAGAGTGAGAACCTGGCCCTCCGCACCATCCGTCATGACATCAGAACGGTGCCGGGGAGGTCAGTGTCCTTCTCTGTGTCATCCCTCAGTCAACCGCAGCAGCGGTACAAAATACAGCGGGCTTTCACATCACCCGAACTGGGACTGTCCCCTCATTCACACCCAGTTGAGGCTCTCCGAAGGACCTACCGCCACCTCAGAGGGCTGCCTCTTCACTCCGTTACTCAGGCCCGTCCGCTGCTCCTCATTGGGTCTGACTACCCAGACCTCCTCATCCCCATCGAGCCTGTGCACATAGGCCCACTAGGTGGACCCATTGCCCTGAAGACACGCCTTGGGTGGACACTTCAAGGCCCCGCCAAGGCTGTCAAGCGTCGGTCTTCCACCCCAGCGTGCCTGTTCATCAGTGCACCGTCACCATCAGTGGAGCTGCTGCAGGATGCCACCGAGCTGCAGAAGTCCCAGTTCTGCGGCCACATCACCGTGACCTCTGACCCTGCGTTGCCTGATGCAGGGAACTTCAGTCAATATCCAGAGCTGCTGGAGGCCACAGTCAGAGCGCGTCACGGGGCGGCCACATCCGCCATCACAGCTGAGGACTACAGGCAAGCGGAACTGGCACTCCTCAGGAAGGCACAGAGTGACTCCTTCCCCGAAGACCTCACCCTGCTCTCAGCGGGGAAGCCAGTCTCCACTGACAGCAGGATCCTCACATTGTCCCCGGAGTACGACGCTGAGACACAGCTGATCCGGGTCGGAGGTCGTCTGCGCAGGTGTGACACGGTTGAGGAGGAGACTCTACACCCCATCCTGCTTGACCCTCAGCACCCCATCACACAGCTCATCATCCGAGACTTCGACAGCCACCTGGCGCACCCAGGACCAGAGCGAGTGTTTGCTGAGCTGCGCCGGCGGTACTGGATCGTGCGTGGGAGAGCGGCTGTCAAGAAACATCAGCACAGCTGTCCAGAGTGTCAGAAGTGGCGAGGCACACCAGTGATCCCCAGAATGGCTGACTTGCCACCATCAAGTCTGCGCTTGCACAAGCCAGCCTTCTATTCCACTGGAATGGATTGTTTCGGGCCGTACCTCATCAAAATCGGCCGACGCACTGAGAAACGATGGGGCGTCGTTTTCAAGTGCCTGACAATCCATGCAGTGCATCTAGACCTCCTCACCAGCATGGACACTGATGCTTTCTTGATGGCCCTGCGGCGCTTCATCGCACGCCGAGGGAAGCCACATGAGCTGCTCTCTGACCAAGGCACCAATTTCAGAGGGGGTCAGTCTGAACTGCAGGAGACGTTCAAAGCCCTCAGCCCAGAGCTACAGTCCCACTTAGCCAGTCAACAGATTGACTTCAAGTTCAATCCTCCACATGCTCCGCACTTCGGTGGTTCCTGGGAACGGGAGATCCGTTCCATCAAAGCTGCCCTACACACTACACTCGATGCACAGACAGTCACTGAGGAGGTGTTGAGGACAGTGCTGATCGAGGTGGAAAGCATCATCAACTCCAAGCCCTTGGGTTACACCTCGTCAGACATCGCAGATCCAGATCCCATCACTCCAAACATGCTGCTGATGGGGCGGCACGACCCCTCCATACCACAAGTGGTCTACACCGACTCCGACATCCTGAGCAGGCGCAGGTGGAGACAGTGCCAGGCCCTTGCGGACCAATTCTGGGCTAAGTTCATCAGGAACTACCTGCCCTCTCTTCAAACCTGCTCCAAGTGGCAACGAGACCGGGAGGACCTCATCGTTGACAGCATCGTGATGATTGTCGACCCTCAACTCCCACGTGCCCTGTGGCCTGTGGGCAAGGTCACTGCTGTCATCCCTGGAGCAGATGGCAGGGTACGTACTGCACAGGTGCAGGTCAAGGACCGGACCTACACACGCCCAGTCTCACGCCTGGTGAGACTCCCTTCACTCCCTCAGGACACCTCTGCCTGACATCATGGACACAACTTTGTTCTACAAAGTTGGGGGCGGCTGTTCAGAATTGCGGTGCCAGGTCTTAATTATTTTGACCTTTAAAAGTAGTAAACAGGCACCCTTGTCAGACATAGTGGCTCCCAACTCGTTAGTTGTCAGGGCATGTTACAACATGCCAACTTCAGACACCCTGGCACCACTGTCCATCACACGCCAACTTCAGACACCCTGGCGCCACTGTCCATCACACTGTGCTGCGTGGACTATATAAGATGCGCACAAACATCGAAGAAAACACAGCACACATCAGACGGGGACTCCATGCAACACCTGCTTCTCATCAGTGAATATTTGGATCCGTTTCTCTTTCTTTCTCGGTTTCATTTCTTTCTTGCTTTCTGTCTTTCTATCGCGGACGTGTCAGGATCCAACGTCCATCATTTGTGCCGTGTGAGCATTCCGTGCGTCCTTGAATGTAAGTTGTTTATTGTTGCGTAGCTACTGTGTTATGTGTGTACTCGTTATCTGTAACTGTTACATGTAGCGGTAAGGCTAGCGAGTATTTCTTCTCCTTTTCTCTCATCCTGTGTCTGTCTATTTTCTTACGTGTTTGTTCTGTTCTGTTCAGTAGCCATGTAATGATAGCGCTTGTTTTCTCGTCCACGGTTTGTTACGGGAGCACATTTCATTATTAGCCATTGCCATGTTGGGAGTGTAGTGGTGGTATGTACAGTTCATAACAGCGCCACATATTCTAACCTTCTATGCGCAATACAGCGCGGGGCAGCGCTTAAAGGAGCCACGCTCCCCTTCATTCAGCCGACACACTCTGTGTCTTCATGCGGGTGTGACTCGCTGTAAGCAGTTGCACCACGCACCTTGGTAATGATAGCTGCTGTAGGCAGCTATCCTCATCCTCCGTGTACGTTGTACACATTGTACATATTGTGTACATATCGTGTATATAGTCAGTATCTAGTGTGTTGTGTTATTTATTATGGGGTGTAAATAGCATTCATTGGGCTTTACATTGTTTTACTTATATAGTATTCATTTGTGTGTTTTACATTGTATTACATTGTATATAATTATTATTCATTTGCGTTAATATATATTTAATGCGATGTGTATTTGTATTTATATCATTGTCATTATTTACATTATTGCTTGTGTGTATATTATTGCTCATGTCTTGTTGTATTTGTATTTTATTCTGTTTTCTAGTAAAACCACGGTTTACACGGTTTCTCGTGAGTGGATATCCATTAATTCCTGTTCTAACCGGACAGCCTGTGTAGCTTGCTGTATACCCGATCCAGTGTCCCCCTTATACAGTCCTTTACCCTGTCCATCACCGGACAACCATTTTTATACATACTGTGTGCTCAAATGCAGCCAAACTGATTGGTCGGCGTTTCATAATACAGATGGACAATGACCCAAAACATAAAGCCAAAGCAACCCAGGAGTTTATTAAAGCAAAGAAGTGGAATATTCTTGAATGGCCAAGTCAGTCACCTGATCTCAACCCAATTGAGCAGCATTTCACTTGTTAAAGACTAAACTTCAGACAGAAAGGCCCACAAACAAACAGCAACTGAAAACCGCTGCAGTAAAGGCCTGGCAGAGCATTAAAAAGGAGGAAACACAGCGTCTGGTGATGTCCATGAGTTCAAGACTTCAGGCAGTCATTGCCAACAAAGGGTTTTCAACCAAGTATTAGAAATGAATGATTTTATTTACAATTATTTAATTTTTCCAATTACTTTTGAGCCCCTGAAATGAAGGGATTGTGTTTAAAAAATGCTTTAGTTCCTCACATTTTTATGCAATCATTTTGTTCAACCCACTGAATTAAAGCTGAAAGTCTGAACTTCAACTGCATCTGAATTGTTTTGTTCACAATTCATTGTGGTAATGTACAGAACCATCTCATCTCATCTCATTATCTCTAGCCGCTTTATCCTGTTCTACAGGGTCGCAGGCAAGCTGGAGCCTATCCCAGCTGACTACGGGCGAAAGGCGGGGTACACCCTGGACAAGTCGCCAGGTCATCACAGGGCTGACACATAGACACAGACAACCATTCACACTCACATTCACACCTACGGTCAATTTAGAGTCACCAGTTAACCTAACCTGCATGTCTTTGGACTGTGGGGGAAACCGGAGCACCCGGAGGAAACCCACGCGGACACGGGGAGAACATGCAAACTCCGCACAGAAAGGCCCTCGCCGGCCACGGGGCTCGAACCCGGACCTTCTTGCTGTGAGGCGACAGCGCTAACCACTACACCACCGTGCCGCCTGTACAGAACCAAAATTAGAAAAATGTTGTCTCTGTCCAAATACTTATGGACTTAACTGTATTAGAGGAGCTCTAATATTTAAACTTATTGGCCTAGAGATATAATCTGGGGAGGAGACGGACATTTCAGAAAGACAACAACCTCAAACGTTCATCCAAAATAACTCAAGGTCTTGCAAGATTTGGCCAATCTCCTCACTTGTATCCAATTGAATGAACGCTTATTTATTTTTGTAGGATTTTGAAATTGTGAGTCTGTCAGAGGAAACTTCAGAACCTTGGCGAATTCAGGAAGACTTGCCAAGACTCTAATTACTTATTACAGTCAATGTTTTGAAGTTGCTTTGAAACAAAATACCATACTAATGTGAGTCATTTGTGGTGTCTGCGAACTTTTGTACAAGTCAGTTTCGTTTTTTAAACATACTGTATCTCTGTTTATCCTCATGAATACATACTTGACAACCTTTTTGATCATACTTATAAGTACAACGTCAAAAGACATTTGACTTGTGTATATACACACTGGAAGCATATTACATAAGAAAAACAAAAGTGTTTGAGTACTTCCTGTATTTCTCCACATTTCTATAAACCAGTGTGTGAATTATACAGATGGTTAAACGTGTGGGCTGGATTGAGTTTATTCGCATTTTTCATTCTAACATCAATAGTAAGGAATCCATCAATATGTCCTGTCTAATGAAAGCGTATTTTATTTTGTAAAGCAGAAGAGTACCACTCGTGTTGAAGGTTTTGAGTGGTCTAAGATTGGTTCTATAACCATCTGTGCCTGAGAGTCCAAGAAAACATAATTTCCTCTGCTCACTGGGTGGAAATCTCTTCCAATCTTTCTCCCCCTTGTCAGTCACACTGATTCTTGGCAATTGCAGCCGTCTGTTAGCTCAAGTATGCAGATAAATTCAGTTGGTGCAGTTTTCCAAGAGTTTGCCTTATAGCATCACATGGGCAGCTGTTTGGGGAGGAAAAAAATCATGCGCCAGCTTGTTTCAGAGGCAGATCTGTTGGCCTTCAAACTTCTAGATTGTTAGCGATGAGATAATAGCGTAAACTTAACTGTCAGGTAGGAATCACTGTATGTATGAGTAAATTGGGCTCAAATTGGGTACAGATCATAAAACGGTAAGGTAATGTACCGTAAATGCAACAGCACTGACTTGTCATATTCAGCAATGTCAAGACTTGGCAAGTTCAACAGGGACGTCTGAGTATGATGCGCAGGTGTCCACAAACTTTTGGATGAATTGTGGCAGAGCCTAACATTTTGATAATTGTCCAAATTTCTCCCAAGGCAAAATGGGGGGGGAGTCCCTGATATTAAAATCCATCTACACAGTGTTGTCAAAAGTATGTGGACACCTAACCATCATGGCCATATTAGGTTCTTCCCGAAATTGTCGCCACAAAGTTGGAAGCACATGATTGTCTTTGTATGCTGTAACATTAAGGTTTCTTCTCACTGGAACTAAGATGTTCAAACCTGCCCCCACCACCACCACCACCACCACTGGTGTGTGGGGGGGGGGGGGCGGCGGCACACACGCAAAGCAAGCTCTATGAAGATATGATTTGTTGGAAGAAGTGGAGTGGAGTGTCCTGCACAGAGCTCTGACTGAACTCAGCCACAATGAACATCTTTGAGATGAACTGGAAGACCGATTGAACCTCAGACTTCATCATCCAACATCGGAGCCTGATGATCTGGCTAATGGTCTTGTGGCTGAATGAACACGAATCTCCACAGAAGAGTGGAGCAGGAAAGGGGATTAAACCTGGAATGAGATATTCAGCAAGGACATACGAGTATGACGCTCAGGTGTCCACAAACTTTTGGCATGATGAACCAACAATGAACTCATCCTTCCGATTCCAATTCAGTTTAGGAAATCCAGGTCATTTTCTTCAAAATCAAGCAACCACAGATGCATGACAAGGTCGGATTTATCACCTGGCTTCCTTGCTCTTTGGCAGACTGCCTCTTTTTTTTTTTTTTATACACTGTACTGAGTCTGGATGCTTTTGTGGAACTCATAATGGCTGGGGATTGTCAGGACAATAGTGATGTAAACTCCGTCACAGTGGTGTAATAGCGTTTTGTACCGGGTTCCTTCAGGTTTGATTCAGTGCACTATAGAAGTGAATTCACTTCAAGGATAACAAGATGATAGCAATCCTTTTCTAAATAAATTATAAGTACCTTTTTGCACATACGCATGCTGATTGTCCTCCACAGCCATAGCACGTTCAGATCTCATAGAGAAATACCTGACTGTGAATATCAGATACTGAGACAGACATCATCGAAAGAAGCGGTAACAAAAATGGCAGGAAGGAAATGCCGATTTTTATGTCGCAAAAGCACGATGTGCGTCATGATCACGATCGGTCGTGAACTGAGCTAACTAGCTCACTATACATTATTATCCATACAGGACACTTTTTCAATGGAATAAAAACGTGTTCTGTTTCCTTCTAGTAGGTTTCATTCATTTGGTTCGATAGTATGCAATATTGTTAGCATATTGCTTATCGTACGTGTATTACATCACTCTACCCAATGGAGAATGAGCGTTGAATATGGTTTGATACTTCATGGTTGTCAAGACAAAATGATGTCACACGTCGGAGAGGTAAATCTCGACAATTTGTAAACAAACATGACCGCCAGGTTTGTTTACGGAATATTTTGGGAGAATTTTCAAAGAGGAGGATGCGTTGAACACCTGAAAGGAATGTGTATGTATAATAATAATCTCATTATCTCTAGCCGCTTTATCCTGTTCTACAGGGTCGCAGGCAAGCTGGAGCCTATCCCAGCTGACTACGGGCGAAAGGCGGGGTACACCCTGGACAAGTCGCCAGGTCATCACAGGGCTGACACATAGACACAGACAACCATTCACACTCACATTCACACCTACGCTCAATTTAGAGTCACCAGTTAACCTAACCTGCATGTCTTTGGACTGTGGGGGAAACCGGAGCACCCGGAGGAAACCCACGCGGACACAGGGAGAACATGCAAACTCCGCACAGAAAGGCCCTCGCCGGCCACGGGGCTCGAACCCGGACCTTCTTGCCGTGAGGCGACAGCGCTAACCACTACACCACCGTGCCACCCTAATAATAATAATGTTGAGTGGTATATCAGATTCAGCTAGCATGACATTGAATGAGTTGAAGACGAGTAGCTGAATGGAATATATCTGATAGACCACGAAAAAAGCCATCCGATATTATTTAAATGCATTACAGGTAGTCGTCGACTTACGACCTATGCGACTTACGACTGATCGACTTTACAACCGTCTGGTTATGACCGGCAAGTGTTTCCCGGCTGAGCTAGCTGAGCGTACGACAGTTTCCGCCCCAGCTCCAGGCGCATGCGCAGTCTCTCTCGTGCGCCCTCGCGTACTCCATCATACAGTTTCCGCCCCAGCTCCTGGTTTATGAAACGAGCAAATCCTCCCGCCAGCCCGAGCGCTGCAACAGCTGATGATGGCGTAGACGACCCACAGCCAAGCACCAGTGATGCCAGCGGTCACTAAATTCTGTATTTTGCTATGTTTTACATTTGTATTTTGGTATGTTTCAAACTAAAATGTTTTCTATTTTTCACACCTGTATTTCGTATTTTTTGTTTTGCACATATTAAACAAATATTGTACTGTACACAGTGTAGTATGCAGTGTTTGACTTAAACCAAATAATGAGCCAAGGTAATGAAATAAGAAAATGTTGATAAAATAAGACTTTAAGATGATTACAATATCGTTACACATCACAATATACTTGCGTTCATTTAACGTAGGCCGACTTACGACCAGATCAGTTTACGACCGGTCAGTCGTAACCAAACGCAGTCGTACGGTAAGTCGACGACTACCTGTATTAGCTACCATGTTTGTGGCTTGGTACTGAGGTTTCCAAGCAACCGGAGTATGACATTGGGTCGCACACTGGAACTCTTACTTGAAGTTTATGATGGAAATCAGAGCCTTGGTCTCTGTAATGCCCTTCACTGTTTATTCATCTCCTGTGCCGAGTTTGAGTTTGTATTGTTTGTCCATCCTGAATACCTGCCTGAGGTTTGTCTGATTCTGCTTATTAGTTTTTCTTTTCTTTAAAGCTACTTCCTAGAATTCAAGTCAGAATCCAGGAAATACCTTTATATAATCCGAACTGCTTTCGTTGTGTTAACACCAGTGGAAAACATGTCGTGTTTATGAACTTACCACATGATGACCAGACAAAACAATATGATGTTTGGATTCGTTTCTTAAAATGACTCAGATGGTTTCATCGCATCATCGTCATTACGCCTTCAGCCAAATGCAACACTTAAACTTAGTCATAGAACAGCTGCTTTAGGTTTGTCGTCCCCCAAATCCCGTCTGAGAATCGTGACCATCTAGAAACACTCCATGAACTCTCTTCTCTATGCTCTGATGTTTGATTAGATGTACAGTATGGATCTATAAAATGTCCTCGTCCCCTTCTTTCACCTTGCTTTGCTAAATGAGCTGCTTTAATCACCAACGAAACGCTGAATCTTCTGGTCCTCTGCCACCTGACAAACCCCTCAGGGCCAAAACATGATCTATAAGGAATGTTAATCCTCAGAGACGTCCAGTTTGACGGACACGCAGTTGAAGTTCATGCCTTTTCATCATGTCCAGAAAGAAAAATCCATTCTACTGTATAACCTAGCGCTATATATCCCTGGACTTCTAACTTATGGACGTCACTTCGTCTGGCGGGAAATTTCGGAAAGGCAGTGAGGTGAGGAAAGGACTGTCCAAACATTTTATCGAATTGGATGGCTTTATTGGTGAATTATGCCATCAAAAAGAACTTTACAGCCGAGGAAGGCGAGGACATTAAAAAGTCACTCGACTTTCTGGCAGAAGAGGTTTCTGTTATTAAACAGCAACAGAAAACCAACATGGAGCTGGTGACGGAAGTGAAGTCACTCAGGCTGCAGAACGCTGAGAAGGACCGGCGTCTCGCCCAGCTGGAGAGCAGACTTGCTAATTTAGAACAGTACACCAGGATGAACGACGTCATCGTCACTGGGATTCAGATTAAACCCCGGTCATATGCAAAAGCTGTGACAAGGGAGGGGGAATCTGACGAACTGGGCAGCAACTCCGTGGAGCAACGAGTGTCGGCATTCCTACAATCAAAGGGAATCGACATTGATTGCAACAACGTCGAGGCCTGCCACATTCTACCCAGGAGAGACCAGGAGAACACCGCCATCATCATGAGATTCATCAGCCGGAAACTTGAAGCTACACTACTGAAACAAGGAAGGAAACTGAAAGGGACAAACATCTACATCAACGAGCACCTGACAAAATGCAATGCTGACATCGCCAGAAAAGCACCACATCTGAAGAAGGAAAACAAAATTCAATCTACATGGATGAGTATTCATTAAGCTGAACGGTACACCAGAGGAGGCGAGAGTTCTGGTCATACGGAACATCGAGGACTTGGACAAATACCAGTGATGGCTTTCGGGACTGTATGGTAATCAATACCAACGGGACAAACTCAACCATGACACACACCGAAATAACTCCTTCATCCATTACCCGGAACACTACTCGGCTCACGCAAATGCTTGTTGATTATGAAAACCTGGAACTGAAACCACATGAATTCACTGACCATAAACTACTGGATACAGAAAATGACATAGACCCGGACAATAACTTTTTTTCAACCATTAATGACCATTGCCACCATTACACAGAGGAACAGTACAATCAGTCCACTGAGGCTGTGGGAAAATTATCAATAATGCACTTCAACAGCGGGTGGCACGGTGGTGTAGTGGTTAGCGCTGTTGCCTCACAGCAAGAAGGTCCGGGTTCGAGCCCCGTGGCCAGCGAGGGCCTTTCTGTGTGGAGTTTGCATGTTCTCCCCGTGTCCGCGTGGGTTTCCTCTGGGTGCTCCGGTTTCCCCCACAGTCCAAAGACATGCAGGTTAGGTTAACTGGTGACTCTAAATTGAGCGTAGGTGTGAATGTGAGTGTGAATGGTTGTCTGTGTCTATGTGTCAGCCCTGTGATGACCTGGCGACTTGTCCAGGGTGTACCCCGCCTTTCGCCCGTAGTCAGCTGGGATAGGCTCCAGCTCGCCTGCGACCCTGTAGAACAGGATAAAGCGGCTACAGATAATGAGATGATGAGATGAGACACTTCAACAGCAGAAGCATGGACGCTAACTTCAAACACATCAAGAAATACTTAAGTCAGTTTACTCATCCATTCAACATAATTGCCATAAAGGAGACCTGGATTGACCTGGAGAAAGGAGTGGATTTTGAACTGGCTGGATATGAATTTAATTCTATAAACAGGAAAAATAAAGGTGGAGGAGGAGTGGCGGTGTATGTGGACTGTAATTTGAATTATAAGTTAATAGATGGCATGACAACAGTGATTGATAACTTATTAGAATGTTTAACAATCAAAATGGTCATGAGCTTTGGGTAATGACAGAAAGAACAAGATCGCGGATACAAGCGGCTGAAATGAGTTTCCTTCGCAGGGTGGCTGGGCGCTCCCTTAGAGATAGGGTGAGAAGCACAGTCACTCGGGAGGAGCTCGGAGTAGAGCCGCTGCTCCTCCACATCGAGAGGAACCAGCTGAGGTGGCTCGGGCATCTTTTTCGGATGCCTCCTGGATGCCTCCCTGGGGAGGTGTTCCAGGCATGTCCCCCCGGGAGGAGGCCCCGGGGAAGACCCAGGACACGCTGGAGGGACTATGTCTCTCGGCTGGCCTGGGAACGCCTCGGTGTTCTTCCCGAGGAGCTGGCCGAGGTGTCTGGGGAAAGGGAAGTTTGGGCTTCCATGCTTAGACTGCTGCCTCCGCGACCCGGTCCTGGATAAGCGGAAGAAGACGAGACAATCAAAATTCTCATCTCATCTCATCTCATTATCTCTAGCCGCTTTATCCTGTTCTACAGGGCCCCAGGCGAGCTGGAGCCTATCCCAGCTGACTACGGGCGAAAGGCGGGGTACACCCTGGACAAGTCGCCAGGTCATCACAGGGCTGACACATAGACACAGACAACCATTCACACTCACATTCACACCTACGGTCAATTTAGAGTCACCTTGCTTTGCTAACCTCCATGTCTTTGGACTGTGGGGGAAACCGGAGCACCCGGAGGAAACCCACGCGGACACGGGGAGAACATGCAAACTCCACACAGAAAGGCCCTCGCCGGCCACGGGGCTCGAACCCGGACCTTCTTGCTGTGAGGCGACAGCGCTAACCACTACACCACCGTGCCGCCCACTATCAAAATTAAGATTGAAAAAAGTAGAAATGTATTAATTAGCTGTATATATCGAGCGCCAGAAACTAGTATAGAGGCGTTTAAGGACTGGGTAGAAAAGACATTTACAGTAGATAATAAAAAAGTTATCTTCATTTGTGGGGATACTAATATTGATCTGCTGAACCCTAATAAGCACAGTATGACTGAGGAATTTATTAATACCATGTACAGTACAAGTCTCCACCCAAAAATTACCAGACCCACCAGAATTACTGACCATAGTGCTACCTTAATAGGTAATATATAACAACATAGAACATATATTTATGACTGTAATCATAAGAGAAATGTGACAGACCATAAACTTAAGTATAGAAGAGTTAGGACTGAGGAAGCCATGCTGGCATTAAATAATGATTTATTAATACAAGACTGGGAACCAGTTTATATAGAGAATAGCATTGATAGAGCATATGATAACTTTTTAAGTATATTCAAATTATCATATGATAAAAATTGCCCATTGAAGCAATATAGTGCAAAACAAAACTATAATGACCAACCTTGGATTACTAAGGGATTACAAAATGCCTGTAAGAAGAAAAACACTCTATATAGAGAATTTATTAAATTAAGAACCAAAGAGGCAGAAAATAAATATAAAAAATATAAAAAGTTAACGAGTATCATAAGGAGATGTAGGAAGGATTATTATGGTAAATTAATATATAATAACAACAATAATATTAAAGGAATATGGAATATATGAAATAGTATTATTAAAGATGGTTCTGGACAAATACATTACCCTAAATACTTTAATGACAAAGGTATCGAAAATTATAACATGGATGTAGTTGCTAATAGTTTTAATAATTTTTTTGTTAATGTTGGACCAAGATTAGCTCAAAATATCTCTGATCCGGTAACAAATGATGATTGTATAGATAATATTATAAAGAGGAATTCTTGTTCTATGTTTCTTACACCAGTAGATGAAAGGAAATTATTGATATAGTTAATAAATGTAGTAATAAAATATCCACAGATTGTAATGATATTGATATGAAACTAGTGAAAACTATTATTGGGGGGATTTCTAAACCATTAACATACATCTGTAACTTCATTTCAAACCGGTACATTTCCAAGCAATATGAAAATAGCAAAAGTAATTCCATCGTATAAATCTGGGGACAAACACAACTTCACAAATTACAGACCTGTTTCTTTACTTCCTCAATTCTCCAAAATTCTTGAAAAACTATTCAATAACAGATTAGATAAATTCAGTGAAAAATACAAACTGCTCAGTGATAGTCAATATGGATTTAGAGCAAATAGATCAACAGAGCTGGCACTAATGGAATCAATTGAAGAAATCAGTAACTCTATAGATGATAAATATGTCGCTGGGATATTTATTGATCTTCAAAAAGCTTTTGATACTATTAATCATGATATATTAATTAATAAGATGGAACAATATGGGATAAGAGGAGTTGTATTAAATTGGATAAAAAGTTATTTGAGCAACAGGACACAATTTGTGAAGTTGGGTGACTCTGTCTCATCTCGTTTGAATATTGATTGTGGTGTCCCTCAGGGGTCAGTATTGGGTCCTAAACTGTTTATTCTTTATATAAATGATATGTGCAATGTATCAAATATATTTAAGATGGTATTATTTGCAGATGACACAAATGTGTTTTGTTCTGGAACAAATTTACATGAGTTATAAAACATAATCTCTTCAGAATTGTGCAGGTTAAAAAGTTGGTTTGATCGAAATAAATTATCATTAAATCTGTCTAAAACAAAAATCATGTTATTTAATAATTATAAAATAAATAGGGCAATAAATGTACAGGTAGATGGTGTTGATGTTGAAAGAGTTTCTAATAATAAATTTCTTGGGGTAATAATAGATGATAGAATTAATTGGAAATCACATATAAAATACATACTAATGAAACTATCAAGAAGCATATCTGTGTTGAGTAAAGCTAAGCACGTCCTGGACTATAACTCACTCCGCATTCTTTACTGTTCCCTGGTTTTACCGTATTTAAATTACTGCTCAGTGGTGTGGGGAAATACGTATAAATGTTCACTTCATGCAATAACTATACTTCAAAAAAGAGCTATAAGAATAATTCATAGTGCTGGTTACCGAGATCATACTAATTCACTATTCTTAAGGCCCGGTCCCACTGGCCGATGGACACAAAACGTATGCAAAAAGGACACAGCGGACGAGCAAAATTTCGGGGGTGGCTCTATCCGTTTTCATCCGCTCCAGAAATGGACAAAATTGGCGAAAATTTGCGAAAACAGAACGGAAAAGAACGGACGTGGGTAGTATATAGCGGGGATGTTAAACGCATGTTCATAGGAAGCCTAGCGGATGGAAGTGGATGACAGCTCCGAAGGGGTTACCGGTGATAACTGAGAAGCAGACGCATAGCAGAAAGAGCGGATGCATAGCAGATGAAGGGGATGCATCACGTACGCCTAACGGAAACAAAGGGGATGTTGCGATGATGTATATTGGATGCAGACCGTTCACTGCGCATGCGGGGGGTATGAATTGCGTCTGCTCCGCGGATATAAAGGGATGCAGCACGCACGCCGTCAGCATAAAGCGGAAAGACGTGCTGGCGGCTACATCGATACATCTCTACTACTAGATGATTTTCTCCCCCTTTTTATACAAAATATCGATTGTCCGCTAGGTGTCCTTCTACATACTCTAGACATACTCCAGACATCCTAAATATACGAGATACATCCCAGATATAAACGCTTTGTCCGTTTTGAATACTTTATATACGAGATGCATACGCTTACATCCTTTCTATTTCCGTGCTACTAACGATGAGTAGACGTTTCATGTACCTTATCTTTCCTCCCTCTTTCCGTTTTCAGCTGCAGCAGATGTGAGTTGCGAGGATGCCCAGAGGATGCAGAGAGGATACAGCAGACGTTTAACGGATGATAACGGACATAGAACGTTTGTTGCTCGTATATGTCGCGGATTTACATCGTACACGGCGGAAAGTTCATCCGTTCTAAAAGTTTTGTGCAGCTCAAAACTTTTTGCGCGGATGAAATCACAGTGGACGGATGCTCGATGGATAGAGCGTATGAAGCACGTATGCAATGAGTACACAACGGATGCATAGCGTTTTCCAACGGATGGCAAAGATTTTTTTTTACGTTTTACATCCTCTTTGCATCCGTAAGTGCAGTGGGACCGGGCCTTAAAATTCAAAATGTTTAAAATTCAGGGATATTATAGAATATAAAACTGCCTTAATAATGTACAAAGTAAGGAATTATAAAGTACCAAGGAATATCCAAACAATGTTCTCGGATCGAGAGGGGGGCTATAATTTTAGGGGGAAATTGAAATTTAAAATTCGCAGTGCTAGGACAACATTAAAAATGTTCAGTATCTCTGTTTGTGGAGTAAAGCCGTGGAACAGTTTGAATGTGGAGCTCATGAAATGTACAACTATAAACCAGTTCAAAAAAGGTATAAGGAACAGATGTTTATGAGGTATAGGGAGGAGGAATTACAATAACATGCTATTGATAATATAAGTGTATATGTGGCTATGAGCACGTACGGATATATTATATAGGAAGTGAGTATTGTATATAATATATAAGCATAATATGCATAATTATGATATGGGTGTCTGTGTGCGTATGGATGTGTATAGTTATAGGTATGTGTATATGTAGGTACTGTATATATGTATTGTATGTGTGTATATATGCATAGCATAAGTATTTGTATATATATGATTTGATTTGGTCGATATTATACCATGTTGGTATGTTTTTTTTTTTTTGTGGATTTTGTTTTCTTTTGTATATATAGTTTATTATGGTGGAAAGTGATGTTTGATTAGCGGTGGTATAGAGGGTTAGGATTTGATAAGTTATTTACTTCTTCCTAATCCTTTCCGAACATTATTATGTTACTGCCTTGTGGCTACGCTATTCTGTTTATGATGATGTTTTGATGATTGCATTTTTATTTTTATTTATTTATTTTTTGTTTGTTCGTTTTATATCTTCTTTACTGTTCGGAATCAATCAATCAATTAATCAATACGTTAATCAGTAGTAGTAGTAATAATAGTATGGATTAGCACTAAAAGACTCCTAAAGTGCTACTCAGCTAAATGAACACTTTCAATAACAGCGAAATCTAAGGCAGAGGAGTCTGTTGACGTTTACAAATTTGTTGTTTGTGAGCACGTTCAAGACACCGTTTTACGATTACAGCACCATAAACAAAGCTGCAACTCCTTAATACGAACGTGACCTAGAGACCTTGTGTTAGCGAGCTAGTTTCTTGATGTAGATTTTAGGTTAGCTACGGTACACAGGTTTGTTAGAGCAGTATACTGTAATTTAGGCGTGTTGGCTAATCAGCAAGCTACCGGTAACCCTGTTAGTAAATGACTTAGTTAAGATGAAATGGTCCCCGGCCCTTAAACACAACCATCTCCAGTTGGCCTCAAAAGGTGTTCGATTTGATCATGTGCAATAAAAACGAATGTCCTGACGAGCACGTTGTTGGTTCCGGCATCCACCCTCACAACATGACATTTTTAGAAAACCTGTTCTAGCTCTGCTTCTATAAACACGACAGTCTTCTGCGGTGTTCCATCGGGTCTGTTCACATATTAATGAATTTATATAACGTCTTCAGTAACAGTTATTTTCACAACGCAGGTCTAGGTCTCTCAGGAAAGAGCCAGTGGAAACTGCAGCTCTAAAAATACGCTGTAGAAATAGAGTAGGTATATGTGCCGAGTAACACGCGTGTCAAAAGGGGTGGGGTCTGAATAAATATTTATTAAAGGGTGTGGTCTTTTATCACACACTTTTATCCAGAGCGACAAAAGCCAGTATCTCACTGGGCTGCGACAGCTTGCGACAAATTGCGAACGTCATTCGCGAGAGAGTTTCAAAAGTGTCTTGCAACATTCGCGGGGCTTCTTAATTTCCTCGCATGAGTCGCAAAGTGCCGCTCCTTCGTCGCTGAAATTTTGAACATGTTCAGAAATTTCTCTCAAAATAGCTGCAAATGCGTCGCTGGTGTCGCAAAGCCGTCGCTCAAGTCAGTTTACGTGAAGTGAGATACTGGCTGAAGTGCGAGAACTGAGTTCGCATGTTTAATCGTAATTGTTGTGTCTCCAACTAGTCGCAGGCTGTCGCAGCCCAGTGAGATACCGGCTTTGTTTCGAGAGGATGCAGCTGTAGCTCAGTGGTGCTGGGATTCGAACTCACAATCTTCTGATATCCAATCAGATCTGCTCTGCTCGTTGATTGTAGTACATAGACTGTAAAAATAGATGGACGAAGCCTCTGTGACGTCACTCACAGGATTTCTGAAGAGCGGGTTTGAAGCTCAAATAAGGAGGCTACGACCGTCGCCATCTTGTCAGCGCCTGACTCCGCCTAAATCCCAGCTAGTCCATAAATGGCCATTCGAGGAACTGCAGATTTTTAGTACTTCCAGGAACCGGAGGTCTTCCACCTGTTTTAGCATCTTAGATTAGATTAAAGATTTCATATTTTAAAAAATAATAATAATAATAATAATTTCCAGCTGGATGACGGAAAATGTATGTTGTTCATGTGGAAAATTTGATGCACGCCTTTATTTTCAATGCCAGCACAACGTGATTTTTAAAATAACTGCAATAAAAATGCAAGGCGTTAAATATTCAGTCACGTTAATGTAAAGATTGAAAGGCATTGAAAAAAACCCATGTGAACTGACTGTATTTAAATAAAAAATTGGGGGAAAATGTGAATAAATATGTATTTTTAAAATAAATAAATAGAATAAATATAAAAAAAAGTGAAATAAATAAAATCAATAAATGTGAACAAAAAAGGAAAATGTAAATACAATAATTTAAATGATTTTAAATAAATGTCAATAAAAATTGAGATTTTTTTAAAATAAATGTAACAATGTGAAAAAAATTAAACATTTAAATACAATATAACTGAAAATAAATGTAACTTTAAATAAATACGTGTAATTGAAAAATTATGGAAAATGTAAATAAAAAATAAATTTTTAATAAGTAAATAAAAAGGCGGCACGGTATGCACTGGCTGTCCCTGTCGCCTCATGGCAAGAAGGTCCGGGTTTGAGCCCCGCGGCCGGCGAGGGCCTTTCTGTGCGGAGTTTGCATGTTCTCCCCGTGTCCGCGTGGGTTTCCTCCGGGTGCTCCGGTTTCCCCCAAAGACATGCAGGTTAGGATAAGTGGTGGCTCTAAATTGGCCGTAGGTGTGAATGTGAGTGTGAATGTCTGTGCGTCTCTCTGTGTATCAGCCCTGTGATGATCTGGCGACTTGTCCAGGGTGTACCCCGCCTCTCGCCCGTAGTCAGCTGGGATAGGATCCAGCTCGCCTACGACCCTGCACAGGATAAGCGGTTCCGGATAATGGATGGATGGATGGATGGACGGTATGTTTCTGGTTATTTTTTATATAAACGTCCCCTGAAACAAAATATCCTCTTGAGAATGGATGCAGGCGGCACGGTGGTGTAGTGGTTAGCGCTGTCGCCTCACAGCAAGAAGGTCCTGGGTTCGAGCCCCAGGGCCGGCGAGGGCCTTTCTGTGCGGAGTTTGCATGTTCTCCCCGTGTCCGCGTGGGTTTCCTCCGGGTGCTCCGGTTTCCCCCACAGTCCAAAGACATGCAGGTTAGGTTAACTGGTGACTCTAAATTGAGCGTAGGTGTGAATGTGAGTGTGAATGGTTGTCTGTGTCTATGTGTCAGCCCTGTGATGACCTGGTGACTTGTCCAGGGTGTACCCCGCCTTTCGCTCGTAGTCAGCTGGGATAGGCTCCAGCTTGCCTGCGACCCTGTAGAAGGATAAAGCGGCTACAGATAATGAGATGAGATGAGATGAGAATGGATGCATTCGATTCGCCACTGTGGGAAGTGACCCGAAAGCCCGTCTACCACACAAATCCAGTGATATTTATCTTCTAAAACCAAGCTGTTACCTCGATACCCCTGAGCTCAGACAGCAGCTGGATGTCTTTCAGAAAATTCAATAAAAGGTGTGTAATCAACGTGTAGCTCTTCAAAATAAAGTCGAACCAGCACGGATAATATTGAATAAATAATGACTAATGACCAAAAAGACCAAATGCCTCTAAATGTATCCCATCTCTTCGCATACTCAGTGTAATAATGTGTACATTTCCTCAATGTGTAATCTCACACAGTTTGGGTATCATGGAGGAAAATCTTCCTGAAACTGCACATCCTGCAGTGCTTCGTTCCACTTATACCACAGCAATTTATTTTTTTTACTTATCAATCCATAAAACACATCATGCGTTCTGTCCGTTTGTCGTTGTCGCATTTCCGCTAATTTTCTGGCTTGAGCCCTGACGTTACAGCAGCTATAACCATCAGCCTCGATTTTCTTTCTCTTCACCTAAAATCCAGGTTGTTGTGTTTTAGAGAAAGCAGGAAACACACACACTGCTCTGTCATGTCGCAGAAAACACTGGAGACTCCTTGCAGGAATGTTATTCACCACATCAAGAATTATTAAAATAACAGCATGATTATGAACTACTGTCAGAGCTGCCGTTATAGAAAATAAATCAGTACCTTCTGACCAATCAGGATGGAGAGTGCTTTGGAGTAAAGGAATGTTAGACGCTTGGTACGGATACACTCCAGGCTCCAGGTTCCAGCGTGGTTCTGTATCGTCATGGCGATATTTATTTGTAGGAATGCACAGTTCAGTGGTAAAACCCTGATTAGAATAATATTTCATAAATATTCATAGTGTGTATAGATGTGTGTGTGTGTTGGAATAAGAAGGGATCAGGCGTTACTCGGCTGCCGGTGGAGCAGAGATTGTCTGCTCTGTGTGTGTGTGACCCGTGAAATGAGTATTATTGGGAGATGTGATTTATGTGCACTAGCTGAACCGTTTTTGTCTCCTCGGTGTCTGAGCTCCACTCAAACCGCTGAACATTTAACCTTGTTCATGCAGAAGGACTGAATTTTCAGCCCCATGGCCTGACGGGATGATGCTGGAGTTTTAACCTGGAATCCAGATTTGAACATTTGAAGAGGAATGAACACAAATTTAAACTCATTGTTTGAGGAAAGAGTTTGAGCTCATCTTCGTCATCATCCTCATAATTACTCACTCTCAGTCTGAGATGCTCTGCCCACAGGATACAGATCTTTAACAGTTATTCCACAAAATCGAGTCGTACATTAGCTGATGGCTGGCGATGCACGTAGCACCGAGCTGGCGATAGGCGAAGACTCATCTCATCTCATTATCTCTAGCCGCTCTATCCTGTTCTACAGGGTCGCAGGCAAGCAGGAGCCTATCCCAGCTGACTACGGGCGAAAGGCGGGGTACACCCTGGACAAGTCGCCAGGTCATCACAGGGCTGACACATAGACACAGACAACCATTCACACTCACATTCACACCTACGGTCAATTTAGAGTCACCAGTTAACCTAACCTGCATGTCTTTGGACTGTGGGGGAAACCAGAGCACCCGGAGGAAACCCACACGGACACGGAAAGAACATGCAAACTCCGCACAGAAAGGCCCTCGCCGGCCACGGGGCTCGAACCCGGACCTTCTTGCTGTGAGGCGACAGCACTAACCACTACACCACCGTGCCGCCCAGAAAGATATGTTCTTACCATCAAATACTTTTATTCCATATTTTATTGCTTTTTTTGTATTTTTTGGGATTTTGTTCTTTGAGTAGAGTTTTTATTTCGTCCTAGGTTGGTTCAGCAACACGCTCCGCCATTTTGTTTTTCTCTACTCATGGTATATGAGCCAATAGCCTAATAATAGAGTAGCCAATCAGAGCACGCGATTGCTGATATCCAGTGAATGTCGATACCGATATATGTGGTTTGTACACTTTTCTGGCTACAAGTTTGATGATCAGGATCTTTTATCGTGAAGGATTAAAATGCCGTGGATCATGATGCTAAACACAGATTGTCAGTTGCGTTAAATGGCACAAATTGTTTTCTGAACCAGATTTTTTTAGTCCAGCTGATACTCTTTCTGACAGACACTTGAGCAAACCAATAATAACGACGAGTAGGCGGTTCCCCGGCTCACGCTTATGACTGGGTTTGTTCCTTGGGTGCGTGGAGGAGTTGGTGCTGAAAAAATTCAATAATATTTAGATGGAACTGCTGGATTTTACACAACTTGTCTCTGTTATTCCTTTTTTCCCCCCCTTCCTTTAGAGCTACATTTTCTTTCCAGGGAAATTAGTTTGGTTGCTCATTTCTGTTGTGTAACTTTGCAAAATAACTCAAAGAAATATATCATGATGATAAAATCATAAAAATCATGGGATTTTTTTTGGCAGATCGCCAATCTACTTGGCATTTTTGATGATTTCATCATTACGGTATCAAAAAAGCCAGTTTTGTCACGCCATGTGTTCTTTTTATAGTGTTTTTGTGATATCGAATACATTCATTATTTCTGAAAGCATCTTTGTTTACAGCATTTCTTTGGATGGACTAAAAACTTTTTTCCGTGGTACCGTATATGGATATATTTTAAACCTCGAACCCTAGTTTTCATGTAAACGTGAAAAAAATGTACATTTCTGGAAATAATGATGTCGCACCACATGTGTTCACTGCAGTTTTGTATGTGTTATAAATGATCATGGAGTTTTTCTGTTTATTTAGCGTTTATGGACGCTCCAGCGTCAGCGCTTAGAGGTAAAGCCGTAACTTTAAGTTTTCTGAACAGAGAAGGATTTTACACTCGGCAGTTTCTGGGTAACATGACGAGCTGCGTTTTTTTTTTTGTCTTATTATCTTAAAGAGAGAGAAGAAAAACGGAGGTTGATGATGGAATGACTGTTTATGCCTGCTGTAATGTAAGTAAGAACAGGAACTTGTTTTGTGAAGGTTGCACAGCATTAATGTAGCTATGAACAGATTTAAAAAAAAAACAGTATGTCATTCATTAATAAATTACAACCCCAATTCGGGAAAAGTTGGGACGCTATGTAATCTGTAAATAAAAACAGGATGCGATAATTTGCAAATCATGGAAACCCTGTATTTCATTGAACATAGTACAAAGACAACATATCAAATGCTGAAACTGAGAAATTTTGATTATTTTTTGAAAAATATATGCTCATTTTCAATTTGAGGTCAGCAACACGTTTCAGAAAAGTTGGGACAGGGCCATGTTTACCACTGTTGTGCATCACCTCTACTTTTATAATAATAATAATAATCAGTTCAATTTATATAGCACCTTTCTCACACCCAAGGTTGCTTTACAACTGGGCGGAGTCCACCAAAAGAGGGTCAGGATGTCATTCCAATGGCGTAGCTACCACAGTCCCACCAGGCGCACGAAGATAAATCCCACACCACCTGCACAGCTGCTGCGACAGCGTCGGGCAACATCACTCAGAACACCGCACCGATTGCTGTAGTTTTGAAAGAGAAATCTTGTCCCATTCTTGCCTGAGCTACAGTTTTAGTTGCTCAACAGTTTGGGGTCTCCATTGTCGTACGGTATTTTGCGCTTCATAATGCGCCAGATGTTTTAAATGGGAGACAGGTCTGGACTGCAGGCAGGCCAGTTTAGCACCCAGACTCTTTTACTACAGAGCCATGCAGTTTTAATATGTGCAGAAAGCAGTTTGGCATTGTCTTGCTGAAAGAAGGAAGGCCTTCCCTGAAAAAGATTTTGTCTGGATGGCAGCATATTGCTCTGAAACGTGTAGATGGTATTCAGCATTAATGATGCCTTCCCAGATGTCCAAGCTCCCCATGTCATATGCACTAATGCCCCCTCATACCATCACAGATGCTGCTTTTGAACTGTGCACTGATAACAAGCCAGATGGTCCCTCTCCTCTTTAGCCTGGAGGACGTGGTGTCCATGATTTCTAAAAAGAATTTCTACTTTTGATTCGTCAAACCTCGGGACAGTTTTCCACTTCACTTCAGTCCATTGTAAAAGAGCTCAGGCCCAGAGAAGGTGGCGGTGTTTCTGGATATTGTTTATATCTGGTTTTAACTTGCATTTGTGGATGCAGTAATGAAATGTTTTCACAGACGATGGTTTTCTGAAGTGTTCCTGAGCCCATACAGTGATTTCCACTACAGACACATATCTGCTTTTAATGCAGTGTCTCCTGAGGGCCTGAAGATCACAGGCATCCAATGTCAGTTTTCAGCCTTGTCTCTTGCATACAGAGATTTCTCCAGATTCTCTGAATCTTTTAACGATATTATGGACCAGAGATGATGTGATCCCAGAATTCTTTGCAGTTTTACATTGAGGAATGTTATTCTTAAATTGCTGCACTGTTTGCCCACGCGATCTTTCACAGAGCGGTGAACCCCTCTCCATCTTTACTTCTGAGAGACTCCGCCTCTCTGGGATGCTCTTCTATATCCAATCATCTTACTGACCTCTTGACAATTAACCTAATTAGGGGTTTTTTTTAGCATTAAACAACTTTTCCAGTCTTTTGTTGGCCGTTCCAACTTTTCTGAAACATGTTGCTGACATCAAATTCAAAATGAGCATATATTTTTCAAAA
This sequence comes from Neoarius graeffei, assembly GCF_027579695.1. Taxonomy (NCBI): domain Eukaryota; kingdom Metazoa; phylum Chordata; class Actinopteri; order Siluriformes; family Ariidae; genus Neoarius; species Neoarius graeffei. The sequence goes on along the minus strand of NC_083579.1, from coordinate 6,536,902 downwards.
AATAATCAAAATTTCTCAGTTTCAGCATTTGATATGTTGTCTTTGTACTATTTTTGATGAAATACACTACAGGGGCTCCATGATTTGCACATCATCACATTCTGTTTTTATTCACAGTCTACACAGCGTCCCAACTTTTTTTGGAATTGGGGTTGTACAAATTTCATTGTTGGCAAGTCGCTGTGGCATAAGAGGAATAAAACACTTTGCTGTTATTGGAACTTCAGGGAGTTACAGTGACTCCACCGCATCCCACAATCGTATCGTTGATTATTTTCCCCTAACAGCACACTGCAGGTGTTTCATTGGCTTCTAGAAATCTTTTGTGTACATCGGCTCGTGCGTGACGTCATCAAGACTTGCGTAGATATTTACGTATCGATATTTCCTTGAACACAGTCATATTTTTCCTCCCTCTCAGCTTCCTGCTTTCTAATTGATACACACATTTATACACACATCCGTCTCCTAAACACACGCCGGCCCTGTGAGGCAGTGCAGCTGATCCAGGGTGTAGATCCGTCCCCCATCAGCGCATTAGCATGCTAACGGCATGTCGCTCAGTCTTAGCCAGGCCGGATGTTTGGATTGGCAGCTTCTCCATCCTGACTGTCAGTGTGAATCATGCAGAAGCTCACTTTGTGTGTGTGTGTTCATAGAAAGTGTGTGCTGACCTTGGAGCTGTGTGTTAGGACGTTTGGGGTAAAAGTCGTTACTGTCCCACGTTATTTAGCTCACCTGTCAAAGACGGGGACATGAATTATGGAGCAATCTGCTATTATAGTTGCTGCACGTGTACACACACACACACACATACACACACGGTGTCAAGAGAGGACGTGGGAGTGATTAGCCAGAGCAGATGGATGGCCAAAACATGTGTAAAGTCCAAAGCCTGTTTGCTAATTTGTTAAGTGTGTGTGTGTAACACACACTCGTTCATGTGTATCCCCTTCTCATCTTCCCTTGTGCTTTCATTAGTTACTTGTCCACGACAACAAAACCAAGAGCCAAGGAATTTGGCCATGTTTGGGCCCAAACAGAAGCATGATGTCACTTCCTGCCTGAGTTGGCGTTAGGATACGATGGAGACTGCATGGGGTGAAGAACGAACCGAGAGATGCAGTGAGTAGGAGTGTATCGCTGTTGCAGGAGGAGAGTCTGGTAGAGTCCGAAACCAGAAAGAAAGAATTGAGAAAATGCAGATTTTTTTTTTTTCTGAAAGTTGTTTGATTGATTTTAAGCAGGTGCTGTGACGTAACCAGCGGTGCTCTGATTTTCACATCAGCTTAATGCGATTTGTAATAATCTGCGCACATGAATACAAGCAGATACAGGAAGTGACATCGTGCGCTTGTGCACACCGAGACCAAAACACAAACCTTTACTTTATAACGCGACTGAGAGGCGTAAAGCTTTAAAGCTAAAGCCGTTTAGCGTTAGAAATCATCCCTGGCACGTTCATACATAATATAATATACTAGCCATTCATTTATAAACACTACAGGAGTCCTACTGGGGAGGGTAAGATTTCCGGACAGTTCTACAACACACGCGTCATGTCTTTAATACGATCCGATCGCTCTGACCTTTTATCACCGCCTGCTCAAAGACAGCCACGGCGCTGCTGAATTCTGGGTCCTGATTGGTCAGAAGGTGTTGATTAATCTTCTAGTATAACAGCAGCTCTGACAGTAGTGCAGCTGCAAATCACAGGTTTTTATACACTAGTCATGAAAGTGTTCCGGATTTTCCCGGAATTCCGGATTTTTTCCGCAAATGACCCGGAAATCCAGAAATTTCACAAAACTCTTGAAAATCTCCGGTTTTCCGAATGGAAAAAGACGTTCCTAGATGCGGCGTAATACTTCGCATCGTCCTTGCATGGGCACGGTCCTTAAATAGCCCAAACATAGTTCATTGATTAAAGACAGGTGTTCTTTGTTAACGGCGCGCGTGCCGGAGCTCGTTAGGCGCGAGCGCCCAAGGCACGCAGGACTGACACCGTTCTGCGCAAGCGCAGCACGATCGCACTATAAAGCATGTTCAAGCTGCCAGTGTAGCTGCGGTCTTTTTAGTTGCGAATTACGAGTATTTTCTCTCGTGTTAATAATTCGCCATGTCAAAACAAGTGAAACTTTCCTCCTCCTTTCGACGTGAAGAGAGGTCTCATCTCATCTCATTATCTGTAGCCGCTTTATCCTGTTCTACAGGGTCGCAGGCAAGCTGGAGCCTATCCCAGCTGACGACGGGCGAAAGGCGGGGTACACCCTGGACAAGTCGCCAGGTCATCACAGGGCTGACACATAGACACAGACAACCATTCACACTCACATTCACACCTACGCTCAATTTAGAGTCACCAGTTAACCTAACCTGCATGTCTTTGGACTGTGGGGGAAACCGGAGCACCCGGAGGAAACCCACGCGGACACGGGGAGAACATGCAAACTTCGCACAGAAAGGCCCTCGCCGGCCACGGGGCTCGAACCCGGACCTTCTTGCTGTGAGGCGACAGCGCTAACCACTACACCACCGTGCCGCCCCGCAATTTATTTTATATATATATATATATATATATATATTTTTTCCCATCAAAGTTGCATTTTGTGGCTTCGAAGCTAAGTTTTAGTGCCGTTTCTAGAACACAACATCAAGAAAACGTGGAAGAAACAGCAGTAATGGAAGAGCCGATTTCTAAGCTGCCTAAAACTAGCAATGGTAATTTATTTTTTGTTACATAATGCACTCAGGCTGCCAGTCAGTGTGTAACACACACACACACACACACACCCTACACCCCTGATTTACATGAGAAATTTGGTATTCATTGGTGTGTTTAAATTTACAGACAATACGAACTAATGTAGGTGGCACGGTGGTGTAGTGGTTAGCACGGTCGCCTCACAGCAAGAAGGTCCGGGTTCGAGCCCCGGGGCCGGCGAGGGCCTTTCTGTGCGGAGTTTGCATGTTCTCCTCGTGTCCGCGTGGGTTTCCTCCGGGTGCTCCGGTTTCCCCCACAGTCCAAAGACATGCAGGTTAGGTTAACTGGTGACTGTAAATTGAGCGTAGGTGTGAATGTGAGTGTGAATGGTTGTCTGTGTCTATGTGTCAGCCCTGTGATGACCTGGCGACTTGTCCAGGGTGTACCCCGCCTTTCGCCCGTAGTCAGCTGGGATAGGCTCCAGCTCTCCTGCGACCCTGTAGAACAGGATAAAGCGGCTACAGATAATGAGATGAGATGATACGAACTAATGTAAACAATTGGCTTCAACTCGCATAAATGTTTAGTTTAGAAATGTTTAGTTCACTTTAGCTTCTGCAAATGCACAACTCGACTAAAAGATTGATAAACGAGGCTCAGTGTCTCCAACATTGAAATCTGAAAGCTTTAGAAACTCTAACAGACCTTTATTTTTTAACAGCACTGTTTTGGGATTTTGCTGAGTTTACCTTCAGCTGTCTGTTTTTTTTTTTTTTCAAAGTAATGAATTGTGTAGCAGGAAAATCAACGCGTTTTCTAAACGCACTCCTGAAAATGACTCATTAACTAGGGGAATTAAATTTGATATTTTTGACATGTTAATCATTAATGCACATGAAAGAAAAAGGCTTAAAAGTTATAACTTGTTTTAGTGAAAATAAGTACTAAAATGCACTAGACTGCAGGGTTTTGCGTGTTATGTTATTAAAATATTTTCGGGGGACGTTGCCCCCCCCATATATTTCAGGTTTTTTTCCTTTGCTCCACTTTCATCTCTAATCCACTCACCTCATCAGCCAATCCCTAGACAGCAGCACAGTGCATAACATCATACAGAGACAAATCAAGAGCTTCGGCTAATTAATGTTCAAACATCAGAACGGGAAAAACCGTGATCTCTCAGTGAAGTGTGACTTTCTTTGCGTGCTGGTTTGAGCCAGATGGACTGCTGGTTTGAGTATTTCAGAAACTGGTACGAAAAACAAAAAACATACATCAGGTGAGGGACAGTTCTGTGGGTGGAAACAAACGTCTTGATAAGAGAGGTCAGAGGAAAATGGACAGATTCGTGGTTCGAGCTTTTTTTTTCCCAGGAAGGCTATAGTAGCTCATATAATCACTATTTACAACCGTGGTGAGCAGAAAAGCATCTCGGCATGCAACAGCAGAAAGAACACCACATTGGGTTCCGCTCCTGCTGTCGTTTCTGTAGTAACCGGTCGTTCACAGGGACTTATGTTCACGGCAGGCGCTTAACATAATCATTCTGGAGACTCCTTTCATGAATGTAAGGAGACGTTTAGTTAACTTTCATGGAAGGAGTCTCCAGCGTCAGCGCTCCCCTCCCCATAAAACGATGAGCAAGTTTTGCCACATCTTCAGGACAGAGGAGTTTACGCTTAATGGTTTTCTCTGGAACATGACAAGCTGTGTTCTTTTTGCATTATTGACTTTAAGAAGAGAAAAATTTGGAAATTTAAACAGATATCAATGCCAATAGATGTAAAATTAAGTGTGAATAAATAGGTAAAATAAATATTAAATACAGAATCACTCTTTAGTGTATTTAGTTTAACTCCCATTGGGTCCTGCTTTTTCAGACACGCTGTATATTAATTTAGTCATTTTATACAGTTTTTTTTTGTTGTTGTGTGTGTGGAAGCTATTATGTCAAGCAATTTAAAAGTGCAGTAGTCGATTTGATTTATTCCTTACTTTTACGAATAACCTGGAAGATATGTAGAACATGATGATGAAAAAATAACGGTTTGATCCATAGCTTTAACAAACCTCTATAAAGGGGCTGCGAAAACGCGTTCAGAAAACTGACATCCCATCCGGAACGCTTGTTTGGGTTCATATACCGGTACGCTTCCTGGCAGTCATATTCCAGACACGCTCCTGTACGGGGGCGGAGCTTCCTGAGCCTGGGCTGGAATGAGGGAGTGGGTTCAAGGAGTTAAAAAAAAAAAATCAAATGTCAACCCAACCCACTTAAATACGAAGGTGAATTAGGGTTATTGTAGGTTAAAAAAAAAAAAAGAAATATAGAGAAAAAAACTCGGATATCCTCTAAGATTAGAAAGTCAGAAGAAAAAACCTTGGAAAAATAGTCTTATTTTTTATTTTTGTCAAGGAACCAAATCGCTTCACTTTGCAGGGGTGGATCAACACCTGCGATGATCTGGCGACTTGTCCAGGGTGAACCCCGCCTCTCACCCATAGTCAGCTGGGATAGGCTCCAGCTTGCCCGCGACCCTGCACAGGATAAGCGGTTATGGATAATGGATGGATCAACATCACACCACGTCTAAGCCCAGAGTTCGAGGAAACAAACCCTGTGTCCAAAATCGCTCACTCGTCCACTACTCCCTATATAGGGAATTACTGTATAGAGGACTATACAGTGAGCTCATTGGTAAAATGAAAAGCCGCTTTCGGACACTAGTCCATCACGCTGGCATTTACGTCATTACTGTCGCATAATTAAAACATGGTTTCAAAATAATAAATACATGCGTGTGTTTTTGTGATAAATCCATATTATACTGAGCGCATTTCACACATTAATCAGTACAGAGTAGCTGCAGCTTTCAGTTCTTTAAATCAAGGCTGAATACGTTATTTCTTCTTTGCCGCTGCCTTTTATTAAATCACGTTTGAGACTTTTAATTTGATTTCTTTCAGCGTGACCGCAATGCATGATGGGATATATTGCTTTGGTTCGTGACCATCAGTTATACACTACTTTTTGTGATGCATTGTGGGATACTTTAAGTGCACTATATACGGTGTAAATAACCCTCACTAAGGTTTCAGACAGCACTACGGTACAAAATGGCGTCTTCACTATATAGTGCCCTATATAGTGAGTAGGGAGTGATTTCGGACACAGGGAAAGTCTTGATTACGCAATCTAAAAGAATAAAATGCGAACTACATTTCTCAGAATGCACTGCAGCCGGGAAGCACATGATTGTTGTTTCATAGAATATCCAAGTTGTTTTTTTTTTCTTGTAAATTTGTGACTTTTTAATCTCAGAACTTTTGTTTTTTTCCTCAAAAATTTATGACTGTAATCTCGGAGAAGATTTGAGTTTTTACTCATAAATTTACGACTTTCATCTCGGGGAAATTCTGAGGGTTTTTTTTCTCTCAGAATATTAAACCCTCCCAGCTCCGTATTTTCTTTTTTTTTATTTTTGACCTACAATGGCCCTAATACACCATCGTCCTTAAACTTTAGAGAGCTAATATTGGAAAAAAAAAAAAACAACCGATTTGACTTAATGCACCTTTAATATTCCCAAATGTTCGATATAATTCGTAACAGAAGAAAGTTCAGTTTCTAAGTGCTTCGTTACCCTTTGGAGAAAAAGCAAAAAAGAATGCTGATTTTTAAAAAAAACAGCAAACATTTGAGTTTCTGATATGTTCAAATATCCTCACCTGTGATATATATATATATATATATATATATATATATATATATATTTTTTTTTTTAAATTTCCAAATTGTGTTGCCAGATCTTTCATTCAGACTTTAAATTACATAAGTTAGAGTTAATTGTCACTTCCTATTGATGAATACCAGAGCTGTAATGTGTTATCATCACTCTTTCTTTCAGCACACATTTATATTAGTGTAATTTTATTAGTGTAAAGACTATATATTTATTTATAATTCTAGCAGTAAGAATGAAAAATGACAGAAAGAGAGAATGAGAGAAAGCGGAGAGATTGATATTTGCCGTGTGACTCCAGCTCCGGGTTTTCAGCCTGCCTGTGCATCCGTAGATCAGTCCCTGTGTGTGTGTGTGTGTGTGTGTGTGTATACACGCTCCACTCTGCTCTGCTGCAGTGGATCCTCAGACGCCGAGCCGATAGCTACTCCTCCACGGAGGGCACCGCATCCTCCCGCGTTTTCCTTTTTTTTTTTTTTTTTTGGCTTTCCGTTTCTTTTTCGCTTGCTCTCAGGGGAAAAAAAAAATAAAAGGGGGAGGACCTGCTGGATGACAGAGGGAAGATTAAAGAAAGAGAAAAGGAGCTTTAAAGCAAAATAGGGAAAGAGAGAGAATCCATCCACACCCATGTCTATCATTGAAACGGAGAAACGTGAACGGACCCACATGTTACCCCTGATGAACTCCGCTGACAGGTGAGTCGCTGCTGGAGGTTTCTTTCTTCCTTTCTTCCTTCCTACCTTCCTTCTTTCTGTTTTCTCTTCATCTCCCACTGCTGGAGTTTTCTCTCTCTCTCTCTCTCTCTCTCTCTCTCTCTCACATGTCTATCCACGACTTGTTAGTATCAGGATGCCCTGAAACACGGTGGCATTTTCAATTTGACTATTTCTATTTTTTAAAACGCAGCGCTCGTGATTCCGAGTGGAGGTGCCGAGACGTGAAGTGTATCAAAACACACGGCCGAAATGTGAACTTGGTCTTCGGTAGACTTCGAATCATGCTTTTGGAGGAACCGGCGCTTTCTGAGAACAACGTGTGAACTTTGTTGGAAGAGGATTCTCTCTTCTGTTTAGCAGCAGCGGGAAAGAGAAAAGGAAAAGAAGATGCAATTCCCGGCGCAGGGATTTCGGCGTGAGTGGGTGGGCGAATCGATTCAGCCATCATGTACCGTCACTTTGATTTATACTCTACTTATTTTAACAGTGCTTATAGTACATGCTGGCGCTAGCTCCACCTTTGCGTGTGTGTGTGTGTGTGTGTGTGCGCTGAAATGGTCTTTGCTTTATCTTTATAGTATGATTGTGAGAAGGAGCACTGCAGGTCTAAACACTTGCTCTCTCTCCGCAGTGCATCCTCCCCTCTCCTTCTCTCTCTCTCTCTCTCTCACACACACACACAGGGTGCTAAACTGCCCCTCTGACAGAGCGTGATCAGTAGAGGCATGACGACAGTGCTTTCCTGGAGAATCCCAGTTCGTATATACAGCACTCATCCCTTCGGTCACCTGCATCATCCCTTCTTCCTCAAACACACCGACTACATTCTCTAACTGACCGACTGCTGAGTTGCAAGAAAGATTTCTTCCTCGTCGACAGATAAGACACTTTACGTTTATCTCTCTACAGGATCTACACCGTTGGAACTTTGTACATCAGTATTTCCATCCTCCAGAGTCTATGCATGGCCCTCATGCTCTGATTTTACTGATACTCACATGAAGAAGGTTCTGAGTTCAAATCCGGAGAGCTCATGAGCAAGACTCTTCAATCTAGGGTTGGTCATGCAGGAGCGTTTTCTGGTATGTTTCTTGAAATTCTCTTTACATCCGGACAAACGAAAGGAATAAATGAAACGCGCTGACGGTAAAAAGGAAAAATCCGTCATATGTGGCAGTCGCAGGGCTGTAAAAAAAAAAACCCGTCTGATCATTTAATTCGGACCGGACCTTCCTACCTGTGCACGCTCGTTGAACATGACCGGAGTCTTCCACAAGGTTAGACGGACATATCACTAAAGCTAGCGAGCTAGTCGACAGCCGTGAGTACTAACAATAGCCATGTCTGTGGTTCACATGTGAATGAGACATGAGGTTGTCGGATATGACAACAACGTGTGTCCGACACTCCTCCTCCCAATGCTTTTTCTCATGGACTTGTCTTCCAGCAGTAGTCAGGCGGTGCGCGTTCATGTGTTTTGTAAGGAGGGCTGAAAGGAGGAGGTTGGATATTTTGGTCGAATACTTTCAAAATCTAGCTCAGTCTTGTGCTTGGGTCCAATTCTACCTTGGTTGTAAAGTTTCTTTGAATAAAAACTCCCTCCCAAATATAAGGCATGCCACGATCACGATACTTTAGACCAAGGGATCGTCACTTAGCAGAACTATTTCAGCAGAACAAACCGAAAAAATACTCTAGCAAAACCAAAATCGGTGTATGTACGTAGTATAACTCTAAACACTACCCACCTTCTGTCAGATCCTCTGTTAGAGATTATCCAATCAAGTGCGTTTATGTAAATGATTTAGCTGAAGGTAGCTCATCAAGAAAGTGAACAGGTTACACACAGTTTCACTGATTGTTGTTGTTTTATTTCCCCTTTTGGCTTGTTTGAGGACTGTTAGACAGATAAGTAATGTATGTGTTGGTTCTTCCTGATTTACAGCTAGACCGCCTTTCAGATTTTTCAAGTGTAGGTCATAAAAAATTTTTTCCCCGACACCCAGTTATTTTTGTTTAGTGGACCGAAAGCTACTGAATTCACATCACAGACTTCCAATTTTATTCGTTTTTTTAAATAGAACAATTAATGAATTTCAGGGTTTTTTCTAGAAAAATTTAGTATGAGGGCGCTCACCATGGCGAGGGAGCGAAGCGGAGGGGGGGGAGATGGTGCCGGTTGTCCCCCCCCACCATGCAAAGCCTTTGAAAAATGCTCCAATGGGACATTCTGAGGCTATCTGAGAGGGAAATTGTAACAAATTGTCTGTCAACATTGAAAAAGAAAGAAGTAATCTTCTTCTGCCCCGGACAGTCTTTGGCTTTCTTCCACTTCGTGCCGCGGGATGACATCTTAAAATGCCCAAATGTCAACAAAAACAACTCGCGAACTACTGTACTTCTGTCAAAAGCTCCCGCGCCGGTGGGTGAAAGGTCATTCAGTCTCGAGAAATCTCGCTCTACAAGTCAGCTGACCTTGTATGTAACCCATGTCAAATCTCGTGAGAGCAGCCGCAACAAGTAAACAACTAAACAACATGGCGCCTCAGTCTGGAAAACGCCAATTCGGATTGTTTTTGCACCGTCTGGCGGTGTATCTACTATGATTGGAATATTTTTGGAGCAATTATAACGTATTTGATGATCAGACACATTGTCACGTAGTGTTGCTGGGATGTTTTCACGGAGTCGGTAAGGGGGCGCACGCCGAGAGTAAGCGGGCGCAGCGCCCCTGTTCCCCCGTTTAGACGAAAGCCTGAATTTATTTCCACGTGGTCCGAAATTCTCGGCTATTTTTTCCTGCTTCACCATGACCCGATACAAGATACTACGTCATGCATCACGTGGTGAGCTTTCCCCGTTTGCGCAAGGCATTGTGGGATACAAATTTGAAACAGGAGAGAAAAATGGAGGACGTGAGTGTGCGAATGAAACGTGAAAGAGTGACTACAGTAACAGAAAGAAAGCGAGAAGAAAAGACATTGTTATATACGAAGGAAAGGAAACGCAGGACCAAACTAATAAATATCGGTGCTCCGCGAGCACCTCGGTGTGATCAGCTGTTCGCTTAGCGACAGAATGATGGAACCGTCAGTGCACGCTCAAAGATAAACCTGCAGATGGCAGCAATGCAACACTGTGGATGCCAGCTGCTGAAAGAAGAAGGTAAACCTGCGCATGCGCACACGGACTTCCTCTGTCTGCTCGACTGCACGAAGCGAGCGATTTTCATGCACATTATTTGCTTTAATCCCCTCAAATTAAATAACTTCCCAGCCACAGAACAGAATGGCCTGATATTTTGTAAGATATTACAGAAATAAATATCACAATGAGCACATTTCAGAGCGAACTAAATGTCACCGAGTTCATGAAATCTAAAGGCCGTCTAGCTTTAATATCCATACTATTCATCAAAAATAATAACAGGACGGACCAGTGCAAAGCAAAAAGACAGTCAGTACATATCAGTGCCATGTTTACAGCCGTAATCTCATCACTAACTGGTGTGTTGTAATCGAGGGACTGGAACGTCACAAATTTGAGTCGAATCTGGTCAATATACTTCTGACACCAGAGAATAGGAGGAGTTAGAGAAGGAGCCTTGTCCTAACAGCGACATTCAGTTTTCTTCTTCAGATGTACAGTATTTGAGTGTTCAAGGTGTGGTTGCCTGACGTACATTTCACAAGACATATATTTAACCAGCGGTTAGTGATAGTGGTGATACCACGAGTTGGCCTAGTGGTTAGTGTGTCGGCCTCTCGATCGGGTTGGGTCATACTAAAGACCATCATAAAAATGGTACCTACTGCCCTCTGGTAAGGCACACTGCAATACGGATGCGAGTGGGGAGTCAAACTCTCGCGGTTACCCGAGGACCAGCCCCCCACTGTACCCTAGCTGTGTATAAGTGAGAGGCAGAGGGCTACGGAAGCAAAGATTGGCGCTGCCCAATGTGCCTTAAGGTCCTGGTTAGTACTGGGCCGGGAGACCACCTGGGAGGACCAGGTCTTGGCACAGGAAGGACTTTGCCTTTTTTTTTTTTTTGAGTGATGATGACTCAGTGGTTAAGGCTCTCTGTTACTACACTACCGTTCAAAAGTTTGGGGTCACCCAGACAATTTTGTGTTTTCCATGAAAAGTCACACTTTTATTTACCACCATAAGTTGTAAAATGAATAGAAAATCTAGTCGAGACATTTTTCTGGCCATTTTGAGCATTTAATCGACCCCACAAATGTGATGCTCCAGAAACTCAATCTGCTCAAAGGAAGGTCAGTTTTATAGCTTCTCTAAAGAGCTCAACTGTTTTCAGCTGTGCTAACATGATTGTACAAGGGTTTTCTAATCATCCATTAGCCTTCTGAGGCAATGAGCAAACACATTGTACCATTAGAACACTGGAGTGAGAGTTGCTGGAAATGGGCCTCTATACACCTATGGAGATATTGCACCAAAAACCAGACATTTGCAGCTAGAATAGTCATTTAGCACATTAGCAATGTCTCATCTCATTATCTCTAGCCACTTTATCCTGTTCTACAGGGTCGCAGGCAAGCTGGAGCCTATCCCAGCTGACTACGGGCGAAAGGCGGGGTACACCCTGGACAAGTCGCCAGGTCATCACAGGGCTGACACATAGACACAGACAACCATTCACACTCACATTCACACCTACGCTCAATTTAGAGTCACCAGTTAACCTAACCTGCATGTCTTTGGACTGTGGGGGAAACCGGAGCACCCAGAGGAAACCCACACGGACACGGGGAGAACATGCAAACTCCGCACAGAAAGGCCCTCGCCGGCCACGGGGCTCGAACCCGGACCTTCTTGCTGTGAGGCGACAGCGCTAACCACTACACCACCGTGCCGCCGCATTAGCAATGTATAGAGTGTATTTCTGATTAGTTTAAAGTGATCTTCATTGAAAAGAACAGTGCTTTTCTTTCAAAAATAAGGACATTTCAAAGTGACCCCAAACTTTTGAACGGTAGTGTAATTGTGTGGTTGAAGTCCAGTGCTACTCTTGTAACATCTTTAACCCTTATATGAAGCTGAATTGAATAAAATCTAGTCGCATCTGCTTAATGGATAAATGAAAAAGAAATTTGGGTCTTGGATCCTTTCTCAGCACAGTTTGCAGTCTTTCTCTGCTTCTGACATACCTTAAGCAAATGATCTGATAATTATCGAGGCTCGGAATGAGCTAGAGCAGGTGTGAAAGCGCTTTTAAATGGTGTGTAATACGAAAAGCCCTCCAACTGTGCAGCTCAGTGGGTCTCCAGAACCTGAGTTGAGAACACAGGTTTTCACATTTGTGGGTCCCCCCCCCCCCCATACCCTGAGATTTAATGAAATGGAAGTGTAAAAGCCGGTTCCGAGCCCAGGGAAGTGAAGTGATCAGTGGTCCTGGTGAAAGTGCTGACCCTGGTTTGGTCCACATCAGGGATGGAAGATCAGCCGACTGGTCCGGCTACTTCCTGCTCCAGGTTTTGTAACGGAGGGGGAAAAGAGCAAGCGCTATTGTTGAGAGGAGGAGACGGAATGCCTACATGGCTTTTTTAAGGACTCTGTAATTAGCTCAGCTTTGAGAACATCACCCCCAAATAAATAAATAAATAAATAAATGTTATGCCGGGCTGCGAAGTAAAAATCTTTTTCAAAGAGTATTCCTGTACAACGACGTGCCTTGCATGCTGTTCTTCAAGGCTTGATAAACCTCCTCCCTGCTATCTTACAAACCGGAATAGCACGATCGAACAGAAGGAATTTTTTGACATGAAAGCTAACCTGCGAATACAAGCCCCGCCCCTAAACGAGCACCTGGATTAAAACGCTCTCAGGTTTCTCTCTGTTCTAATGGCTGTTAATTAGCAGTTTTTTGGATCAGATGTGTTTAGAGCGGGCAACCTGCCGTCCAGCGATGCTGGATTGTGTTTGAGGGTGTAATGATGTGAGTGTGAATGAGTTTTATACAAAGTGACTGATCCAACCATACTGTACGGTATATCCCCTGTGGGTTAAACACCAAACAGTGGTTCTGGAAGTCTGGAAACTAACTTCCTGTTCCTAGATGAGTGTATATGTGTAGCTGCAGGGTTACACATATAACAGTATGTGTGTTATAGGTACTCTTTTGCCCCTTTTCCACCAAAGCAGTTCCAGGGCTGGTTCGGGGCCAGTGCTTAGTTTGGAACCGGGTTTTCTGTTTCCACTGACAAAGAACTGGCTCTGGGGCCAGAAAAACCGGTTCCAGGCTAGCACCAACTCTCTGCTGGGCCAGAGGAAAGAACGGCTTACGTCAGCGGTGGGGCGGAGTTGTTAAGACCAACAACAACAACAAGACCGCGAAAGATCGCCATTTTTAAACTGACGTATACAACGACGTAACTGACATATACAACGACATAATGACGTGGCTTCCCTTAGCGCCGCGAGCTATGGAAAAGCAAACTGGTTCTCAGCTGGCTCGCAAGTTGAACGAGTTGTGAACCAGCACCAGCGCTGGCCCCGAACCAGCCCTGGAACTGATTTGGTGGAAAAGGGATATATGAGATCAGTTCCATTGTGACTGAGCTAAAAATAATCCTAGCGAGTGTGCACCCTGAATCTGCGCATTAACCTTTCCACGATTCTGTGAACGCTGTCTTTGCTTTTCCGCAACATAATTAAAACACTAAATCAAAGGGAAGCATAAATTAATCAAACGCACACAACAACTGACCCAGCTCAGCTACAAGACGCTCGTGAGTTCGTCAGAGGCCAAAACAAACCCCAAAACAAAACCCTGCGCTACGTGAATAGTAGCACCGTTAGCATGAATGTCAGTTAGCGCAGATCAGATTAGCCGTGTGTTAACTGTGTAAGTTGAGTTGTCGTACATCCTGTAGGTTTTATCCTAAATATGAACTCAGTATATTTCCTCACTTAGTGACGCATGCAATCAGAATTTTTTGACTTTGCATAGCATTAGCATAGCACTGCTCAGGCTGATTACATCTCAGGAGGTGAAACAAGAGTGTGAGTGTGTGAGAGAGAGAGAGAGACAGACTGCCAAACATTAAAAAAAAAAAAGTGTACACAAATCAAACACATTATGCTCTGTGCATAAGGCAGGCGTCCGGCGTCTCTGTGCTCAGCAGTAATCGCGGCCGCATGTTGACCGAGCGCTGATGAGCTAACATTCGGCTTGTCCGTCTGTATCCTCTACTCCCCCACACTCATGTTAAGATGATTGAATTTTCCCAGGTCACGACCTCATAAGACTGATTTAATGTATCTTTTCGTCATCGTCATCACGGGTCAACTTTTCCATTAGCGCTCACTTAAGCTGTCAATCAAATTCCAGACGGTCAGCAAGTAGACCTTTCCTCCTGACCGGGCCGTGTCTGCGCTGTTTGTTTTGCGTGATGATTTTTTTAAGGCGCGTCGTTTGGTTTCCGAGCAAAAGTTGATACGATGATTTTGTTTTGTCATGGAACTGAAAACACACAACTAGAATGCCTTTATTTCTTGGCTCACCCTTTGGCTGAAGCCTATAGAGGCACCTATGTGTATGTTTAACCGAGTTTGAGCGTGTTTAAGAATGTAGTTGGCGTGCCAGCCTCAGGTAACGATTCCGTAGTCGTGGTGTTGTGCCAATGCAAGCACCACATTACGTAACCTCCGTGGCCGAGCGGTCTCGAGCGCCGTCCAGGAAAGGAGCAAATTTTGCAACGTCAGTTCGAATCCTGGCGTCGACGTATTTCTGAGCAGGCTGTTTTTTATTTCTGTACCGTAGCTTCTATCTCCTAATCAGACAAAGGCTGAGCTCAGACCTGCACAGGTTTCAGTGGAAAAATGTAAACAGGTGCGTGTAGAAATCACAAAACTCGAGTCAAATCTTTCACTGCAAAGAACTCAATTTGAGGAGAACATTCCTTAATCCTAGTGAAGTTATCTTGCTGCATGGACAGATCATTTTACTTGACAAGACATCTTGGAATAAGTTGGTTCCAATCTAGAACTAGTTTTAATAATCTCAGAGTTGGTGTCTTGTTTTCTTCTAATAGGAAATACGACACCAACTCTGACATTATTAAAACTAGTTCTAGATTGGAACCAACTTATTCCAAGATGTCTTGTCAAGTAAAATGATCTGTCCATGCAGCAAGATTCCTTAATACCAGTGAAGTTTTCTTCTCAAATTCAGTTTTTTGCAGCGTTCTTCCTGCAGTTGAACCACACGAGAAATTTCATGGACTCACACGGTGAACAACTCACTCAGAGAGTCTCGGACGAGTCGTCTTGCTGCGTTTTCATCCACACCGAAGTGCAGAACACACCAGGGTTCGAATCAGATGCATTACACACTGCGTATGTGGAAGCGCTGTTACATTACATTACATTAATGACGTTTAGCAGATGCTCTTATCCAGAGCGACATACTGTACGACGCAGCCTGGGGAGCATTTGGGGATTAGGTGCCTTCAACCATTCCTGCTTTTCCAGCAAATCGAACCAGCAACCTTTTGGTCCCAAAGCTGCTTCTCTAACCCTTAGGCCATGGCTTCCCCATTAAGAGCAGCACTGGATGTAGAAACACTCAATAATCACTGCATGACAAAATGTAGTCCCTTTAACAATATACTCATCTCATCTCATTATCTCTAGCCGCTTTATCCTGTTCTACAGGGTCGCAGGCAAGCTGGAGCCAATCCCAGCTGACTACGGGTGAAAGGCGGGGTACACCCTGGACAAGTCGCCAGGTCATCACAGGGCTGACACATAGACACGGACAACCATTCACACTCACATTCACACCTACGCTCAATTTAGAGTCACCAGTTAACCTAACCTGCATGTCTTTGGACTGTGGGGGAAACCGGAGCACCCGGAGGAAACCCACGCGGACACGGGGAGAACATGCAAACTCCGCACAGAAAGGCCCTCGCCGGCCACGGGGCTCGAACCCGGACCTTCTTGCTGTGAGGCGACAGCACTAACCACTACACCACCGTGCCGCCCCTCAACAATATACTAAAATTTAAAAATATAGAAACTTCTCCGAATGACTGTGTGCACCTTTAACACATGATCTGTCCTTGTACCGCTTACGAAACGAAAGGGAACATAAATGGGCTTTTATCCAAGGAGCGTAATTAGCGACCGAAATTGCAGCCCATCAGGCAGCTGCCTCCTCCTCAGTGGAGCGCAAGGTGTGTATTAGGACCGAGTGCGTGTTACCGTTTGAGAAAATGAGCAGTTCTTGAGTTCGTGAGAAAAAAATACCAAGAGTGCAGAAAAAAAACCAAGACAGAGGTGTCCATTTCTTTCTTTATTTCTTTTTTTTGAAAGATCAAGGTATCCAGGTAATGAATTTTGCTCTTCTCTTGATATCTGCGTCTTTGATATTTTCTAATCATTCTCTCCTCGCTGTTAAAATTCCTCCTCACTTCGACTGTACTGCACAGGGATGCGCTGCTCTTGTTGCTATGGAGACGTAGCTAGGCAGCGGAGTCTGCGATTCTTGCATCGCTCTGCATACGTGCCAAGCAAAGAAGGAGCTTCTTTGGAGAGTGTGTGTGTGTGTGTGTGGGTGGGTGGGTGGATGGTTGAAGGACTGCGTGAGTGTGTTTGTCAGCATGCGGTGCATGTCTTAACGAGGACAAGAAAGAGGTGTAGACGGGGGATGCAGGTGAGGGAGAAGAGAAGGTGTGGGTGGAATAGCTGGAGTCACTTCCTTTCTCACGCTGTGAGGAAAGATGGAAAGAGAGAGAGAAAGAGAGCAAGAATGTGTGGATGGGAGAACAGTTCGAATCACACTTCCCTTTGCACATCGACAGAGAGAGAGAGATGTAGATGTAGAAACAGACCGCAAAGCTTCAAATGTTTTGGGTTTTTTTTTTCTTCACAGCGCGATCTTCATCCTAATGAAGTCAAGAAATCTCTGCAATATCACGCAATTACCATCTTTTGTCACTGCGGGGAATTAAACGAGAAATAAATACGTTGTTAAATGTATATTATGTAACGCAGATGACTGCAGGCGTGCAATTTTGTTTCGTAATTGCTATAAATTGCGTTTCTGAAAAGGCAGCAGGAATTGGAAAAAATAAAACGTGCAGCTACGAAAGTGGGGAAAGTGAACATGCGGGTCAGGAAGATTCATACGGATGACCTCACACTCATACTCATAAACCCTAATCATAGCTCTCTCTCTCTCTCTCTCTTTCTCGCTCTCTCTTACACCAGATCTCTGCTGCTGCACAGAGATACTGCCTGAGGGAGGGAGAGAGGAAAGCTGAGGAACTCAGATTGATAGAATAAAAAGCTAAGAGTGGGAGGAAAGCTACACAGAAAAAAAAACACAGAGAGAGAGAGAAACTGTGTGACAGATGGTCCTGACCTCCTCTGTGTTCTTGCTCAGGAGCTCAGAGGAATAGTGAGGGTCACGGTGGTATCACAGGCTGACCGGTGCACCTTCCTCATCCTTCTTCCCTTCTATTCAAGATCAGATCGGCCTTTTCGCTCGAACACTCGCTCGGGAACGCTTTCGAATGAGACTTGCACGGTTCCTCAGTGAGTTCCTGTTGCACTGCAGGACCTGTCATTATTAATACAGAGGAGTTCCTTGTTGTCTTGCTACGTTTTCATCCACACCGAGGTGCAGAACACACCAGGGTTCGAATCAGATGCATTACACACTGCGTATGTGGAAGCGCTGTTACATTACATTACATTAATGACGTTTAGCAGATGCTCTTATCCAGAGCGACATACTGTACGACACACCCAGAGAGCAGCCTGGGGAGCATTTAGGGATTAGGTGCCTTCAACCATTCCTGCTTTTCCAGCAAATCGAACCGGCAACCTTTTGGTCCCAAAGCTGCTTCTCTAACCATTAGGCCATGGCTTCCCCATTAAGAGCAGCACTGGATGTAGAAACACTCAATAATCACTGCATGACAAAATGTAGTCCCTTTAACAATATACTCATCTCATCTCATTATCTCTAGCCGCTTTATCCTGTTCTACAGGGTCGCAGGCGAGCTGGATCCTATCCCAGCTGACTACGGGCGAAAGGCGGGGTACACCCTGGACAAGTCGCCAGGTCATCACAGGGCTGACACATAGACACAGACAACCATTCACACTCACATTCACACCTACGCTCAATTTAGAGTCACCAGTTAACCTAACCTGCATGTCTTTGGACTGTGGGGGAAACCGGAGCACCCGGAGGAAACCCACGCGGACACGGGGAGAACATGCTTTCGAATGAGACTCGCATGGTTCCTCAGTGAGTTCCTGTTGCACTGCAGGACCTGTCATTATTAATACAGAGGAGTTCCTAAGGAAGCATGTTATCCTACTCAGGATGGTAGTGGATCCGGAGACGATCCCTGGAACACAGAACACAAGGCAAGGATACTGTACACACGAGACTGGACGCTCGTTCACAAGGCACAATGTTTTAGATTTTGAGATGATTTCGAGCACCCAGTGTGTCTACGGTATCACAGCAAGCTGGCCTAGTGCTTAGCGTGTCCGCCTCTTGACTGGGAGATCACAAGTTCTACTTGTAGTCGGGTCATACCAAAGACCATCATAAAAATGGTACCGACTGCTGTCTGGCAAGGCGCGCTGCAATACAGATGTGAGTAGGGAGTCAAACTCTCGCGGTTACCAGAGGACCAGCTCCCCACTGTAACCCTAGATATATAATAGGCAAGAGGCCGAGGGCTATAGAAACGGAGGTTGGCGTCACCCAACGCGCCTTAAGGGCCTGGTTTGTATTGGGACAGGAGACTGACTGGGAAGACCAGGTCCTGGCATGGGAGAAAGGTGGGAGGAAACCAGAGAACCTTGAGGAAATCCAGACGTCTTAAGAACATGCAAAACTCCACACACACACATACACAGAGCTAAATTTTTTCTTTATTATTTTTCGCTTTATCGACTGTAAAAGTAGCTTTTTACAACCTACTTTGAGCGTTTCTACATTGTACAAAGCTGCACTTCTAAAATAATTTTGACTCGCATTCTCTAAGATGGGGCGGCACGGTGGTGTAGTGGTTAGCGATGTCGCCTCACAGCAAGAAGGTCCGGGTTCGAGCCCCGTGGCCAGCGAGGGCCTTTCTGTGCGGAGTTTGCATGTTCTCCCCGTGTCCGCGTGGGTTTCCTCCGGGTGCTCCGGTTTCCCCCACAGTCCAAAGACATGCAGGTTAGGTTAACTGGTGACTCTAAATTGAGCGTAGGTGTGAATGTGAGTGTGAATGGTTGTCTGTGTCTATGTGTCAGCCCTGTGATGACCTGGCGACTTGTCCAGGGTGTACCCCGCCTTTCGCCCGTAGTCACCTGGGATAGGCTCCAGCTTGCCTGCGACCCTGTAGAACAGAATAAAGCGGCTACAGATAATGAGATGAGATGAGATAATCAGTGATGTTCAAACCAATTGGTAGTTCTTCGGTAACAGAATTACATTCACAGCAAAACATGGTAACTTTTAGTTGAAATCAGGGTTGTTTTACAATCAGGGTACGCAAGCTAAAAATCACATTTAACACTTATTATCTTCAATATCAAAAGGCTTGACTAAATAAAATTGGTTGTTTATTGTAGCCCTGTGATAGCTCTATACACCATGCAAAAAAAATTTGGTGATAACGTTATTTTTGGTGAATGTATAGCAATATATGTCATATTTAGCAAAATTTCTCGTGTCATTTAGAAAAAGTGCTTTTTTGACCACAGGTAGCTCCAAAAGGGATGCACTTAAATCATTCTTTATACCATAAAACAAATATTTGCTTCCATATCATTGGAAACATAGTTAAGTTTTAATGTTGAACGCCAGTAAGTTTTCAGACTATTTTGATCAAATTAGTGTCAAAAAAATGTCCTCTCCGAGACGGCTAATTTTTCAATATAAAATAACATATCTAAAATGATTATTTTCATCCTAAAATGTGGTCAAGATATTGGGACATAAATATTAGAGACAACTAACACAAAGCTTACAGCCTTATATTTAAAAGCACTATGGAAGTAGCGGATTCTGAATTGTCAAAAAAAAAAAATGTCCTCTCCGAGAATCACTTCATTTGTTTCTCCCAGCCCTGCTTAAAGCTACACTTCATCTTCTTTATCTTATAGCAGATTACACAAAACTACCATACACACACGTCAAAAAATTACCTGAAATCTGTTTTTTAACTTGTCCTTCACTTAAAAACTGGTACAAGAACCATCTCATCTCATTATCTGTAGCCGCTTTATCCTGTTCTACAGGGTCGCAGGTGAGCTGGAGCCTATCCCGGCTGACTACAGGAGAAAGGCGGGGTACACCCTGGACAAGTCGCCAGTTCATCACAGGGCTGACACATAGACACAGACAACCATTCACACTCACATTCACACCTACGCTCAATTTAGAGTCACCAGTTAACCTAACCTGCATGTCTTTGGACTGTGGGGGAAACCGGAGCACCCGGAGGAAACCCACGCGGACACAGGGAGAACATGCAAACTCCACACAGAAAGGTCCTCGCCGGTCACAGGGCTCGAACCCGGACCTTCTTGCTGTGAGGCAACAGCGCTAACCACTACACCACCGTGCCGCCCTGGTACAAGAACCAGTTTGAATCAATTTGAATTTTGGACCCCTGTGACACAAACTTTGTACCCTGATTGTAAAACAACCCATATGTAAGATAATGGTATTAAATAAAAATATCACACTGTATGGGGTCTTTTGACTCTTTAAAAAAAAAAAAACGTAGAAAAATTTAAATCTGAATGCAAAATCTTTTATGAGGAAAGAAAAGTTAGTCACGTAATTATGTCAGAAAAAAACTGAACTTTAATTTCTTACAATTTTAAACCAAGATTTCTCTGAAGTGACGTTGCTATAATTGGGGCTGTGATGATTTTTAAATCTGGTTTTCAATACATTTTGCCTTGGACTCCATACTGAGCTGACAACTGAAGACGATCTTAATCATTTTCATAATTTTGGCCTCTCTGCTGAAAAATTGCCTCAATAGTTCTTCGATGTTTTTTTTAGCAACACTGAAAAGTTTCTGTAACTAGGATTTAAAATGAGCCGCTGGTTCCTTTGGTTAAAAAAACCCCACACACCTAAAGCTTCTTGAGTTCCTGAGAAAGTTCCTCACAGGAAAAGTTGCAGTGTTGAAAGTGCACGATGTGTCATGATGCAAAAAAATTTTTGATGATGTACATCATTGAATCAGTGTTCTATTACAGTGGTGCTTGAAAGTTTGTGAACCCTTTAGAATTGTCTATATTTCTGCATAAATATGACCTAAAACATCATCAGATTTTCACACAAGTCCTAAAAGTAGATAAAGAGAACCCAGTTAAACAAATGAGACAAAAATATTATACTTGGTCATTTATTTATTGAGGAAAATGATCCAATATTACATATCTGTGAGTGGCAAAAGTATGTGACCCTCTAGGATTAGCAGTTCATTTGAAGGTGAAATTAGAGTCAGGTGTTTTCAATCAATGGGATGACAATCAGGTGTGAGTGGGCACCCTGTTTTATTTAAAGAACAGGGATCTATCAAAGTCTGATCTTCACAACACACATTTGTGGAAGTGTATCATGGCACGAACAAAGGAGATTTCTGAGGACCTCAGAAAAAGTGTTGTTGATGCTCATCAGGCTGGAAAAGGTTACAAAACCATCTCTAAAGAGTTTGGACTCCACCAATCCACAGTCAGACAGATTGTGTACAAATGGAGGAAATTCAAGACCATTGTTACCCTCCCCAGGAGTGGTCGACCAACAAAGATCACTCCAAGAGCAAGGCGTGTAATAGATGGCAAGGTCACAAAGGACCCCAGGGTAACTTCTAAGCAACTGAAGGCCTCTCTCACATTGGCTAATGTTAATGTTCATGAGTTCACCATCAGGAGAACACTGAACAACAATGGTCTGCATGGCAGGGTTGCAAGGAGAAAGCCACTGCTCTCCAAAAGGAACATTGCTGCTCATCTGCAGTTTGTTAAAGATCACGTGGAAAAGCCTGAAGGTTATTGGAAAAATGTTTTGTGGACAGATGAGACCAAAATAGAACTTTTTGGTTTAAATGAGAAGCGTTATGTTTGGAGAACGGAAAACACTGCATTCCAGCATAAGAACCTTATCCCATCTGTGAAACATGGTGGTGGTAGTATCATGGTTTGGGCCTGTTTTGCTGCATCTGGGCCAGGATGGCTTGCCATCATTGATGGAACAATGAATTCTGAATTATACCAGCGAATTCTAAAGGAAAATGTCAGGACATCTGTCCATGAACTGAATCTCAAGAGAAGGTGGGTCATGCAACAAGACAACGACCCTAAGCACACAAGTTGTTCTACCAAAGAATGGTTAAAGAAGAATAAAGTGAATGTTTTGGAATGGCCAAGTCAAAGTCCTGACCTTAATCCAATCGAAATGTTGTGGAAGGACCTGAAGCGAGCAGTCCAAGTGAGGAAACCCACCAACATCCCAGAGTTGAAGCTGTTCTGTACGGAGGAATGGGCTAAAATTCCTCCAAGCCGGTGTGCAGGACTGATCAACAGTTACCACAAACGTTTAGTTGCAGTTATTGCTGCACAAGGGGGTCACACCAGATACTGAAAGCAAAGGTTCACATACTTTTGCCACTCACAGATATGTAATATTGGATCATTTTCCTGAATAAATAAATGACAGAGTATAATATTTTTGTCTCATTTGTTTAACTGGGTTCTCTTTATCTACTTTTAGGACTTGTGTGAAAATCTGATGATATTTTAGGTCATATTTATGCAGAAATATAGAAAATTCTAAAGAGTTAACAAACTTTCAAGCACTACTGTAATTTACACATTAACTCCCAGAGTTCAGTTCTACATAGAGGATACTGACTGATAGCTCCAGATCGTAGGTTAGATGGTTACACAACTACATTATCACAGTTAAAAAGAGGTATTCAGTAGCTTTTAAACGACACCAGTGCCATGCTGCGACGATCTACGTTGCCTGAGAAAGAGGAGCAGGTACGGCCACTTTAGCCGACCTTGGAGCTCTATTTCTGGTTAAAATGATGCCTCAGGCGTTATTAGAGTTCATTATGCGTCAATCAATCAATCAATCAATCAATCAATCAATCAATCAATCATTTTCCCTGGGTCCGAGACTTTGTTTACTGAATCAAAAATTTGGGAGAATGTATAAATTTATTGATAGATTTATTTATTTATTTTTAAGATACAGTGAATTTTGTAGTACATTTTGTTTACAACATTAAACTTCCGTTCATGGCAGTTTTTGATTTATTTAGTTTCATACAGACAAAAATACACAGTTTTGTATTGTTTATGATTCAGAAATTAAAAAAAGGAGCCTTTTCAGACACAATCTGTGTTGAGTAAAATTTGATTCTAAATATTCGGAGAATCAAATTGAAGCCAGTTTGACTCAAATGATTGTAAAAGGCACTTCACATTCGCTCTGCCACACTGAGGAGACGTGAACCCAAGCTAGCGAAGGGAGGCTTTGGATGGCGTGTATACAGTAATACAATACAAAGGGTCAAAATACTAATTTTAGACAAACTTTTGACTAACAGTGCTGGTCAAAAGTTTGTACACCCCTGCCTTCCTTTTTACTATTTTTTTACTGTATGAAAGAAATAGAAAGAGGCGGCACGGTGGTGTAGTGGTTAGCGCCGTCGCCTCACAGCAAGAAGGTCCGGGTTCGAGCCCCGTGGCCGGCGAGGGCCTTTCTGTGTGGAGTTTTCATGTTCTCCCCGTGTCCGCGTGGGTTTCCTCCGGGTGCTCCGGTTTCCTCCAAAGACATGCAGGTTAGGTTAACTGGTGACTCTAAATTGACCGTAGGTGTGAATGTGAGTGTGAATGGTTGTCTGTGTCTATGCCCATGTTTACATTAGACCGTATCAGCGGATCATCAGATTAACGTTTTTAAAACGATTAGTGTGCACACAGCAACACCAATACACGATTTGCGTGCACACAGCAACACCAATACACGGATACACTCGGCTCCGCAGGCATCCTGCGCTCCAAATCACTCCGCCCTGAACAGCGAGTGCCCTCTGGAGGGTGCGCACTCCGGCCTTGCGCAGCTCACATAGTGCGCGAGTGTAGTGCACAAGCTGTGATTCGGGACTGAGCCGCTGTGTGTGTGATCCCAGCGCATATCACTTACCACTTGCAAGTGGAAGGATGGCAAGCCTAAAGACAATCATAACTACACAATGGGCAGTATTTGCATCAGTATTTGCAGTATTTTCATACTTTTATACTCTTTAATGAAAGGTGATACAAGGCGGAAGTCCGCGCCGTTTTTCAGCAGTCGCGTCACATGACCAACGCCAGCGAATCAGGAAGGTGGATGTCACAGTGACATTGTCCAATGACGACGCCAGCTAGAGCTCAGCACAGCGTATCCGCGTATCCTCAATGTTTACACAGCACCGGAGCTGACACGATCTGGATTGAATACGTGGACGCTGGCGGATTCCTGTTTCCCGGCGTTTCTAGGCGGTTTAATGTAAACGGACAGTGCATCCGCGAAGAAAACGAGACAGATACGGTCTAATGTAAACTTGGCCTAAGTGTCAGCCCTGTGATGACCTGGCGACTTGTCCAGGGTGTACCCCGCCTTTCGCCCATAGTCAGCTGGGATAGGCTCCAGCTTGCCTGCAACCCTGTAGAACAGGATAAAGCAGCTAGAGATAATGAGATGAGAATTACTCAATGACTGCCTTTCAGATTTTTCAAGTGTAGGTCATAAAAAGAATTTTCCCCGACACCCGGTTATTTTTGTTTAGTGGACTGAAAGCTCCTGAATTCGAATCACAGACTTCCAATTTTATTAGTTTTTTTCTAATAGAACAATTAATAAATTTATGGCCCGAAATTCTCCGCTATTTTTTCCTGCTTCACCATGACGCAATTCAAGATACTACGTCATGCATCATGTGGTGGGCTTTCCCCGTTCGCACAAGGCAAACAGTTGTGGGATACAAATTTGAAATGGGAGAAAAATGGAGGATGTGAGTGTGCGAATGAAACATGAAAGACCGACTACAGTAACGGAAAGAAAGACGTTATGTTATATACGAAGGAAAGGAAACGCAGGACCAAACTAATAAATATCGGCGCTCAGCGAGCACCTCGGTGTGATCAGCTGTTCGTTTAGCGACAGAATAATGGAACTGTCAGTGCACACTCAAAGGGAAACCTGCGCATGTGTACACGGACTTCCTCTGAAATAAACATATATCACAATGACCGAATTTCAGAGGGAACTACACTACTGTTCAAAAGTTTGGGGTCACTTTGAAATGTCCTTATTTTTGAAAGAAAAGCACTGTTCTTTTCAATGAAGATCACTTTAAACTAATCAGAAATCCACTCTATACATTGCTAATGTGCTAAATGACTATTCTAGCTGCAAATGTCTGGTTTTTGGTGCAATATCTACATAGGTGTATAGAGGTAGTCTGGCTAACGCGACTTCAAAGCTCTGCGAGCATTTGGTCTGGCAAAGATATTAAGCCCAACCGTTTCCCAAAGTGCGTGGTTGACCCGCCTCCCTGAAATGCCTCAGTTTGCTACTGGTCGAAGCCAGAAAAGGCTGTGAAGAAGCTTAAACCAATCACATCACTCTTTCCTCTGACGTATGTGACGCGACGGGGCTAACTGGTAGATTAAACTCTTACCGAAGCCGGTCGGGAGCAAGGCGAAAACGTCCTTCCTTTCAATAAATACCTCCAGGGCTGCTCTTTGCTCCGTTTTCAATGAGAACTTGCTCCATGTTCGTAATGTTTCTAGTGAATGAAGCGCTTCTGGCATAGATTCTGTAAACAATCTATGGCTTCCGGTCGCAGTTCTATTACGTCACTGCCTTGAACACGCCTCTACCCAGGGCCGTTGGAGATGCTCAAAGTTGATTGGCTCCCGATTTTTCAGGAGCTTGGAAGAGCTGGAGATAGCTTGCCTGGCCAGACTAAGGCTGCTGGGCCATAGAAGGTTCACGCTGCACGCTACACGCGTGTAAAGAAAAGTGGACAAACGTAGCATGACTTGCTCTGGGCCATAGAACGGCGTTCACGCTGCACGCTGCACACTTCACGCGTGAAGCGTGAAATGAACATGCACACTTTTTTCTAGGCGTGAAGACGGAAATTCCAGTCAATGCATGCGGTCACCGCCGCGCCAGCCAATCAGAACGGGTCTAGGGAGATAACGCTATGCTTTCAGGGGAAAACTTCAGAAAAAATATAATTGAATGGTATAATTGAAAAATAGTTCTTCATCGGGATTGTCAAGCAGATTATAGAATGTTCGGTGAAATTCACCACGGGTTTCTCTCAGAAGGAAGTGTTCTCGGCTCCAAATTCTGTTCCTTTTTCTCTTCCTCTGTCTCAGTAAAAGCAGAATGAGGCAATCATCGTCATCCGAAGAGTCCATATTGTTGGTTACTCGGTCAAAGTAGAACAGACGCAACACGTGAACATCCAAGCATGAAGTTTAATGGCCCAGGGTCCGGTTCTTCACGTGAACGTGCAGCGTGCAGCATGAACCTTCTATGGCCCAGCAGCCTAATGGCCTCTGCATGCTCTTGCGACAAGGCTTTCGCAGATAGCTTTTTGCAGACAGTTGTAATTTATCATTGAGCGGGGAGTAATAGGCGTGCGCGATGTTATTCGCCGCCACAATGCAAGGGGGCGCGAAGTCGCGAAATCGCTAGGAGTAGTTGGTGGGTGTGATTAGTGGAGTGTTTATCCTCCGGTTACTTATAATGACTAAAACTGGAGTCGTATAGATGTACGTACTTCCTCACTTCCTCGATCAACTGCTCTTCGTGCTGCTCCATCTTCGCTCGTGTTTTTAAAAATGGCGGTCGTGGAAACAAACCAAACCGGGAAAGTAGGGAAGCGGAAGTGCGTGTACAGCGGATGTAGAGTGGACCAATCAGAGCCCTCTTGTCTGCGACGCTGTCTGCGAGGCTTCTGCGGTGGTCACAATTTTTGGGAGGTGCGCGCAGAGCGTCTGCGAAGGTGAGGGGGGGAAGCAGACGCTGTCTGCGATGCCATCTGTGAGGACTGGGTTGTCAGCATAAATTGGCCTTAAGCTCACAACAGGCCCTCGTGTTGCGTCACGCTTAGGATGGGCGGGCCCAGGCTAGTATAGAGGCCCATTTCCAGCAACTCTCACTCCAGTGTTCTAATGGTACAATGTGTTTGCTCATTGCCTCAGAAGGCTAATGGATGATTAGAAAACCCTTGTACAATCATGTTAGCACAGCTGAAAACAGTTGAGCTCTTTAGAGAAGCTATAAAACTGACCTTCCTTTGAGCAGATTGAGTTTCTGGAGCATCACATTTGTGGGGTCGATTAAATGCTCAAAATGGCCAGAAAAATGTCTTGACTATATTTTCTATTCATTTTACAACTTATGGTGGGAAATAAAAGGGTGACTTTTCATGGAAAACACAAAATTGTCTGGGTGACCCCAAACTTTTGAACGGTAGTGTAAATTTCACCGATTTTATGAAATCGAAAGGCCGTCTCGCTTTAACAGTGTTCCTGGTGAAGTTTTACGCACTCTCGTCTCCTTCTCAACCAGCTTCATGATGGAGCTTCACCCAAATAAACAACTTCTCCTCAAGTTCGCAATGAAAACTAGTTGTTTGGCGAAACAATTCAAAACAACTCATTAAAGTACATTTGAATTCAGAAATAATGTTGTACATTATACAGTTCATTCATCTTAGGAACAAATTTCAACCTCAAGTCTTTATTAAAATGTCTTTAAGACAATAAAAAAATATATATATATTTAATCGAGTGCGTCCAAACCGTTGACTGGTAATGTACAGTATAATAGGCTACTGAGTAATATCAAAATAGCAAACAATATTATAACATTATTATATTTTTAATCCCATAAATGTGTTCTTTCTACATGAATATTAAAACGACCGGCTGCATCACATTGAAGAATATTTTCCTCAAAATAATCAGAGCAAAGTTTATTCCTTACCTAATATAGTCGTTATGTGGGGGGAAAAGGATATAACAGAAAAGCATCTGACGAGAAATTAATTAACGAGAAAGCAAAATCAACACAGGAGCACAAGGATAGACAGCGTGATCAGATCAGATAAGTGTATGTCTGTGCACACTGTGTCTAAATGTGTTTAAAAATAAAACCAGGAATAAAAATCAAACCAGAATGTGAATACAAGTGAAAGAAACGTGCATCAGGGCGACATTTCACACAAACAAGTGATAAAGCGAAGTGGTAATCTGCATTTTTGAGTGAGAGATTGTGCTACTGCGATGCATTTTTGCCCTCAGTGTCATGTTAAATCTGCTGGTGCACATTATAGAGCTTGAGCCTGAGCCCGAGTCTTTATTTGCAGTAGTTTGTGTGTAGGATTATAAAAACGGATTCTATTCAAAAGAAAACCAGGCCAATATTTTCAGCATTTTCAGCACATTCTTTCGTTAATCGTTTGAAGAAGAAACTTTTTTTTTTTTTGATGTTGAAATAGAAAGGACACTCGAATACCAAATCACTCTTCCTCTTCAAGTAACAGTGCCTTCCAGTGTTCCTTTCAGCACAAACAATCATTTCTTTTCAAACCTGAGTGTTTTTCTGAAACCTTTTGTCCAGGTTTATGATGAATTGTAAGTTGCCCTGTTGCTCGTGATGTCTGCGCCGAACACCTTCAACCCAATTTCAGTTTACAAAAAGAGAAAGGATGTAATATGAACAGTGCAGTGATTCTGAAAGGAATAAAACACTTAAGAGGCATGCTGTTAGAGGAAAGTATTCAATGACGCAGTGGGGTGGTGTGACGCGAATAGATGCAAAACAGAGTTTCTGTTCTCATGACTTGTCCTGAAGTGTGTGTGTGCTTTTTTAAAATATACGTATGAAGAACAAACAAACAACAAAAAAAAGGTATAAAGCGCTCATAGCAAAAGAGTTCTGAGCGCGAAATATACTTACTTGACTTACAGTGGCGCTTGAAAGTTTGTGAACCCTTTAGAATTTTCTATATTTCTGCATAAATATGACCTAAAACATCATCGGATTTTCACACAAGTCCTAAAAGTAGATAAAGAGAACCCAGTTAAACAAATGAGACAAAAATATTATACTTGGTCATTTATTTATTGAGGAAAATGATCCAATATTACATATCTGTGAGTGGCAAAAGTACAGTATGTGAACCTTTGCTTTCAGTATCTGGTGTGACCCCCTTGTGCAGCAATAACTGCAACTAAACGTTTGTGGTAACTGTTGATCAGTCCTGCACACCGGCTTGGAGGAATTTTAGCCCGTTCCTCCGTACAGAACAGCTTCAACTCTGGGATGTTGGTGGGTTTCCTCACGTGAACTGCTCGCTTCAGGTCCTTCCACAACATTTCCATTGGATTAAGGTCAGGACTTTGACTTGGCCATTCCAAAACATTAACAACTTGTGTGCTTAGGGTCGATGTCTTGCTGCATGGCCCGCCTTATCTTGAGATTCAGTTCATGGACAGATGTCCTGACATTTTCCTTTAGAATTCGCTGGTATAATTCAGAATTCATTGTTCCATCAATGATGGCAAGCCGTCCTGGCCCAGATGCAGCAAAACAGGCCCAAACCATGATACTACCACCACCATGTTTCACAGATGGGATAAGGTTCTTATGCTGGAATGCAGTGTTTTCTGTTCTCCAAACATAACGCTTCTCATTTAAACCAAAAACTTCTATTTTGGTCTCATCTGTCCACAAAACATTTTTCCAATAACCTTCTGGCTTGTCTGCATGATCTTTAACAAACTGTAGACGAGCAGCAATGTTCTTTTTGGAGAGCAGTGGCTTTCTCCTTACAATCCTGCAATGCACACCATTGTTGTTCAGTGTTCTCCTGATGGTGGACTCATGAACATTAACATTAGCCAATGTGAGAGAGGCCTTCAGTTGCTTAGAAGTTACCCTGGGGTCCTTTGTGACCTCGCCGACTATTACACGCCTTGCTCTTGGAGTGATCTTTGTTGGTCGGCCACTCCTGGGGAGGGTAACAATGATCTTGAATTTCCTCCATTTGTACACAATCTGTCTGACTGTGGATTGGTGGAGTCCAAACTCTTTAGAGATGGTTTCGTAACCTTTTCCAGCCTGTTGACTATCAACAATGCTTTTTCTGAGGTCCTCAGAAATCTCCTTTGTTCGTGCCATGATACACTTCCACAAACATGTGTTGTGAAGATCAGACTTTGATAGATCCCTGTTCTTTAAATAAAACAGGGTGCCCACTCACACCTGATTGTCATCCCATTGATTGAAAACACCTGACTTTAATTTTACCTTCAAATTAACTGCTAATCCTAGAGGTTCACATACTTTTGCCACTCACAGATATGTAATATTGGATCATTTTCCTCAATAAATAAATGACCAAGTATAATATTTTTGTCTCATTTGTTTAACTGGTTTCTCTTTATCTACTTTTAGGACTTGTGTGAAAATCTGATGATGTTTTAGGTCATATTTATGCAGAAATATAGAAAATTCTAAAGGGTTCACAAACTTTCAAGCCCCAGTGTACTTGAGCTCTCATCCATTATCTTGGATATGGCTGCCCACCATCGAAATTGGTCACATTCCTCAACATAGCCCCCCCCCCCCCAAGCTCTTTTGTCCGTAGCCTTGCTCATGTTGGATGCCAGTGCGGCCAGTCGCTAACTCCATGTCCTCCTCAACGCACTTCAACCAAGTGACTCGCTGTGCTCCAACTGAGTGGTGACCATGCCATGGCGTCTACTCTAGTAGATACTTTGGTAAGTGTGAGTTGTCCATACAGACCACATGCCCATACCATCTCAAACGTCTCACTGCCAGCTGAATTCAGATTGGCTTTTGACTGGTTCTCTGTAGCACTTCGTTACATACTCGATGGAAGAATCGAATTTTCAATATTCTGCGAGACATGACTGATGGAAAACTTCAAGCCACTGTTCTTATTGATCTGTACAGTAGTTTGCCAAGTTTCAGTAGAGTAGAGGAGAATGGTAAGGACTGCACTTTCCTTAGCTTAAATCCTGATCTTAGGCTTTACTGTGATCGTCTTGTTGTACCAGATTTTGTTCAATGAGTTGAAGGTGGCAGAGGCTTTGCTGATTCTGTATGAAAGTTCCGGTTCAATGGAGCCGGTTCATTGTGAGCTATTGTTGAGCCAAAGTAAACAAAACTGCAGACTTGCTCTTGGGATTTCCCATCAATGTTGATGAATATTACGTCACATGGGGATGGTTGTTGACTCGTGTACACTATATTGCCAAAAGTATTTGCTCACCTGCCTTGACTCACATATGAGCTTAAGTGACATCCCATTCCTAATCCATAGGGTTTAATATGATGTCGGTCCACCCTTTGCAGCTAGAACAGCTTCGACTCTTCTGGGAAGGCTGTCCACAAGGTTTAGGAGTGTGTTTATGGGAATTTTTGACCATTCTTCCAGAAGCGCATTTGTGAGGTCACACACTGATGTTGGACGAGAAGGCCTGGCTCTCAGTCTCCGCTCTAGTTCATCCCAAAGGTGTTCTATCGGGTTGAGGTCAGGACTCTGTGCAGGCCAGTCAAGTTCATCCACACCAGACTCCGTCATCCATGTCTTTATGGACCTTGCTTTGTGCACTGGTGCACAGTCATGTTGGAAGAGGAAGGGGCCAGCTCCAAACTGTCAAAACAGTCTGCATTGCCTAGGTGCTTGATTTTATACACCTGTGGCCATGGAAGTGATTGGAACACCTGATTCCGATAATTTGGATGGGTAAGCAAATACTTTTGGCAATATAGTGTATTTGTCAACACACATGACTTGGGTCTTGTCAGCATTGATGCAGAGGCCTGCTTTTTTGCAGTGAAGAGCAATGAGGTCAGCTGTTTCTTGGAGACCAGCCTCGGAATCATCAAATATACCAAGATCATCGGAATAATCTGCATCAGTCACATGCTTTGCTGAATACCTTGAGCTTTGCCTGTGTTGTAATGTTAGGCTTTTAGAGATGATCTTGTCTGTCTTAGCTTGTTCGAGTGCCCAGTTGAGAACAATATTGAAGAGGGGTGATGCTTGAATGTCCCCTTGGCCCATTCCGTAGCCCACTTCAAACCAGTCAGTTATGCTATTATTTACACGTAGAGCACTCACTGTGTTAGTGTAGAAGGCTTACTTGGGTTGTAGGCCATAGTCATGTAGTGCTTTCTAGTCACGCCTGATGGAGTCAAAGGCAGCTTGGAAATCTCCGAAGTTGATCTCCATTGGCAAGTTGAATTCAACACAGTTCCGTATCATGGTTTGGAGGGCAAACAACTGATCCGCGCAAGACCCTGTTCCTCCAGAAACCACATTGGTTGGCTCTTAGTAGACTTTCAATTGAGTCACTGAGCCTGGTGGTGATGATCATTTGAAAAACTTTTGAGCGCTACATGTGCAGTATGTAAATACATATGAGCATGCAATAAGAGATATTAATATGAAGCTCTAAATCGATCAATCTTAAGTTTTGACTTGAAAAGAGAGAGGGAGTCACAAGATCTCATGTCTCTGGGTAAAGTGCTCCAGAGGTGAGGCACAGATGCAGCAAAAGAACGATAGCCATATGTCTTGATATGGTAATCCACTGGCTTTAAAAGAACAGCATTTGAAGATCTAAGTGTTCTTGTTGGGACATAGAGCTGTAGAGCATCAGTCAGTGTGTTTACATGCACATCCAAATCGAGCTACTGTCGGTAATCGAGCTAAGGGTCCCGGCAGGGGTGCCAGAGAAATCCAATCCTACATGCACACAAGGAAATCGAGCTATTGTGTGAGGTACATTGTGCACCCGAGCCACAGGTGGCGCTACACGCCCCATCGTGTTGGTACACTTCCGGTTGTCGTCATGAAGAAGAGCTATTCAAGAGTATAAACAAAGTTATCAGTTCCGTGTTCACAAGAAGAACGACGACAAGGACAGCAACATCGAGATATATTATATATATATTCAACTCCTTAAGCTGAATGAGCATGAACTCTATCTCCTCATTGCTCCAGAAGTGCACATTTCTACTACTGTTGTCATGCCGACCGAGGCTGTTGTGTTTTCCGCTTGTGGTCTCGTCACTCGTCACTTCCGGAAGGGGCAGTGCTGAAGTAAGTAGCTCGACTACGTAGCTCGATAGGGTTTACATGCACTAAGTAGCTCGGCTACAATCGCATAATCTAGGTCGCGTAGCTCGATTACGAGAAATCCAGTTCGGTTCGATTTCAGCCGAGCTAAGGTGTTTCCATGGCATTTAGAATTTCGATTTCAGTCGAGCTACGGCAGAAATTCGATTTTCTCTATGTGCATGTAAACGCACTGACTGATATAACTAGGCGCAAGACCATGCAACCCTTTGAAGGCCAGAAGTAGAATCTTGAAGTGGATACATTTCTTTACTGGTAACCAATGAAGCTGCTTAAGTCCTGGACTGATTTTGTCAAATTTACGTGTGTACGTCAGATCAGCCAATCCCTTGATAGCAGCACAATGCATAAAATCATGCAGATACAAGTCAAGAGCTTCAGTTAATGTTCACAGTGTTCAAACATCAGAATGGGAAAAATTGTGATCACAATTTTGTGACACTTTCTTTCACTGTGGCATGGGTGTTGGTTTGAGCCAGATGGACTGTTTTGAGTATTTCAGAAACTGCTGATCTCCTGGGGTTTGTTTTCACACACAACAGTCTCTAGAGTTTATACAGAATGGTGCGAAAAACATCACTGAGTGAGTGAGCGACAGTTCTGTGGGTGGAAACAAATGCCTTGTTGATAAGAGAGGTCAGAGGAAAATGGACAGATTGTTTCGAGCTTTTTTGCCAGGAAGGATACAGTAACTCATATAATCACTCTTTACAACCGTGTTGAGCAGAAAAGCATCTCAGCACGCAACAGAAAACGGAAGACCACATTGGGTTCCACTCCTGCAGCCAAGAACAGGAATCTTAGAATCAAGAACAAGTTCCTATTAAAGTGGCCGGGGAGTGTAATGCTTATAAGTTAGGGGGCGTGGCCAGCAGCCAAATTGACTTATTACAGGTCTATGAGATGAAAGGTCTCATCTCATCTCATTATCTCTAGCCGCTTTATCCTGTTCTACAGGGTCGCAGGCAAGCTGGAGCCTATCCCAGCTGACTACGGGCGAAAGGCGGGGTACACCCTGGACAAGTCGCCAGGTCATCACAGGGCTGACACATAGACACAGACAACCATTCACACTCACATTCACACCTACGGTCAATTTAGAGTCACCAGTTAACCTAACCTGCATGTCTTTGGACTGTGGGGGAAACCGGAGCACCCGGAGGAAACCCATGCGGACACGGGGAGAACATGCAAACTCCGCACAGAAAGGCCCTCGCCGGCCACGGGGCTCGAACCCGGACCTTCTTGCTGTGAGGCGACAGCGCTAACCACTCCACCACCGTGCCGCCAAGATGAAAGGTGAAGCTGCATTTTTGAATCCAACTTCTGTTATCTTTACGACTTCTACGCTAGGGTTCACTTAGGAATTGTTTTTCTACTTTTAAACTCTGTTAACCGCGAATGTTTCACAGTATAATAAAGATACATCATGAACCAACAATTTAACACAAGAATCCCTAAACACACCACATATATCTCAGTAGAAACGTTTACTGTGGTGTTTTCCTTTCTGAAGCTCTTCATTTGAGGTACCTTATAGACATGTCTCCTGATTTGTGTATTGGATGTGATATATATGTTTTTTGTTAATATTATTATTATTTTTTTTTTTTTTAAATAAATGGAGAAACTCAATGCAGCGCGCCTCGTCACTCAGTGACTCTTTATGCTAATCATTGCCATCTTCCTCTTCTTTCGCATCTTGTTGGAAACGAACAGTAAATGCAGTAAACGCGATTTCGTCTATTAAAGATCCTCGTTTTTATTTTGGGGACAGCCGCACGCTGGCGAGCTCTTTGGCTGCGTTCCGAGCGGCGCTGTGTCAGAGCCTCCTCCTCTCCAAGATGGCATGTGATGAGTGCC
The DNA here is from genome assembly GCF_027579695.1 of Neoarius graeffei. Lineage (NCBI taxonomy): Eukaryota > Metazoa > Chordata > Actinopteri > Siluriformes > Ariidae > Neoarius > Neoarius graeffei. The sequence continues at coordinate 6,501,627 of NC_083579.1, read as the reverse complement.
AGATGCATGCTGGGAAATAAGAGGCAGAGTGGTTAGCGGCACAGGGTAGCAGGAGCACAGAGAGCACCACATGGCCCATTTTGTTCGTGAATATCTTGTTGATGATGTTGAGTGTACAAACAGGAAGGTGTCTGAGACGCATCAGGGTGCCGGGTGCATGCTGGGAAATAAGAGGGGGAGCGGTTGGGTGTGAAGAGTCGAAAGAACACTGAGAGCACAACGTGGCTGTGCGGCTAGCGGTTGATTGATGAAGTGAAGGGCGAGACAAAAGTCGTGCACAGACGCATAGGCAGTGTTCAGGGATGTTCCGAAAAATGGATAAAAACTAACATTGAATCTTAATCACTGAATACGGAATAAAACATGTTGTAAGATATACTGTTATTGGAAAATAATACACTGTAAATCTGTTTCATCACAGCACCCGGTTGTTGATTATTTTCCTCTAAAAGCAAGACATGTATGGAATCAATTTTGTGCCAAAATGTTCATACAATACTTTTGAAATATCAAACAAAAACGACAAATCAAAATTAAAAAAAAAAAAAAGTCAATTTTTTTAGACTGGCAAACAAATTATTCGTGTAATCGTGCAAAATATCAGTCTATTACTCTTCAGAAACCTTTTATTTTTGTTCCGCGTCTTTCTCAGTTTTGTTTGACGTAATTTATTTTGGTTGCGATTCCAGCTTTCTCGTTTGCGCTCCCTGACTTTTTGCTTGCAGTTTTGGCACAAACTTCACGTGTGGGTGGGCTGTCCAGGAATGCATTCCCATTGGCTAACTTGTGTTTGACTGACAGCTACGCTCAGCCATTCCCCCGGAAGCTGTTGCAGTCACTGTTTGACGAGTGACCGATCCATTGACGGTAAACAAGGATGGAGTGGACTTCAGTGGCGACTATGATATTGAATTAATTCAACAAAGTGTAAATTCAATATCATAGTCGCCACTGAAGTCCACTCGATCCTCGTTTACCGTCAATGGTTCGGTCACTCGTCAAACAGTCTGCCAGAATCCGAGTAGGGAATGGCTGAGCGTAGCTGTCAGTCAAACACAAGTTAGCCAATGGGAATGCATTCCTGGACAGCCCACCCACACGTGAAGTTTGTGCCAAAACTGCAAGCAAAAAGTCAGGGAGCGCAAACGAGAAAGCTGGAATCGCAACCAAAATAAATTACGTCAAACAAAACTGAGAAAGACGCGGAACAAAAATAAAAGGTTTCTGAAGAGTAATAGACTGATATTTTGCACGATTACACGAATAATTTGTTTGCCAGTCTAAAAAAATTGACTTTTTTTGTTTTTATTTATTTTTATTTGTCGTTTTTGTTTGATATTTCAAAAGTATTGTATGAACATTTTGGCACAAAATTGATTCCATAGACATGAAAAGTTTGGTTCCTTATTTATTAGCTCGTCTGTCCAACCGGCGAGGAGTTTATGCCATCATGTGTTGTCTGCCGTCGTCCACATTTCACAAAAATCGCTTCTTCTCTCTTAGTTCATCACTGATTTTTATTCTTTTTGGCAGGAAGGTCGGTCTGCCCGGGGTGCATATGGCTTTTACCCAAATTTGTATAATTGCAATTAATAATGAAGATATAGAGTAATTATTCAATCCCTAAGGAGCAGTTTCCACACAAATCGCTTCTTCTCCCTCAATTCTTCACCTATTTTGATTCTTTCTGGTATGAAGGTAGGGGTACCTAGGGTGCATATAACTTCTACCCAGATTTGCTTCATTACAATTATTAATGACGTTATGGACTAATTAAACCTTAATGAGCAGTTCAACAAAATTCGCTTCTTCTCGGTCAATTCCTTGCCGTTTTGGATGCTTTCTGGTAAATAGGTCGGTATTCCTAGGGTGGATATCGCGTCTATATAGTGTATATACTGTAGCTTGCAACATTTATTGTGCAAGGTGGCCCACTTTAGAGAATTCCTCTGGACTAGATGGGGCCGGAGTGAACTACGTTGTCATTGATGGGCTTGTTAGCCTTTCTGGAAAGATTATTGCTTTTGATACAGCCATGAAATAACAAACCAACTCCAAACTAATAACGATCCAACCATCCATCCATCCATCCATTATCTTCACTGCTTATCCATCAGGGTGATGGGGGAAGCTGGAGCCAGTCCCAGCTGACATTATCTGAGAGGTAGGGTACATCCTGGGCAGGTTGCCAAACTCTCGCAGGGGAAAACCATCACGCTCACATTCATACCTATGAACAATTTACAGTAGCCAGTTCACCACGTGTCTTTGGACTGTTGGAGGAAACCAGAGTTCCCAGAGGAAACCCATGCAGGTACAGAGAGAACATGCAAACCCCACACAGAAAGTCACCGGTCAATTGGCAGGTTTGAACCCTGAACCTTCTTGCTGTGAGGCAACAGCGATAACCACTGCACCACCGTGTCACCCCTGACTAATAACAGTTCTTTAAAAAGTTCTTGACTTGCCACTGTCCTCCATAATGCGCTGTCTATCACCCGCATCCTGTCTCCTCTTCAGGAACATTTTAATTAAGCATGAATAATGACTGACATGAATTCAATTAACATTTGAAGAATTAGCATGGCGGTTCATCAGCCTGCCTGTTTTGTTTTTTTTTAAATGCGCGTTTCATAACATAGTGCTCATAAAGCAAATCTGCATCTCAGAATATTTCATCCAGGAGACGCTCCGGCCAAAAAGAAAATAATTCATTGATTATGAGCAAAATGAGAAAATCAGGATGGATATAGAACGCATCACTCCAAACCCGGCAGTGACTTAATGACACGAGCGCTCTATTAATCAGAAGTATACTTAGAGGCAGTGGTGCTGATTTGTGTAGCGTCTCGGCAGCGCTTTTACCCTATGAGGATGATTGGGATGAAAGATTTCCTCATCTCCATATCTGTATAATATTTGAAATAAGGGTGGGTGATATAAAACAAACTCCCCAGCCAAAGAATAGTGTTGCATTTAAAAATTATTCTATGCAGGCAGATACATGGAAAATAAACTAAAATATTTCTCCATTTAGTAAAATATTATACAGTATTTGTTGTTTGTTTTTTTAAGTAAGGATGTCCAACAATGTTTCCAATACCACCACAAAAGCACACGTACACTATACTGTATGGCCAAAACTATTTGGACACCTGAGCATCACACCCATATATGGTTCTTCCTCAAACCTACACTCCAGAGTCTAGTGGAAGGCCTTCCCAGAAGAGTGGCGCTTACTATAACAGGAAAGAGGGGATAAATCTGGAATGGGATGATCAACAAGGATATATGGGTCTTTTGATGGTCAGGTGTCCACATACTTTTGGCCACAGTATATATCTTGCTCATATTTGTTTATTTTGTGCACTTTTATTCATTTCATACACCTATTCCAGCTTTCATACAGGTCTACGTGTAAGACCATCAGATCAGCTACGAACTATCGTATGTGAGCGCTTATAAAAGGGCTTAAAGGATGTTTATGGACTGAAGACACCAAGCGATGAAGTGTTTCAGGTGTTATTTTGTCCCGTTCTTCCTGCAAACAGGTCTTAAGGTGTGAAACAGTCATGACGGCGTCACCATCGTTGTCATATTTTTCATTTCTAAATTCTCCACACATTCTCTATTGGGGACAGAGTGGACACGCCCTCTTCTTCCACAGCCACGCCTTTGTAATGTGTGCAGAATGTGGTTTTGCATTGTCTTGTTGAAATCTCCCTGGAAAAGACGCCGTCTTGAAGGCAGCACATGTTGCTCCAAAATCTCAGTGTACTGTTCTGCATTAATGCTCCATCACAGAGGTGTGAGTTACCTTTACCAAGGGCACTGACCCAACCCCATACCCTGACGCCCCCCGGCTTTTGGATTTGTTTCTGATAACAGTCTGGATGGTCCTTTTCATCTTTGGTCATCCATTTGTTCCATAAAAGACCTGGAATACCGATTCATCCGACCACAATACACGTTTCCACTGTGTGATGGTCCATCCCAGATACCTCCGAGACCAGAGAAGTCGACGGCGCTTCTGGACACCATTAACATCAGGCTTCCTTTTTGCACAGTAAAGTTTTAACTGGTGTTTGTAGATGTAACTCTGTATTGTAGCTTGACAAGGGTTTACCAAAGTAACCCCAAGCCCATGTGGTTCTATCAGCTATAGATGAATGACGGTTCTTGATGCAGTGAGGGATTGAAGATCACGGGTGTTCAGATTAGGCTTGAGCCCTTTGCCCTTTACGCACTGAAATTCCTCCAGATTCCTTGAATCGTTTAATGATATTATACACCATAGAGGGTGAAATATCCAAATCCCTTCCAATCTTTCTTTGAGAAACATTGTTTTTAAATATTTCAATAATTTTCTCATGCATTTGTTGACAAAATGGAGATCCTCAGCCCATCTTTACTCCTCAAAAACTAGGCCTTTCCTGGATACTGATTTTGTACCATTATTATGATGACAGTCACCCGTTAACCATCACCTGTTTCAAATCACATCATTAATTGTTTTACCTCATTACTAGGTCTAAATTGCCCCTGTCCCAACTTTTTTGGAATGTGAGGCAGGCCTGAAACGCAGGAATGAATGTATATTAACAAATCAGTCAATCAATCAATAATATTTTATTGATATCACACACAGAAATTGAGTTACACATAAAAAACGAATACATACGAAGGATGTAACGTATAACATATAGGATATAATAGAACATCAGAGAATTTCATAATCTCCAGCTTTTTAAAACTAGGCGGTGTATGTTCATTCAAAGAAGCAAAATTGATAATTATTCTGACAGCTGTCTTCTGGAGTACAAAGGCTGTTGGTCAAAGGCTGGTCTCATAATTATTACCCCAAACTGTAACACCGTATATTAGAAAAGGATAAATAAGAGAGTAGTGTAGCTGAGTTAGAATACTTTGAGAAACATTGTGATGAATCTTAGCAATAATTCCAACGCCTCTGGAGATTTTCTTGCTCAGCTGGTGGCTGTGTTCCTTCCAGATGAGGTGAGAGACTAAAACTACTCCAAGATACCTGATGTGGTTCTTCTGTTTAATTGGCTTCTAATTGATTTTCAAGGAAATGGTTCTCCTCAATTTCTTTTGGGTTTGATTTAAAAAAAAAAAAAAAAGCAACATTTGTTTTGTCAATTTGTTAAGAGAGAATTTATTTACACAAAGCCATGCGTTGATGTCGACTAATTCAGAACTTACCCTGGCTTCTAGAGAATCTAAAGATGAATCTTCAAGGAATAAATTTGAGTCATCTGCAAAAAGATGAAAATCAAATATATTGGAACCATTCCGAAAATCATTTATATGTACACTACCGTTCAAAAGTTTGGGGTCACCCAGACAATTTTGTGTTTTCCATGAAAAGTCACCCTTTTATTTACCACCATAAGTTGTAAAATGAATAGAAAATATAGTCAAGACATTTTTCTGGCCATTTTGAGCATTTAATCGACCCCACAAATGTGATGCTCCAGAAACTCAATCTGCTCAAAGGAAGGTCAGTTTTATAGCTTCTCTAAAGAGCTCAACTGTTTTCAGCTGTGCTAACATGATTGTACAAGGGTTTTCTAATCATCCATTAGCCTTCTGAGGCAATGAGCAAACACATTGTACCATTAGAACACTGGAGTGAGAGTTGCTGGAAATGGGCCTCTATACACCTATGGAGATATTGCACCAAAAACCAGACATTTGCAGCTAGAATAGTCATTTACCACATTAGCAATGTATAGAGTGGATTTCTGATTAGTTTAAAGTGATCTTCATTGAAAAGAACAGTGCTTTTCTTTCAAAAATAAGGACATTTCAAAGTGACCCCAAACTTTTGAACGGTAGTGTAAGAGAAATAGAAGGGGGCCAAGAACCGAACTCTGTGGTACTCCACATCAAATTGGTAAAGAACTGGATGAAATATTACCTATTGAAACAATCTGATGTCTATTTGATAGATTTGAGGCAAACCAATTATGGGCAATCCCACGGATGCCATAAAAATATAGCTTTGCTCACAAAATATCATGATCTACGATATCAAAGGCTGTACTAAGATCAAGAAAGATAGCACAGGGAAATTGGGCATCTTCAATTACTCTTTGGATTTCATCAGTGATTAGTAAACGTGCATGTTCTGTAGAACGGTTGTCACGGAAACCAAAATGACCACAATACAATCAATCAAACTTCTCAAGATGTTTAATCAATCTATTATACATGAATTTTTCTAATTAAAAATTGCCCAAAGAGAAACTGGTTTACAATTCGAAGCGAACGGTTGAGATCCTGCTTTAAAATGAAATGAAGTTGACCAACAGAACATGAACTATCTTTGGTTCATTCTGTCTACAAGGAAATACAAGTCAGAGCCATTTAGAAATCGCTGCTTTCTTTTTTTTTTTTTAATTTGCATTTTCCATCCCGTCCTAACTTTTTCTGATTTGGGGTTGTAGAGAAATACAGTTTATATCCGTTTTCAGTTTTATAGCTGGCTGAAAGAATGATAATGCATTTAAGATCTCATCTCATCTCATTATCTGTAGCCGCTTTATCCTGTTCTACAGGGTCGCAGGCAAGCTGGAGCCTATCCCAGCTGACTACGGGCGAAAGGCGGGGTACACCCTGGACAAGTCGTCAGGTCATCACAGGGCTGACACATAGACACAGACAACCATTCACACTCACATTCACACCTACGCTCAATTTAGAGTCACCAGTTAACCTAACCTGCATGTCTTTGGACTGTGGGGGAAACCGGAGCACCCGGAGGAAACCCACGCGGACACGGGGAGAACATGCAAACTCCGCACAGAAAGGCCCTCGCCGGCCACGGGGCTCGAACCCGGACCTTCTTGCTGTGAGGTGACAGCGCTAACCACTACACCACCGTGCCGCCCCGCATTTAAGATCTAACTATGCAAAACTCAGTTGATGTTCAATTTTAAGTAATGCACTCTTGAATAATATGTATAAACTGGGTCTTTGTAGTGCAACAGAAACAGTTGAGAGATGAGATTCATTTTCACACCTCTGCACATCACCGGATGCTCAGTGACTTGTATTAAAGATGACACAGATAGAGCATCCTCATGAGTTCCACCTGTTCTTTCCCTGGAGATGATCTTCTCTTTCGTCTTCTCTTTAGTTACATCTACCTACAGTACTCTCTCTCACTCTCTCATTCCCTTGCACATCAGAGATGAAAAGGTTCGCTATCTTTGATTCAGCAGTGATGGCTCAGTGCGTAAAGTTCTAGCGACTAGAAGGTTGTGAAATCCCAGGACTTGAGCCTTGAGTAAGGCCCATGACCTCCACCTGCTCAGCTTTAGACTTAGACTGTATTCTACCTCACTTTTGTCATGTTTAATAAAAAATGCCTGCCAAAGGAATAAAAAATAATCCAGATTTGTTGAGCCAGAAAGAATGGGGTGATGAAAAGAAAATCAAAGAAAGAGAGAGAAGAAAGAGAGAGGGTTGGGAGAGTTCCTTGTCCATAAAGGAGCACTGATATGAAGGACCCGAGGGCAAATGCTCCCTGATAGATGGTGTAATAAGATGTAAGGTTGTTCATCCATGAAGGGGCACATCAGTCATCATGCCTCACAAACACTCTTATAGGGCCATCACTGAGAAAACAGACTTGGGCCTGTTTGCACATCCTGAATATCTGTAAGTCTATGGCACTCACAGGCACAGCAGCATAACTGCAAGGAGAATTGAAGTGGAGGACCTCACAGAGACTGTCCTTGTACAGACCCAAGATGTTTGTTGTTCATTGCATTGCATTACATTACATTACATTACAGGCATTTAGCAGACGCTGTTATCCAGAGCGACATACAACATACCCAGAGCTGCCTGGGGAGCAGTTGGGGGTTAGGTGCCTTGCTCAAGAGCACTTCAGCCATTCCTGCTGGTTGAGGGAATGAAACCTGTGACCTTTTGGTCCCAAAGCTGCTTCTCTAATTTTTAGGTCATGACTTCTCCACCACTGCACACAGATCGCTTTTGGCTACTTGCCAACTTGGACTCCTACAGAGCTTACACAAGGGTCTTTCTTTACAACTTGACCAATTCCACCACAAGGTCGTACATTATGACCACTTTTGACAACTTAATCACATGTGAACTTGCCACACATTCACATGGAACTCTCTTGGCAACTTGACCACCTGTGCATCCGGGACAACATACGGTAACAAAACCCTCTTGGCAACTCAACCACGAGTGCACAGAGGGTATCCGCACACAGATCCCCATTAGTGCCTTGGCCACTTGGGGACCTGGGGAATAAATATATGTCCTTTTTTTATTTATTACCTGTGCACCGAGGGCACTGTCCTTCTAGGGCATACTGTATATCTCAACTCCTCCTGGCAGCTTGGCCAGTTGTGCTTCTAGGGCATATACCTCAATTCCACCTGGCGGTCTTACCACTTCTGCATCACAAACAAATGAAAATAACCCCTTGTGGGCCATATTAATGACATGACTTGTGCAGTAGGGGCATAGCTGGGGGGGTGTCCTGGGGTGCCCGTGACCCCCCCCCGTCGGACCATACATTTTTTCAATAGCTGCATAAGAATATTAGAAAAGTGCCCACTATAATTTTTCTAACTTTTTTTTTAACTAGATTGTCACCTCAGCCTCATTAGAGTTTCTATAACCTTGACTTCCTGTGGTTTGGGCGCAAAAACCCAGTTTGTCAGAGTGTGTGCGGGAGAGGCGGATGTAAGTGCAGATATGTTAAATAAGACACAGTGGGATATGAGCATAAAGTGCGTGAAACGCACACAACAGGCAAACAGTCCGAAACAGCAGGCAAAGTCGTAATCAAGGAAACAGGCAGGAGGTCAATCGAGGCACGGACAGAATCTCGTCTCATCTCATCTCATCTCATTATCTCTAGCCGCTTTATCCTGTTCTCCATACAAAGACGGTGGTGTAGTGGTTAGCGCTGTCGCCTCACAGCAAGAAGGTCCGGGTTCGAGCCCCGTGGCCGGCGAGGGCCTTTCTGTGCGGAGTTTGCATGTTCTCCCCGTGTCCGCGTGGGTTTCCTCCGGGTGCTCCGGTTTCCCCCACAGTCCAAAGACATGCAGGTTAGGTTAACTGGTGACTCTAAATTGACCGTAGGTGTGAGTGTGAGTGTGAATGGTTGTCTGTGTCTATGTGTCAGCCCTGTGATGACCTGGCGACTTGTCCAGGGTGTACCCCGCCTTTCGCCCGTAGTCAGCTGGGATAGGCTCCAGCTTGCCTGCGACCCTGTAGAACAGGATAAAGCGGCTACAGATAATGAGATGAGATGAGATAATGCACTCAGGCTGCTGGTCAGTGTGTGACCCCCATTGAAAAATCCTAGCGACGCCCCTGTGCAGGGTGGAATAATAATTTCTTCTTGAGTCTTAGCTATGCAAAAACATTGAAGCAAACTAGAACGGATGGAAATCTGACAAAAAATCCGATGATTAAGGTAGTGTTTGTTGCTTGGTCGGTTGCACAAAGGAAAAGTGAATTTGGGTGAAAATGTTGCTCCGAGTACACATCCAAAAGAAAAGTCATTTCCCTCAACAGCCCTACAGCAAACGAGTGACTCAGAAATGCTCATAATGGCGCCACACACAGCATGCACTCATTGTCATCCATTCTGCATTTAAGCACCTGGTCCTCACACACTCTCTGCCCCCCACCTGCTTTGCATCATCACTGATGTTTTGATCAGCAGGAGAGTAGGATTGTACAAGATCGAGGAATTAAAAAAAACAGCGAGAACATGCTGACGTGAACACGAAGACTTTTATAGATAGAAGACTGCAACATCTACGCAGTGAACTAGAGTTTTATATTTATTCTCAGATTGATACAGGATCATGTGTTGCAATTTGTGATGCCATGTATGTGTGAGAGGACTCACTTGTTGAAATCATAGGCTATTATGCCCTTTTTTTACCTGAGCAAACTAATAAAGACTGAAACATAGCGATCACACTATAGGATTGTTATGGTCTCCCATCGATCTATCCTTACTAAGCACGAACTGCTCTGATCAATGCCTGTGCTATCAGCTAATAGGACCTTTGTGATCCTGTGTGGGGGTAAGGTTCTGTACATAATTAGCTTGAGAGTCTCATGGCATTTTAGCTTGAATGGTAATTCAAAGTAGAAGAAGTGATGCTTTGGAGTTTATAATTCCGTGTGGGAGAATTTGGGATGGTGGGAAAAACTTCGGACTTTACATATAAATGTTTTGGTTATGAGATAATAGCGTCTGTTGTAGTTTTCACTTACTGTTAGCTTCCATTAGCATATTAACATATTGCAGGCTTGTAGTACTTGCATCCAGGACTCAGACTCAAGTCCGAATCGTGACTTGACTTGGACTTGAGCACTGATGACTTGGATTTGGACTCATAAATTGGAGACGAGGACTCGGATTTTTTCTCTCTATTTTTTGTTCAACCCCGATTCCAAAAAAGTTGGGACAGAGTACAAATTGTAAATAAAAACGGAATGCAATAATTTACAAATCTCAAAAACTGATATTGTATTCACAATAGAACATAGACAACATATCAAATGTGGAAAGTGAGACATTTTGAAATTTCATGCCAAATATTGGCTCATTTGAAATTTCATGACAGCAACACATCTCAAAAAAGTTGGGACAGGGGCAATAAGAGGCTGGAAAAGTTAAAGGTACAAAAAAGGAACAGCTGGAGGACCAAATTGCAACTCATTCGGTCAATTGGCAATAGGTCATTAACATGACTGGGTATAAAAAGAGCATCTTGGAGTGGCAGCGGCTCTCAGAAGTAAAGATGGGAAGAGGATCACCAATCCCCCTAATTCTGCGCCGACAAATAGTGGAGCAATATCAGAAAGGAGTTCGACAGTGTAAAATTGCAAAGAGTTTGAACATATCATCATCTACAGTGCATAATATCATCAAAAGATTCAGAGAATCTGGAAGAATCTCTGTGCGTAAGGGTCAAGGCTGGAAAACCATACTGGGTGCCCGTGATCTTCGGGCCCTTAGACGGCACTGCGTCACATACAGGCATGCTTCTGTATTGGAAATCACAAAATGGGCTCAGGAATATTTCCAGAGAACATTATCTGTGAACACAATTCACCGTGCCATCCACCGTTGCCAGCTAAAACTCTATAGTTCAAAGAAGAAGCCGTATCTAAACACGATCCAGAAGCGCAGACGTCTTCTCTGGGCCAAGGCTCATTTAAAATGGACTGTGGCAAAGTGGAAAACTGTTCTGTGGTCAGACGAATCAAAATTTGAAGTTCTTTATGGAAATCAGGGACGCCGTGTCATTCGGACTAAAGAGGAGAAGGACGACCCAAGTTGTTATCAGCGCTCAGTTCAGAAGCCTGCATCTCTGATGGTATGGGGTTGCATTAGTGTGTGTGGCATGGGCAGGTTACACATCTGGAAAGACACCATCAATGCTGAAAGGTATATCCAGGTTCTAGATCAACATATGCTCCCATCCAGACGACGTCTCTTTCAGGGAAGACCTTGCATTTTCCAACATGACAATGCCAAACCACATACTGCATCAATTACAGCATCATGGCTGTGTAGAAGAAGGGTCCGGGTACTGAACTGGCCAGCCTGCAGTCCAGATCTTTCACCCATAGAAAACATTTGGTGCATCATAAAACGGAAGATACGACAAAAAAGACCTAAGACAGTTGAGCGACTAGAATCCTACGTTAGACAAGAATGGGTTAACATTCCTATCCCTAAACTTGAGCAACTTGTCTCCTCAGTCCCCAGACGTTTACAGACTGTTGTAAAGAGAAAAGGGGATGTCTCACAGTGGGAAACATGGCCTTGTCCCAACTTTTTTGAGATGTGTTGTTGTCATGAAATTTAAAATCACCTAATTTTTCTCTTTAAATGATACATTTTCTCAGTTTAAACATTTGATATGTCATCTATGTTCTATTCTGAATAAAATATGGAATTTTGAAACTTCCACATCATTGCATTCCGTTTTTATTTACAATTTGTACTTTGTCCCAACTTTTTGGGAATCGGGGTTGTGTATATTATATGTAGAAGAACTATAGAGGAGACGACGGGGACAACCTCGAACTTCAATCGTCGTTTGGTAAGACTCCACCCAGAGAAGGAAGTGACATGCTATATTCATTGCTCTATTGATAGTGGGCGGGGCTTGCTGAACGACGAACAAGCTTTTTATCTGTGGCCTGTTAACTAAAATGCGGCAATCGAGCAATAACGTTAATCCAACACAGTAGCAGAGACGCTTTCACATAAAGGCAGCAACAGCCACCGTCAAATGGTGCAGTTGGAGTCTTGTTCTCGGACTCGACTCGAAATTTTCTTTAATGACTCGGACTTGAACACTGGGGACTTGAGACTGGACTTGGACTCGAGGTTTAGTGACTTGACTACAACGCTGGCATGTTGCATTGCAGTATTTATACTTGCTGAAATTCATGATAAGTTGAAGGACTAACTCCTGTTTTAGAATTTCCTCGGACACACTGCATGCTAAGTTCCGAGACAGATTGGAAAACTCTTCAAATAGCTCCCAGGATTCCGACTTGTATTTCCCAGTTGGAAGATACAGTAAGAAGTAGGAAGGTTGTAATATGCAAATTAACTCTCTAACCAGTCTTGTTTTAATATGAGCGAGTGTAGATGGAATCAGCTTAAAGATGTAATCAGTCATTTAAGACACGCTTGGTGTCTGAAGCTTGCTTTTAAATTTTTTTTTTGTACTCAAGGTATGATGCTAATGTACCGGTAGTTGACAAGTAATGGAAGTTTATATCACATATAATCTGTGTGGGGTGGCACGGTGGTGTAGTGGTTAGCGCCGTCGCCTCACAGCAAGAAGGTCTGGGTTCGAGCCCCGTGGCCGGCGAGGGCCTTTCTGTGCGGAGTTTGCATGTTCTCCCCGTGTCCGCGTGGGTTTCCTCCGGGTGCTCCGGTTTCCCCCACAGTCCAAAGACATGCAGGTTAGGTTAACTGGTGACTCTAAATTGAGCGTAGGTGTGAGTGTGAATGGTTGTCTGTGTCTATGTGTCAGCCCTGTGATGACCTGGCGACTTGTCCAGGGTGTACCCCGCCTTTCACCCGTAGTCAGCTGTGATAGGCTCCAGCTTGCCATAATGAGATGAGATGAGATTTTATGACTTCTACATTAAGTCAAAACAAGGCTACTATTTTTTTTTTGCTGCAAAATGAAGACAGTCAAAGTGTCCAGAAGAACTGTGGCTGGTTCTGTAAGATGCTCAGTAAAACTCGCAGCTAATTTCCCCATAAAACTGCCCTCACTGGACCTGAGACTACTATTTTTCAATTTTTTTTTTTTTTTTAAAGCGGGTCGTCTCACACCAAATATCGACTTTGTTTCATTTATTATGGCTTACTGATTACTGTTTATAGTATTTTTTTTTAATGCTGAAACATTTCAATTCATTATTTTGAAGCCATTTTTGGTCTACAGCATTTTTTTACGTGTGCTTAAGATTATATGAGATATAAGCTGAAGATTCTGGTTGTCCAAGATGGCCGTCTGCAGACCTTTTCAGAGTTGGGTTACCTGCTGAAGTTTAGTTCATTTTTCTAGATGACAGGAAGTTCCAGTGTGTCCTAAATCACACCAACACTGAAGAGCTGAACGTGGACATGAATGATTTTATGGGAGAAAGACTTCTAGTACAATAGAATCATACCGGTAGCTCCAGCGCAAAACAAACAAAGCAAGATTTAGCCACTTGGTCGATTGCCTGCGTTTGGGGTTAAGGGCAGAACTGTACATTTGATTTTCTTAAAGATATAAAAACTCAGTAGCACTGAATGTCTGCGAGCGCTGGATGGACTGGTGATGGCATTTGACTTGAGTGTGTATGAAGTGTGTCAGCTTGCAGTCATTGAGCTGTTGCAGTCGAAGTGCACTCTCAGCTCTTCAGGGAGCGTTCAGCCGAGCCAAGCAATGACCACGACCCAAAATCAATAGCCAGTGAAATAGAGTAACATGTTTGTGTGTGTCTAGAAACAATTTTGGACAGGATTTAAGCCTATTCCTTAAAGTTAGTGTGCGTGTACAAGTGTGTGAGACCGCACACACAAGGTCACAAGATGATGCATATCAGATTGTCGTTCTTTGACATCGATTCTCGCGGAAACAATCCAGGCGAATAATCATCAATTATTATTATTTTTTTTTATTTGGGGGGGGGGGGAAACTCACAAAATGACCAACAAGGTTTTGACCAATCATGTCAAATATGCAAATTATTAATATGACCACAGCTGGACGTTTTTAAACGATATTATTCAAATGACATAAAATTATCTTAATTATTTCAAATTATTAATGCAAATGATAAAAGAATGACTGACTGACTGACTGACTGACTGACTGACAGGTACCTGGACAATTTTTAAATAAGACTTTTCCAATTCAATTGAATTCTGTCAAATATTTCAAACATATGTCAAAGATTTCTGCAAATTATTAAACAGTCACGGACACCTAGGAAGGTCGTACCTTCAGAATCGGCATGCTAAGCTAGCTAGCTAGCTAGCTTAAACAACGTTATCGATGGACAAAATATTACTTGTTACGCCGAAGCTGTATTTTGACGGCTGTTAAATAAATCACCGAGAAAACGACGACGCAAATCGAGATGCTGAAATCCTCGCACTCGTCCTGTGAGCTTCTGCGTTTTAGTTACGTCAAGATTGCTCATGAATATTCATAAATATTCATGTTGCTGTGCAAAAAACTCTATTAGTTTCTTTGGTACTATTTAAAAAAAAAAAAAAAGAATTGAAAATGTATTCTACAGAAATCTTAATGTTGTTAAAGGGAGAGGAAAAACAAAGAGTTGGAAGAACGATTGCGTCTTTCTGTCTCTCTGTCTGTCTTTTTTGTGTTGCTATTACATAATAGTGTAACAAACTTTCCTGTTAGCAAGGTGCTATAGAAAGACTCCATGTTCCTGAGAACAGACAAAAAAAGAACCTGAGAAAAGAGAAAAGCTAATTATCGACTGCCGACTAGCGCTGCTCACACTGTGCCACGTGCGAGCGCACGAGGCTAATATGCAAATGCTGGAGTTAATTACGGAGTCCCGCGCAAATGAACGAGAGAGCGAGCCCAAACCTTTCTCTCGCAGATAAAGACAGAGCAGACGGAGTGATTTGAGCTTTAACACACAGTAGGAGCTAGACGAGACACAAGACGCAGATGACTCTCTCGCGTGCGATGCTAAGCTCGGCAGCTGGAAGAGAGCGTTTATCTCCTGCGTTTGAGATGTCGTTTACGTCGCTTTTTTGTCGACGAGAGAAGTACAGAGTTGCTATTGTGTTTGTGTGAATGTGTGCGTGGATTCGTATGCATGAGCGAGATAAAGACAGGACAATGCTACAAAAGCTGCCTTTGTATCGTGCAGGGTTTAGGAGAATTCTCGTGGACTCGACACTCGGGTGAATTCACGCTCTTTGTGCCTTTTCACAGACTCGAGCAGAGTTAATCAAGCTACTGGCTGAGCTTTTCAGAGATGTATCGCTGAGAACAGTGAGAGATGGCCTGTGATTAAACGAGTCTTTTCTCTCTTTTCAGGCTGTCTTTTCCAGTTCAGCACCTGTGTGTGTGTCTTGGTCGGCACCAAAATCACCACATGGAAGGGAATATCTGACACTTTTGACATTGTGGGGACCTTTGCCTGGTCCCCATGAGGAAATCAGAAAGGGTCGATTTGTTCTTTACTTGTTCTTGAGGTTAATATCTGGGTTAGATTTAGCATTTAAGTTTAGCACGGTACAAATTAGCTGCATTAACAATTACGCCAATTATTGGAAGGTCCTCACAAAGATAGTAAGATAAATGTGTGTGTGACCGATCTCAAGACCACTTTCTGAAGGTCTTGGGATTTTATTTCAAGACCAGTCAAGACCATAACTGTGGGGATTTCACTAAATTGCCTCTGATTTATTTGTTAACATCGTTTCTGTGATTGGATGTACAACCCTGATTCCAAAAAAGTTGGGACAAAGTACAAATTGTAAATAAAAACGGAATGCAGTAATTTACAAATCTCAAAAATTGATATTGTATTCACAATAGAACATAGACAACATATCAAATGTCGAAAGTGAGACATTTTGAAATTTCATGCCAAATATTGGTTCATTTGAAATTTCATGACAGCACCACATCTCAAAAAAGTTGGGACAGGGGCAATAAGAGGCTGGAAAAGTTAAAGGTATAAAAAAGGAACAGCTGGAGGACCAAATTGCAACTCATTAGGTCAATTGGCAATAGGTCATTAACATGACTGGGTATAAAAAGAGCATCTTGGAGTGGCAGCGGCTCTCAGAAGTAAAGATGGGCAGAGGATCACCAATCCCCCTAATTCTGCACCGACAAATAGTGGAGCAATATCAGAAAGGAGTTCGACAGTGTAAAATTGCAAAGAGTCTGAACATATCATCATCTACAGTGCATAATATCATCAAAAGATTCAGAGAATCTGGAAGAATCTCTGTGCGTAAGGGTCAAGGCCGGAAAACCATACCGGGTGCCCGTGATCTTCGGGCCCTTAGACGGCACTGCATCACATACAGGCATGCTTCTGTATTGGAAATCACAAAATGGGCTCAGGAATATTTCCAGAGAACATTATCTGTGAACACAATTCACCGTGCCATCCGCCGTTGCCAGCTAAAACTCTATAGTTCAAAGAAGAAGCCGTATCTGAACATGATCCAGAAGCGCAGACGTCTTCTCTGGGCCAAGGCTCATTTAAAATGGACTGTGGCAAAGTGGAAAACTGTTTTGTGGTCAGACGAATCAAAATTTGAAGTTCTTTATGGAAATCAGGGACGCCGTGTCATTCGGACTAAAGAGGAGAAGGACGACCCGAGTTGTTATCAGCGCTCAGTTCAGAAGCCTGCATCTCTGATGGTATGGGGTTGCATTAGTGCGTGTGGCATGGGCAGCTTACACATCTGGAAAGACACCATCAATGCTGAAAGGTATATCCAGGTTCTAGATCAACATATGCTCCCATCCAGACGACGTCTCTTTCAGGGAAGACCTTGCGTTTTCCAACATGACAATGCCAAACCACATACTGCATCAATTACAGCATCATGGCTGCGTAGAAGAAGGGTCCGGGTACTGAACTGGCCAGCCTGCAGTCCAGATCTTTCACCCATAGAAAACATTTGGCGCATCATAAAACGGAAGATATGACAAAAAAGACCTAAGACAGTTGAGCAACTAGAATCCTACATTAGACAAGAATGGGTTAACATTCCTATCCCTAAACTTGAGCAACTTGTCTCCTCAGTCCCCAGACGTTTACAGACTGTTGTAAAGAGAAAAGGGGATGTCTCACAGTGGGAAACATGGCCTTGTCCCAACTTTTTTGAGATGTGTTGTTGTCATGAAATTTAAAATCACCTAATTTTTCTCTTTAAATGATACATGTTCTCAGTTTAAACATTTGATATGTCATCTATGTTCTATTCTGAATAAAATATGGAATTTTGAAACTTCCACATCATTGCATTCCGTTTTTATTTACAATTTGTACTTTGTCCCAACTTTTTTGGAATCGGGGTTGTAAAATTTCTTGCTTCACATGTAACCAGTAACGTGACTCATTGCTAATTTGAAAATATTCTTCCTGTGAATGGCCATCACCCCTTCCCCACGGTCTGTTCCTGTCTTGGCTCTGTCTCATTTTACGTTACATCACGTTTTTATCCAGAGAGATGTACAACTTACCCAGATCAGCCTGGGGTTAGGTGCCTTGCTCAAGGACACTTCAGCCATTCCTGCTGGTCCATGGAATTGAACTGGTGACCTTTTGGTCCCAAAGCTGCTTCTCTAACCATTAGGCCATGGCTTCTCTTATCTTTCCTTCCCATGTCTTGACTCAGTCTCACCCTGCCTTGGCCTCAACCCCTCAAAGTTTTGGTCTTGTCTTGGTCTCGATACACTTTAGTCTTGGTCTCAGTTTTGGTGGTCTTGACTACAACACTTGTCTGAAGTTCTTAAATTTTGAGCTTCAGTGTACAGACTGTGACTAATTACTGACAGTGGAGATTAGTGTTGTGGTACTCGAAACCGGTCTCAAGACCACTTTTTGAAGGTCTCAGTCTCTTCTCGGAATTGATCGCATTTCGGTCTCGGACATAAAGGACTCGGGATTTTATTTCAAGACCACAGCTGTGGGGATTTCACTAAATTGCCTGTGCATGGTCTGATTTATTTGTTAACGTCGTTACTGTGATTGGAGGTAAAACTTTCTGCTTCAAATGTGACCAATGATGTCACTCATTGCTAATTTGAAACTTTTCTTCCTGTTAACGACTGTCACTGCTCCCCCACTCCGCCCTCTGTCACACACACTGGTCTGGTTCTGGTCTTGACTCGGTCTTGCCCTGCCTTGGTCTTGATCTTGACTTGATCTCAACCCCTCAAAGTCTTGGTCTCGTCTCAGTCTCGATACACTCTGGTCTCAGTCATGACTTGGTCTCAGTTTAGGTGGCCTTGACTACAGCACTACCTCACATATTAAATAATGATTTTGCAAAAACTGTAATGAAGTTAGATAAGTAAGGAAGAATACAAACAAGCCAGACTGTTATAGGAACAATAACACACACCAGGGACGAAGCAGAGCATGTTATCCCACTTATTCCACAGCAATTTGCCAAGTTAGATTTAATACACTGCTGTAATACACAGGTGTCTCATAAGACATGACTTTCAACTGAAGGAATTCTTTACGAATGTTCATTTCGAACAACCTTTTAGGATTTACAGTAAAGTATGACATCAGCACACCAGAACTAAACTTGTTCATTTCCAATCTCATCTCATCTCATTATCTGTAGCCGCTTTATCCTGTTCTACAGGGTCGCAGGCAAGCTGGAGCCTATCCCAGCCGACTACGGGCGAAAGGCGGGGTACACCCTGGACAAGTCGCCAGGTCATCACAGGGCTGACACATAGACACAGACAACCATTCACACTCACATTCACACCTACGCTCAATTTAGAGTCACCAGTTAACCTAACCTGCATGTCTTTGGACGGCGGGGGAAACCGGAGCACCCGGAGGAAACCCACGCGGACACGGGGAGAACATGCAAACTCTGCACAGAAAGGCCCTCGCCGGCCATGAGGCTCGAACCCGGACCTTCTTGCTGTGAGGCGACAGCGCTAACCACTACACCACCGTGCCGCCCTGTTAATTTCCAATGAGCTAATGTTAACACGCCGGCTAACAGATGCCTCACAAATCATATCAAATACATTTATTTGGTTACAGTGAAGGACTTATAAGATAGTACAGCGTTTATTTCTTGGCAACTTTTCAAAAATCTAAGCAAAAAAAAACGTGTATGAATTCGCTTTTCTGTGAAGCTTCATCCACCTTTTTTTTTTATTCCGTTGCTTGAAGGAGCTGCCGCAAAGATTTATGGGTAATAGGCAGCTTTGAGGATGCATCGATGATCCCTTCAGCTGGGGGCAGTTTAAAGGTGTGTTAGAATCCAGGAAACGAGAGTTCGATCCATTTCGAACGGTCCTTGATGCCTTGCTGTCTTGTTAGACATCATCCTGAGGCACATTTCCCCCGTTTTGAACGCTCTCTTTCCCCAAAAATGCAGCTCATCATTTTACTGAGAAACCAGAACCATAAACTTCTCTGTCCTGAACACGTTCCTGTGCTGGGAAACGTTTTACAAAGTGCTGACACTCAAAACTCCTTCCATAAACAAATGGCTTTTAACAAAAATAAGACTTCACTCCAGACTGTACAAGGATGTCGGAAAATATTGATTATTAATCAGCATGTGAGTTTATCAAAGGTAGATTTCAAGGGATCGATGTATGTATTAAAACTAGCTGACATTTAAATTAGACATCTGATATGTGTGTTTTTGAATTCGTTCAGTTGGTCTTCTGTTGACTGTCGTCTGGAATAATTTCTTTGAGAGGCCACCAGGGGGCGATATAAACTCTATAAGCCTTGCATAGTTATCGCCGTGTTTTCAGATATCGCCCTTTTGATACGAACCAAATTCAGTCCTCTTAAAGTGGACTGCCGGACAAGGGACTCCATTCTTTTTGCGTTCATTTCATAGTGTACTCGTGCATCTCAAAATATCGGAATATCATGAAAAAGTTTTTCTTTCATAATTTAATTCAAAACGGTAAACTTTCATATATTCTATATTCATTACACATACAGTGAAATATTTCAAGGCTTTTTTTTTTTTTTAAATTTTGATGATTATGGCTCATAGCTCATGAAAATCTTTCACAATGATCCAGTATCTCAAATTATAAGGGAACTAAATTGCGAGTTTGAGTAAAACAAAACAAAACAAAACAAAAAAACCCGGTATAAATACCGTGTATCTCTTGGTCTAGTTCAGCACAATCAATGCAACTATAAGCATGGGGAAGACCGCTGACTTGACAGTTGTCCAGAAGGCGATCATCAACACCCTCCACAAGAAGGGTAAGCCACAGAAGGTCATTGCTGAAAAGGCTGGCTGGAAAAGGTGCACAAGCAAGAGGAACGAGTGCTGCCTTGAGAGGATTGTCAAGAAAAGAGCTTCACAAGGAGTGGACTGAGGCTGGTGTCAGCGCATCAAGAGCCACCACACACACATGTCTTCAGGAAAGGAGCTACAACTGTCACATTCCTAATACCAAGCCCCTCCTGAACCAGAGACGACATCAGAAGCGTCTTACCTGGGCTATGCAGAGAAAGAACTGCACTTTTTGAATTAAATTATTAAACATTAACTTTTTTTAACGATATTCCAATATTTTGAGATGCACTCGTACTCCCGAGGTGCAGTTCAGAGGCTCTGGGTTCGTTTCAAGTGGTCATATATGATGCGTAAAAATTGCTCATTCACAATCAGGCAGATTAATACGGCTCCATCTAGTGGTGCTTCCTTATATGACACTGAATACCGATAAGCCTTTGCAACTTCAATAAGCAAAAGTTTGTCTACTTATTCATGCCTATATGAAAAAAGAATGAATGAATGAACCCTTTATTATCACTAGTCACAAGTACCAGCGAAATTGACCATCAACCTGTCCTTACGTACACACATACACACAATTGACAGAGGGGGAGTCGACAGGACAGGAAGACAGGGAATTGCAAACATGCTGATTATATATCAATAATCATCTGATGAAAAAGGCGTCGGTCCCAAGCCTAATACGGTATGTTTTAATTTGTTAAAGTGACCCAGGTTGATGTATTAAAAAGATGAATAGTACCCTGTGGAGCTAGAATAACCCCAGGTACTTGAATCACACGCTGTATTGCCCGCTGCCTCAGGCCTGTGAAGGAGAATGAGCTGGAAAAACACAGCGCGCTAATGTTTACACTTGGTTACAGAAAGTTTATCCTCATTATAATATTATAATGAGTGAAGTCACAACAAACATGGCGACTGACACAGATTTGTCTGCCGTGTTTTTTCCCTCTCTTTTCTGGTGCGTTTTGCCTCTGATGATGTCAGATACTTCCTTAAAATCGTCGTTTGTTTTTTTTTTTGTCTTGATTTAGAAGTCTGGGCGATCCGCCAAGTTTGCTGTGTCTCCGCGGTCATGGCGTCTGACCTGGTCATGGCCTCTGACCCGCGCATGACCTTGCGTGACTTTTCAGAACCGAAAAAGAACCGAGCAGACCGCTGAGCGGTTGTAAACGGATGGCTATCAGCTCAAACAATTCAGAAAATGGAGTGGATTAAATGATTCCTGAACCAACACATCGACCTGTATCACTTTAAATAACACTTTTTTTTTCCCAGTGTGTTTATTATTAGTTATAGTTTACGTCCCACATCCGGCGTACAAGTTCCTGTGAGCAAGAAGAAATATAGAAACTATAGAAACGATAACATTAAAACGGGCACGTTAATGTAAACCTGTCGTTCTACTGGATGTTACTACGGGAAAAATAATGCATACCTTCTGACCAATCAGATTCGAGACCTCAACCATGCCATAGTATAAATATTTAACAGTTACACTACCGTTCAAAAGTTTGGGGTCACCCAGACAATTTTGTGTTTTCCATGAAAAGTCACCCTTTTATTTCCCACCATAAGTTGTAAAATGAATAGAAAATATAGTCAAGACATTTTTCTGGCCATTTTGAGCATTTAATCGACCCCACAAATGTGATGCTCCAGAAACTCAATCTGCTCAAAGGAAGGTCAGTTTTATAGCTTCTCTAAAGAGCTCAACTGTTTTCAGCTGTGCTAACATGATTGTACAAGGGTTTTCTAATCCTCCATTAGCCTTCTGAGGCAATGAGCAAACACATTGTACCATTAGAATAGAGGTCTGCGCGGGTCGGATTTTTCAGTCCCGCTCCCGCCCGCGCCCGCATTGTGCAGTCCCACTCCCGCCCGCGCCCGCAAAGAATTATGATTTTCAGTCCCGCTCCCGCCCGCGCCTCCCATATTTTGTCCCGCTCCTCCCCGCAAATCCCGCATGATGCAGACGTTCGCGTTATTTCTCAGGAAAGTTCTTGTCTTGACACAGCGTGATGGTGCCCTGCCCCCTACTTTGAGTGGATTTGAGCATAAATATCTACAGCTCACATTCACGTTTGTTATTATTTACCTTGTTTCTGAATTCAGCATGTAGTGTCTCTAATAATAATAATTAGTGCTGTCAAGCGATTAAAATATTTAATCACGAATCGCACATTTTTGTCACATGAGAAACCATTGTAATTCTCTGATCAGCATAAAAAAGTGAATGGGCTTGCTTTGTACCAATGTGTGGGTGGTGTTTTTTTTTTTTTTTATTATTGCAAAGCAAAGCTAGCAAGAGAACCATGAAGTGATTTACTGCTTGAGTTAGTCTACAACTCTAATCAGAGAGACAGGTTACACAGTGATGGTAGGCTTGACTCAATGCTATCCCAGAAATCCTTCCTGTAATATGCAAATTTGGCCGCCTCTGATTGGACAGCCAAATTTGCATATTACAGGAAGGATTTCTGGAATAGCATTGAGTCAAGCCTACTGTCACTGTGTAACCTGTTTAAAACACGTTTTTAGTTAGCGGGACTGCAGCTTATCACCGCTCCCACCCGCGCCTGCATATGTGCATTTCCAGTCCCGCCCGCAATGAGCTTTCAAAATTTGTCCCGCGGGACTCCCGCGGGAGTGCAGGGCTCTACATTAGAACACTGGAGTGATAGTTGCTGGAAATGGGCCTCTATACACCTATGGAGATATTGCACCAAAA
This sequence comes from Neoarius graeffei, assembly GCF_027579695.1. Lineage (NCBI taxonomy): Eukaryota > Metazoa > Chordata > Actinopteri > Siluriformes > Ariidae > Neoarius > Neoarius graeffei. Next base: position 6,478,300 of record NC_083579.1, on the reverse strand, counting down.
ACCAGACATTTGCAGCTAGAATAGTCATTTACCACATTAGCAATGTATAGAGTGGATTTCTGATTAGTTTAAAGTGATCTTCATTGAAAAGAACAGTGCTTTTCTTTCAAAAATAAGGACATTTCAAAGTGACCCCAAACTTTTGAACGGTAGTGTATTCCACGAAATCAAGTCGTACATGAGCTGATGGCCAACGAGGTCCGAATCACCAAGTTGTCTATAAGCCATGTACGACCAGATTGAGTGGAATGACTGTTCTATTCTCTCCACATTCACTGGATTTTGAGAAACAGAGTATTTTTTGCAAATTCGATAAATCAAAACTTTATACAAAACATCCAACAAAATAACTTCCGCTTAGAATGTAAACAAACCGGCGAAATGACAGGAGCAATTTGTGAAAAATGTGATGATGATGATGATGATGATGATAATTCTTGAAAATAAAAAAAAGATACATTCTCACCATCTAATACTTTCATTGCTTTTTTTGTATTTTTGGGGGTTTCGTTTTTGAGTAAAGTTTTGATTTCGTCCTCGGTTGGTTCAGCAACACGCTCTGCCATTTTATTTTTCTCTACTCACGGTATATGAGCTGATATCCTAGTAGTAGAGTAGCCAATCAGAGCGCACGATTGCTCATACCGTGTTCAGTGAATACGGATAGAATAAATTCAGATATCATGATCTTTGTATTATAAGTTTCTCTCGTATATGAATTGTTGACAGAACTTCACAATACTAAAGTAATAACAGATATGCAAATATTCCATGAAATGTTTTTAAGCGATTTATTTCGAATCACATTTAGTGACGGTAAACTACGGCGGTTTACAGGAGGAACCTGCATCAGATCACAGTATCTTCAGCCAAAGATCTCAGTTCCTCAGGTCTAATGAAAACGCTACGATGATTTCAACAAACGGTCGTCAGTGTGTTAGAAAGTGTACTAGAATGCAGCCACACACCTCTGACTATCAGATTCAGAGCAAAATATTGCTATTTATTGAAGCAAACAAGTCATTAATTCAGCGAGACACTGAGAAACACCGCTGCGATTCCACTAATGTTTAATTATGCAGCTTTTTCATAAAACAACACGGTATTAGAAAACATGGAGATCCTTGGCACATAATTGAATAACCTTTTTCAGAAGGAAACTGGTTAATAGTGTTTGATTAACATTTTTCTGCGAATTCTCCGTAAGGATGGTTTGAGGTCACGAAGAAGGCGGCTGTGAGAAATTCGGGGAAACTAAATGAACTTTTTGTGTGAGAAAAGCCACAGCATGTTAATCAGACCTTTTGAATTTGAACTGAAAATAAAAGTTTAAAAAAATGAAAATAAAAGTGAACATGTCTATACAAGTCAGAAAAAAATGACAAGGAATGTATCGATTCTGTATTTTGGCCGTTATTTATTAGTCTTATTATTCATTATTCATTTTTCTATAAGCTCGCAGCAGTTTGTGATACTTTTTAGGCTACATCCACACGACAACGGCAATGAGATTTTTTTTTTTTAAATATCGCGTCCACATGGGCAACGGATCAGTAAAATTTCAGGTCCATATGGCAACGCAACGCTTGCTGAAAACGATGCAATGCACATGCCACACCTCTACGTGCGCTGTAAGACGGTCCCATCGGAGACACCAGAACAATAGAAGAAGTAGACGCATGCGCATAAACCCCTTCTTCTGTAGCATCAGCCACATAAAGTTTTGATTATTAATCAGTAGCGTAAAACGAAAGACGCGGAAAGAGGAATGAATGGGGGTAGATGGAGAGAGAGAGGAATGAACGGGGGTCGATGGAAGCCGGTACGCCAACATTCTGATATCCTCCAGAATTCTTTAATGGTCCGGAATAAATTGAATGCTACACGTTGATGGATTAATTTGTTCTTCTACGCCCTTTTTGAGGAATGTATTGTCGGACTTAAACCAACATCTGAAGAGGTGAGATCGCTCCTTTTTTTTTTTTCCTATGTTTGCTGGCGGGATTGTTTTTGTTTTTGGAAAGCGCACGGGCGGTGCACGGTTTGGTTATACTGCTTCCGCAGTGTTTGGACTAAAGACTCTGCCCTAAGGGCTATTCTCTCTCTCTCTCTCTCTCTCTCTCTCTCACTTTGCACCATTACACAATAAATATTCACAGTGAAAATATTTTGTAAGCGCGTTTCATGAACCAAGTTATAGGATTTGTTGACAACTCGCATCAAGTTCGTTACACTTCTACCCGGCGTGAAGCACTGGCAGTCATGTGGTTGTGACGTCATCGTAAACAAATCCGTTCTACTCATCCAGACGACTTCGCAACGACGCCGTTGCCAGATTTTTCCACTCTGGAACCCGTTCTCAAAAGATTTCGTTTTGGGGCACCCAAAACGCCGGTGCCGTGTGGACGCCAGGCCGAAACGATAAACAATTTTATCAGATTCACCTGAATCCGTTGCCGTGTGGACAGGGCCTTAAAATCAGATTATCATTTGATTCTTCAGTTAATTACTTGCATTTAATACAAAAATATAACTATAAAACTGTAAAATATAACTAGCCATATCTCTGACGAATGATTGTTTTACGAGGTTTTCAGCCCTACACACTCCTCAGCCAATGTTTCTGCTTCATGTTTTATGTGCAGTCTGAAAGCAAACCGAAAGAGCAAATGAATCACTTTGATTCAGATACTTGTTCCTTTTCCCCTTGACATATTTCTGACCAATGAATGAACGTTTTACATGTATGCTTTTACACGTACACTCCTCTCCATCAGTGTGCACTTGATTATATGCAGTGTGAAACCAAACCAAATGAACCAAATGAATCACTTTGACTCTGATTCAGAACCATTTCCCTTGCCATATTTCTGACCATCTCATTATCTGTAGCCGCTTTATCCTGTTCTACAGGGTCGCAGGCAAGCTGGAGCCTATCCCAGCTGACTACAGGCGAAAGGCGGGGTACACCCTGGACAAGTCGCCAGGTCATCACAGGGCTGACACATAGACACAGACAACCATTCACACTCACATTCACACCTACGCTCAATTTAGAGTCACCAGTTAACCTAACCTGCATGTCTTTGGACTGTGGGGGAAACCGGAGCACCCGGAGGAAACCCACGCGGACACGGGGAGAACATGCAAACTCCGCACAGAAAGGCCCTCGCCGGCCACGGGGCTCGAACCCAGGACCTTCTTGCTGTGAGGCAACAGCGCTAACCACTACACCACCGTGCCGCCCCTATTTCTGACCAATTAATTAAAATTTTACAAAGATGTTTCTGGACCTACACGCTCCTCAGCTAATGTTTTTGCTTCATGTTTTGCTTAATTATGTGCAGTGTGAAACCAAACCAAAATAGCAAATGAATCAGAAGAATCACTTTGACTCTGATTCAGATTCAGAACATTTTTCTTCCCCTCCCACCCTTTTCTATTTCTGAACAATGAATGAACGCTTTGTGACGACATTTTCACTCCTACGTGCCCCTCAGCCAATGTTCGTTTGATTTTGAATCCAAAATAGCAAATGAACAAAATGAATCGCCTTGACTCTGATTCAGATTCAGAACCTTTTTCATTATTGTTCCTTGCCATATTTCTGACCAATGAATGAACGTTTTTATGACGGGGGTTTTTAAACCCGCACACCCCTCAGCCAGTGTTTGTTTAATAATGTGCAGTGTGAAACCAAACTTAAATAGAAAATGAATCAAAAGAATCACTTTGACTCTGATTCAGATTTTTGCCCGCTCAGCCTTTTCTATTTCTGAACAATGAACGTCTTGTGACGACGTTTTCACTCCTACGTCAGCCAATGTTCGTTTGATTTTGAATCCAAAATAGCAAATGAATCGCTTTGACTCTGATTCAGATTCAGAAACCATTTCTTTTTTTCAATGCTCAATGACCGAACATTTTTATGACAGGGTTTTCAAACCTTCACACCGCTCAGCGAGTGTTTGTTTAATAATGTGCGGTGTGAAGCCAAACTAAAATAGCAAACCAGTCGGGTTCAGCCAGCAGAAGACCAGGTTTCGAAAGTGTACCGAAGTGCAGATTTTATGTTTGAGTATTTGTAATCCGTCTGTCTGCTCGTCTTTTAGCCCTTGATGGACTCTGCTCTCCTGATTATCTGCTCTTTTTAAAATAATAAATGCAGTTATAATCCATAATCATGGCTCTGTGATATGAAGATGAGAGCCTCTGATTTATTGTAATGTGTGCTGGATCACCCATCAGGTTTTCTGTTCCTGAGAGAACGATGTGTCCTCGGTCTGACTGAGGTGCTTCGATGATCAGTAAACATGCTGGGGTGTGAGAAGCACGGATTTCATCTCATGGGGGAAAAAGTTTCATCTCTTTAAATAGCTTTTCAAGACAGAAACACATTTTGAAGGCTTCTGGCTCTTAGCTTTGCTTGGGCTTCACCATTTCTCTCTCTTGTCTCCTTGTTTTTTCTGCCGCGTCCTTTCGTAGAGTCACAGTGCACGCTGTGTGCTGAAGCAGAAGGTGAGTGGGCCTTGCTTTACTTCATTTTAAATTTCATTCATATTGCTAACTCCAGGGAACACTTTCAGCTTTGTGTGTGTGTGTGCGTGTTGGAGACATACTCTTGCCCAGAGCCTCTTCAGTTTGACTGGATGATTCCTCCTACCTACCTACCTTTGGTCATCACGCCGCAAATGCGGAATGCTAATGCATAACGCTGCATCCGAAATCGAGTACCGTACGCTAAACGCTGTAATCTTGGAGCAAAGTCATTTTTCACCAAGGACATATTTTTAACATCTTAAAGAACAACACATCATACTTTTTAACGGTTACAGTTAATATTGTGGAAGGTTTGCAAAACAAACGAGTTCTCTCAGTGACCGCTTTCTCGATCTACATTTCTCGTGAACAGTTGTGACTTCAAAAGCAAAACATGGCAGACAATGATGGCGAATGACACAACATGGTAGACGGAAAAACAAATAACGGATGATAGGCAAACAAATATGGTGGACAGCAGAAAAACAAATATGGTAGAGGTGTCAGGGATGGTGTTGTTGAGGCGGATGAATGGAGGTGCTCGCAAGAAGAGTGTTTATTTAAAAAACATGCCGGCAGACAGATCCAACACGTCAGGCAAAGCCAAAATCGTAAACAGACAAGAGTCATACGAAGTGCAAATAGAGTATCAGAGAACAGGCACAAGGCAGAGTGAAAACAAACAGAACAAAGTCAGGATCCAGAGAAACTCAACCGAGAATCAAGATGGACAATATGTACTGCGCATATACTTCACAAAATCTTTGAGTGTTGGGAGTCTTTTTAAGCGTGCACCGTGATTGTGCTCTGATCAGGCACAGGCGCATGTAATGATTAGGCCTCGTGGCATTCACAGTGTGTTCCGTGTGCGTGGACGAGAGCCGCAGCTCGTGCCGAGCCAAGCTCGAGCGCAGCAGACATGACAAACACCCCACACACCCCCAAAGAGCTCCCTAAAGACCTCCTTAGTCAGCCCCGGGGTGAGGACCTGACGCTGGACAAAGTCTCCACAGAGCTCCACTCTGGCTTGGGGAGGACGTGGCACCGGAACATGGGCTTGGGCAGAGGTTTGGGTACTGGTTGGGCCTTGAATGGGGGCAAAGACACAGGTGGAGGCTTTGGTTCAGGCTTGGACTTGAACTGGGTCGGGGATGCAGGTGAAGGCTTAGGCATGGGTTTAGACATGCTCAGGCATGGACATCGGCTTAGGCATAGTCATGGATGTGGGCTCAGGCTTAGACATGGGTTCCAGCAAAGACATGGGCTTGAGCATGGGTGTCGGTATGGGCATGGACTCAGGTGTTTGCATGGGCTTGAGCATGGGCATGGACCCTGGCATCAGCATGGACATAGATTCGGGCATGGACTCAAGCGTGTACTCTGGCTTAGACTCTGACCTTGGCATGGAATTGCGTTTGGTTCGAGTGATGACATCCTTGCTGAAGCGAGGTGGTGGAGCAAAGAACTCCTCTTCGCTGAAGCCAGGCGACGGAGCAATGGTCTCGTCCTTGCTGAAGCCAGGCGGCGGAGTAACAGACTGGTCCTTACTGAAACCACACAATGGAGTGATGAGCTTGTCCTCGCTGAAGCCAGGCAGTGAAGAGTTTGTCCTTGTTGAAACCAGGTGGTGGAGCAAAGAGCTTGTCCTTGCTGAAGCCAGGTGGTGGAGCAATGGTCTTGTCCTTGGTGAAGCCAGGTGGTGGAGCAATGGTCTTGTCCTTGGTGAAGCCAGGCGGTGGAGCAATGGTCTTGTCCTTGGTGAAGCCAGGTGGTGGAGCAATGGTCTCGTCCTTGCTGAAGCCAGATGGTGGAGCAATGGTCTCGTCCTTGCTGAAGCTAGGCGGTGGAGCAATGGTCTTGTCCTTGGTGAAGCCAGGTGGTGGAGCAATGGTCTCATCCTTGCTGAAGCCAGATGATGGAGCAATGGTCTCATCCTTGCTGAAGCTAGTCGGTGGAGCAATGGTCTCGTCCTTGCTGAAGCCAGGCGGTGGAGCAACGATATCTTCGAAGCCAGGCAACAGAGTGACAGTCTCGTTCTTGCTGAAATCAGGCAGTGGAGCAAAGAGCTCATACTTGCTGAAGCCAGGCGGCCGAGCAAAGGTCTCGTCCTCTCTGAAGCCAGATGGTGGAGTGATGATATCTTCGAAGCCAGGCGGCAGAGTGGCAGTTTCGTCCTTGCTGAAGCCAGGTGGTGGAGCAAAGAGCTTGTCCTCGCTGAAGCCAGGCAGCGGAGCAACCTGAGTGATCAGGGACAGGTGCATATAATGATTAGTCTTTGTGGCATGCACACCACACTCCGTGTGTGTGGATAAGATTCGCAGCTCATGCCAAGCCAAGCTCGAGTGCACACTGACATGACAGGAAGACAAAAACAAAACATTGTGGAGGACAGAAAAACAAATATGATGGACAACAGAAAAACAAATACAGCAGACAACAGAAAAATAAATATGACTGATGATAGAAAAACAAATACGGTGGATGAGAGAAAAACAAATATGACGGACAATGGAAAAGCAAATACAGTGAACGACAGAAAAATAAATACGGTGAATGATAGAAACAACGTGGTGGAGGACAGAAAAACAAATATGGTAGACGGCAGAAAAATAAACATGACGGATGACAGAAGAACAAATATGGCAGACGGCAGAAAAATAAATATGACGGATGACAGAAGAACAAATATGGCAGATGGCAGAAAAACAAATGTGATGGACAATGGAAAAACAAATTTGACGGACAATGGAAAAACAAACGTAACCGACGATAGCAAAACAAATATGATGGACGACGGAAAAACAAATGACGGATGATGGAAAAATAAATACGGTGAATGACAGAAACAACATAGTGGAGGACAGAAAAACAAATATGGTAGACAACAGAAAAACAAATAGGATGGATGACACAAAAACAAATATGGCGAATGATGGAAAACCAAATATGATGGACAATGGAAAAACAAATATGGCAGACGACATAAAAACAAATATGGCGGATGATGGAAAACAAATATGTCGGGCAACAGAAAAACAAATACGATGGACGACGTGAAAAACAAATATGGCAGACGACATAAAAACAAATATAGTGGACGACTGAAAAAACAAATATGGTGGACAACAGAAAAATAAATATGATGCATGAAGGAAAAACAAATATGACAGATGATGGAAAAACAAGTATGGTGGACAACAGAAAAACAAATATGGCGGACGACGGAAAAACAAATATGGCGGACGACGGAAAAACAAATATGGCGGACGACAGAAAAACAAATATGGCGGATGATGGAAAAACAAATATGTCGGGCAACAGAAAAACAAAAACAATGGACGACGTGAAAAACAAATATGGCAGACGACATAAAAACAAATATAGTGGACGACAGAAAAACAAATATGGCAGACGACAGAAAAATAAATATGATAGATGAAGGAAAAACAAATATGACAGATGATGGAAAAACAAGTATGGTGGACAACAGAAAAACAAATATGGCGGACGATGGAAAAACAAATATGGCGGACGATGGAAAAACAAATATGGCGGATGACGGAAAAACAAATATGGCGGATGACGGAAAAACAAATATGTCGGGCAACAGAAAAACAAATACAATGGACGACGTGAAAAACAAATATGTCGGGCAACAGAAAAACAAATATAGTGGACGACAGAAAAACAAATATGGCAGATGACAGAAAAATAAATATGATAGATGAAGGAAAAACAAATATGACAGATGATGGAAAAACAAGTATGGTGGACAACAGAAAAACAAATATGGCGGACGATGGAAAAACAAATATGGCGGACGATGGAAAAACAAATATGGCGGATGACGGAAAAACAAATATGTCGGGCAACAGAAAAACAAATACAATGGACGACGTGAAAAACAAATATGTCGGGCAACAGAAAAACAAATACAATGGACGATTTGAAAAACAAATATGGCAGACGACATAAAAACAAATATAGTGGATGACAGAAAAACAAATATGGCGAACGACAGGAAAATAAATATGATGGATGAAGGAAAAACAAGTATGGTGGACAACAGAAAAACAAAGATGGCGGACGACGGAAAAACAAATATGGCAGACGACGGAAAAACAAATATGGCAGGTGACGTAAAAATAAATACAGTGAATGACAGAAACAACATGGTGGGGGACAGAAAAATAAATATGGAAAAGCAAACATGGAGGACGACAGTTCAGCTCGGCTGTTAGTGACATCAGGATTGTGTTTTCCAAACACTATTCAATGCTGAGTCATAAATATTAAATATTACTTATGATTTGAAATCAGACTGGACTCATTCGATTAGAGGGTTTCAGATCAGACTTGACACAACATTTGATTATCCGGGAATATAATCAGTTAAGATTAGCGTTAAATCATCACACATTTTGCGATCATTCAGACACGAGATTCGCGACTCGACCTCAAGCCGAATCACAGGAGTGTAATTTACTCAGATGGTCAGGACATTATTTCCCTTCCTGAGACCACGCCCTGCTGCAGTGGGAGTGTTTATCTAGGAAATTAAACATGTCCAGTGTTTTACAGTTTTATATTTTGAGCACATTTCAGAAGTACAGGGTTTCGGACGCAGCGCTGTGTTCCTGCTGCCTGCTGATTGGCTGTGTTCATTACAGGGGGCGGGGCCTCGCTCATTGTTTCACACTCAAATGACTTTCATCACTCATACAGGAAACCGAGTGTGCATGTGCACTGAGCGCTAATGACATTTCCTCCGTCTCTCTCCATCCATCACTCCCTCCTTCACTATATCTCACTTTCTCTCGACCATTTTCTCTCTCTCTCTCTGTCTTTCTGTCTCTCTTTCTGTGTCTGTCTCTCACTCTCTCTGTCATAGTCTCTCTCTCTCTCTCTCTCTCATTATTTCTCTCTTTGTTTTGTGGTTTCTCATTTTGTCACTCTTTTTTACTTCTCTTTCTGTCTCTCTTTCTCTCATTCTGTCACTTTATTTTAGTCTCGTTCTCTGTCTCTCTTTCTGTCCCCCCCCCCATCCTAGTCTCTGGCTCGCCCTCATTATTTCTATTTCTCTTTCCATCTGTCTTGCTGTGTCTCATTTTGTCACTTTTTTGTCTTTTTTCTTTCATTCTTTGTTTCTCTGTTTATCTCTGTCTCTTACTGTCTCTCTCATAGTCTGTCTGTCTCCCATTTTTCTGTCTCTCTCTCCATTGATCTCTCTATTTTGTCCTCTCATACTTTGTTTCTCTCAATCTGGTTATCTCTCTCTCATATTTCTGTCTCTCTTTCCATCTGTCTCTGTCTTGTAGTGTCTCATTTTGTCACAATTTTTTGCCTCTCTCTGTTTCTCTTTCTCTCATTCTGTCATTTTATTTTAGTCTTGTTCTCGCTCTCTCTCATTATTTCTATCTCTCTCTTCATCTATATTTCTGTTTTGCTCTCATTTTGTCACATTTTGTCTTTTTTCTCTCATGCTTTGTCTCTCTCTCTCTCATAGTCTGTCTCTTTCCCATTTTTCTGTCTGTCTCTCTCTGTCTCTCTCTCCATTGATCTCTGTCTTACACTCTCTCACTTTGTCACTCTTTTTGTCTCTATTTTGTCCTCTCATACTTTGTTTCTCTCAATCTGGTAATAGTCCGGGAGCCAAAGGCCCAAATTTGGCTGAACCTGGCTTCGTCGGTTAAAGGTTTTTTTTTTTTTTGCTGTTTGTTGTTGTCCAAGGTCTACTCATTAAGATAAGAGAGGGTGCCCGGTGATATCCCTTGGGCAATTCCGGATATTGGCCCTTTATTGTTGGATGTGCTGCAGTCATAGCCTAAATTCTGACATTTTGACATTCTTCACTTTATGTTCACCAAAGTCTATATATCATACTTATTTTTGTGTTTGTTAACATAATAGGATGAGTTTAAGGCCTGGGGGTGGGGTTCCAGCCATGGTTGGGGGTGTGGCCATGCAATTGGGGGCGGGGCTTATACCAAAAAGCCCTTTATTACTCTATTACTTTGGTTGTTAATGCGAGCCTTAAATTATTAGGCATACACTCCATTGTCATCATTTATCGTCAATTGGAAACATTAATGTGCCATTCCAGCAAGTCACTATTGAAGCCACTGACTTTGTCTCAGCGTGTTATGGCATTCGAGGCAGTAACAGCATGTCACACACAAGGTTGGTGGTATGGGGGATAAAGAATGGAAAAGGTTATTTATCCTCACCAAACCTGGCTGCTCTTCCACCAACAACAGAGGCATTTCTTGAAAATGTGAAAAGAGCACATTTTCAAGCAATATGATGGAGAACTCTGGATAATCATCCACTTGAACTAAATCCTGAGGAATTTGGATGGACTAAAGACACACAGAACAAAGCACTGATCCCAACAAGTGTACCTGGAAATATCAAACTGGCACCGGATTACATTTTGAAGATGATCAGATGTAGCTGCAAGAGTAAAAATCCCTGCAACTCTAAATGCAGTTGTTCTGTCAATAGTGTGTCTTGCACAATTTTTTGTGCTTGCTTTCAAGTAGGATGCTCCAGAGTAGAGATTTAGCACCACAGAATTTCAGAAAAAGGGTTTAGAGGGTTTTTTTTTTCATCTGAACTCTTAGTTCTTTCCTTAAATAGTTTTTGTGTTTTGTGTGTGTGTTTGCATACTGTATGTAATTATTTTACATAATTATTGCTCATTAGTGTGTGTGTGTGCGTGTGCATGCATGCATGCACGTACATGCTTTATGTACTGTAGTTCTTGTATCAAAATTGTTAATTTTGCAAATTTATGAAAGGGTCAATTACACGTTTGACTAATTTGAATGACAGTAAAGCGTGAATACTGTACAGCCAATTTGGTTAATTGAAAATCAGTATCTTTTGCTATTCTTGTGTGTGTGTGCGCATGCTGTATATGCCATTTTGCATGCTTGATATATTGCATACTGTAGTTTTACATAGTGGATCACTGGTGTGAGTGTATATGCATGCTGTATATAGTTCTATTGCATGCTGTATATAGTTCTTTTACATAGTGGATCACTGGTGTGAATGTATATGCATGCTGTATATATTTCTATTTCATGCTGTATATACAGTAGTTCTTTTACATAGTGGATCACTGGTGTGAGTGTATGCATGCTGTATATAGTTCTATTGCATGCTGTAGTTCTTTTACATAGTGGATCACTGGTGTGAGTGTATACATGCTGTATATAGTTCGTTTACATAGTGGATCATTGGTGTGAGTGTATGCATGCTGTATATAGTTCTTTTACATAGTTATTGGTCATTAGTGTGTGTGTGTGCATGCTGTATATAGTTCTTTTGCATGCTGTATAGTTCTTACATAGATATTGATCATTATTTTGTATTAACTGTATTAACTGAGTTTATGTAATACTTGTATAAAAATCGCTAATTTGGAAAAGTTATGAAAGGGTTAATTAATCCACATTTGATGTATTTGAATGACAAATATAGAGAAAAATGTGAATACCTATCAGATACAGCCAACTTGGTGCATTTAATATCAGTATTTACACTGATATTATTTTTTTTGTATTTTCTTCCATTATTTGGGCATATAGGGCATTAAAGGGTTAATATATTAAATTGCCCAAGGGATATCACCGGGCACCCTCTTAAATCTTGAAGAGCTACCTCAAATCTATAAGATAAAGCAAAAAAAAACAACTTTAACCAAAAATTCCGGGTCCGACCCCATGGCTCCCGGAATATTATCTCTCTCTCTCATTTCTGTCTCTCTTTCCATGTCTCTCTGTCTTGTGGTGTCTCATTTTGTCACTCTTTTTTGCCTCTCTTTCTGTCTCTCTTTCTCTCACTGTCATTTTATTTTAGTCTCAAGTTCTCTCTCTCTCTCTCTCTCTCTCTCTCTCTCTCTCTCTCTATTTCTATCTCTGTCTTCATCTATATCTGTTTTGCTGTGTCTCATTTTGTCACATTTTGTCTTTTTTTCTCTCATGCTTTGTCTCTCTCTCTCTCTCTCTCTCTCTCTCTCTCTCTCTCTCTCAGTCTGTCTCTTTCCCATTTTTCTGTCTCTCTCTCTCTCCATTGATCTCTCTGTCTTACTCTCTCTCACTTTGTCACTCTTTTTGTCTCTATTTTGTCCTCTCATACTTTCTGTCTCTCTCTGCAGAGCTTTGTCTCAGTGCGTCATGCTTTGCTGCTTGCTATCTGCTCCTCCGTTTTCTCTAACCTGCACTTTACCCTATAATATTTCGACACTCATTAGCTGTAAATAAGTTTACAGAAACGACACGCAGTCCCAGATCAGAGAGACCTGAAAACGCCTCTGCAGGAGAATCAACACAAATCCAAAAATAATGACATTCATAACGAAGTGTTCACATGCGATATTCCTGCCGGACGTGTTCGGTTTTTTTTTAAGGCTGTCCCGCAAACCACTTGCCATACTGTTCCTATAGCTATCCTGATTCTGAAATGCTGTTTAGCGCTGTAGTGGGTGTGGTTTGGGACACGGTCCGAGTCGTCTTGTTCGTGGCCTGGTCAATGTCTCACATGGGGAATCAGTAGAGCTCATGCTGGCCTGCTTATTGGATTAAAACTTAATCAAATCCACTCCCAGAGCTACCACCATGACCTTAGTGCAACCTCAGGGGGGGTGATGGAAAGTGCCCTCTCTCTCTCTCTCTCTCTCTCTCTCTCTCTCTCACAACACACACACTATACCACAATCGCACACACTCAACATACACTCCAGCATCAGATTTGTCTTTTTTTTTTTTACCTTCACAGAGACTTGTTTAATACAGTGAAATATTCTGATCAAGTGAACAATTTACACACGGTTCCCTTAACGTTCGTTCGTAATTTTTTACACGTCTCGTCAGTGATAAAACTCACATCCAGACAGCAATAACATCACAGGAAGAGTGGGTTTATAGCAGGTTGTATTTTCTACGAACCTTTTAGTGTCACACGGTTACATGATCACGCTCTGTTCAGAATTTGGTGTCTGAGTGGCTGGAGTAGAGAAGAAACCGGGTCTTGTTTCAGTGCTGGGGCGAACCAAAGTTTCCAAACGATTTGAAAATACAGGAGAAGAATAATCGGCAAGACTCGACATTAACGGTACATGGTAGCCGCGGGGTCTTAAAAAAGTCTTAAATTTAATATTCCAAAATTAAGGCCTTAAAAAGTCTTAAATTGCTTTGCCCAAGTCTTAATTTTTTTAAACAAAGGTCTTAAATTTACTCATACTGTTCTACGATGTGAAAACGTGGGTTTTGCGTACTGTAACATCAGTGAATTTCTTGGAGTATGTGCAAAGAAAGAAACAATATTGATACATTTTCGCGCCGGCGCAATCGTCGGAGTCCGTGGTGGAGAGGAGACTCCGCGAATCGCAGCATGGGGAAGTGTCGTTTTAATCAGCAGTGGCTTTCAGATGAAAGATATCGTGATTGGGTGAGGGAGGTTCCTGGAAGCGACGTTGAAGCAAGATGCTGTGTTTGTCGAAAGGCCTTCAAGTTGTCCACTATTGACCCTTCCCACTCACGTGACCTTCGTAAACGCGACCGCCATTTTGGACATGAAGTGGACTTCGGTTCGAATCGGTTTGAATGCGAGGAAGACGACAAACGAAAAACATAAAAGAAAAAGGAGCGAGATGCAGAAAACACCTTCACTATCCAGCGACGTAGGGCATTTACAGGGCGAGCAGAGGGAGAGGTATTTGCAAAAATTGAGGTTAGCAGGCTTAGAGAACGACGTTTACCTGCTTCCACCAGGATTGTTCACTGACGTACGGAAGTACACGAAGCCCTCGTCTTTACCTGACTTCGGCCCACATGATCTGTATACCTATGTCGTTAAAAACCCATCGCCATACACAGGTATTGATCTGAAAGCGTATAAGAGTTTGGATGCCTACAAATATTTTGTCAGGCTGGGTAACATTCCTACATCAGCGGGTCGTCCCTGGAGCCGGTGGTCGCCATCTGATTACAGCTAAGGTTTGTTCACAATTTCATTTACTTTCGGTCCTCAGGATAAACAAAATGTTATTAAATGTCATTGAAATAACTTCTTAGTCTGTTGAGACATGGCCCGTTATAAATTTGCTGTTACCAGGCAATGATGAAGAACTGTATTATTAGGGTCGGTGTCTGTGTTGTAGCAGTGTACTAGCAGCTAGCTGTTAGCACTAGCTAATGTCAACAACATAGTAGCTAGTATGTTACTGTAGCAATGTTACATTCAGTCATTTGGATGACTGTTAAAACATTACACTCGTTTTAACAGGATCCGATAAAATGATAAATCTTGCCTTGTGTGTTGATGGTTATTACATCCAGGTGCACAACAATATAATGGCATGATGGAAGTCTTGCTGAAAGTAAAAACTTTCTTTGATGGCTATATTCCTTTCGATGCTTCGCCGTCGTTCGTCGTTGTTGGCTGTGGTAGACTACTGGTAGTTCATGTCCAAAATGGCAGCCGCATTTGTCGTGATGTCACGTGGGATGGGTCAATAGGTCATTTCGCTTTAGAGTCTCACATGAAGAGCTCAAAGCACATTGCATCTGCCCTCCACCGCCACCAGGCCATCGCTCAGTTCTGCACGGTTCAATCTCCGAATGCACCTGGAGTTGGCACTAGCACCACTGTCGAACGTCAGCAGCATCAGCCAAGCCAGACATCATCGGCAAGGCTAGCAACAACACAAGGGCCGAGCAGTGGCATGATGGGTGTCGGTGGAACCCCGACACTTCGGGCAGAGGTGCTCTGGATTTTAAAAACAATTACGGAACACCACTCGTACAGCTCGAATGAAGGCATAAGCGAACTCTTTAAGGCTGTGTTCCCAGACTCGGAAATCGCTACAACATTCTCCTGTGGAAAAAAAGAAACGTCTTACATAAAATTCGGTCTTGTTCCTTATATAACGAAGGAGTTGGTCAAAGACGTTAACGAGGCAAGTGGTGGATTCGTCGTAATGTTCGACGAAAGTCTAAACAAGACGACGAAAAGTAAACAAATGGACCACTCTCCGATCTATCTGTCTCTCTCTCTTACTCACACTCTCTCTCTCATATATATCTGTCTATCGCTCGCTCTCTCCTGTCTGTCTATCTCCTATCTATCTGTCGGTCTGTCTCTCTCTCTTAACTGTCTACCACTCTGTCTGTCCTATCCATCTATATATCTCACTATTCTATCTATATCTTTTTATCTTTCCTCTCCTCTCTCCTATCTATCTCTTGTCTGTCTACCACTCTGTGTTATCTATCCATATTATGTCTATCGCTCTTTCCTATCAATCTCTTATCCATCTGTATACCTCTTTCCTATCTATCTGTTTATCTCATTGTGTCTCTTATCTATCTATCCCTCCCTCCCTTGTTTACTAGGAGTATTTACATTTCTTTTTATTCTTCAAAATGTAAAATGGTTGAAGCAAGTTGAATGCTGGGAAACCAAGGGCCCGTTTACACGAGGACGCTGTCGGGTAAAAACGACTAAATATTTTATCGGAAGTGCCTTTCGTCTACACGGGGACGGCGTTTCCGAGGCTGAAAAACGGAAAAAATTGAAAACGCCTTCTAGAGTGGATAAGTTAAAAACAGCCCCTGTTGCATATCTGTCTAAACTACCCAATACGCGAAACTCTGCTCGGATCTGCTCACGTCGGGTACGCGTTTACGTCATACATATGTCATATACTGTACATGCCAGCCCGGGAAGTAAGAAAGTAAGTAAAAAAGTAAGAGCATGTCTGATTACATCGATCCAACGGACCTTCAAGCTGCTCTGGCAGCTTTAATAAACGTCCAGGAGTCCTTCGAACATCTATACCGAATCTGCACATATACCGTTAATGAACAGAGGCGGGTATAGTATGCTCTTACTTTTTTACTTACTTTCTTACTTACCATAGCCAGAGTAGTCAAAGTTTTCGCGGCGCAGATGTGCAGATCAGACAAGACGGAAGACGTTGCGCATGCGTGCAGACATAGCGGAGGTCTTTCACAGCACCACCTAGCCGCCTGGCATGCACATCCAATTGAATTCCACACATTTATGCGTCACTGTATAGACGCAGATTTCCTCCTTGAAAACGGTCGTGTAGACGCGGAAAAAAGTGAGAACGAAAACGGACTTTTGCGTTTTTGTTTCAGACCGTCCCTGTGTAAAGTGGGCCTAAGACAAAGAGTTTGTCTGTTTATCATCTCTGGTCATAATTAGTTTAGAGACGGTTCTTTAGGCTTGAGTTGGGCCCTCAGTTTGGCTTTTTGGCTGGTGAGTGCACACCATTGTACCAATGTATTGGTACGCCAATTGCATTTTTGTGCACCTTTAAGAGACTTTCGGCTTACCTCTTTTCTATCCATCTATCTCTATCTCTCTCTTCCCATCTATCCCCCTCGTCTCTTATCTATCTATGCCCCTCTGTATCTCTCTCCCTCTCTCGTTTACAAGGGTACAAAATGTAAAATGGTTGAAGCAAGTGCTGGGAAACGAAGACAAAGAGTTTGTCTGTTTAGAGTGTTGTGAATGTTTTGATATTTTATTTAAAAAAAATAGGCTACACCCACATCACTTTTTTATTTTAAGTATCATCTCTGGGTGCACGGTCATAATTAGTTCAGAGACAGTTCTTTAGGCCTCGAGTTGGGCCCTCAGTTTGGCTTTCTGACTGGTGAGTGCACACCTTTGGCATTAATGTGTTGGTATGCCTATTGCATTTTTGTGTACCTTTAAGGCCATGACGTGGACCCTACGTTGTGCTCCTTTCTTCCAGGTTTAGACTTGGTTTTTTGTCTTGAATGTGAAGATTCAACAAACAATGCACATAATGACTTTTAAGTATATAACTTTTATAATAAAAGTATTTTTACTTGAAACATTTGTCATTATTGGGAATTTGATCTGGTGTTCTACGACCGCATAATGGGTGCGATGTAGGTCTTAATTCTCATTTAAGTAATAATAATAAATAATAATAATAATAAGTTAAATTTATATAGCGCCTTTCAAAAAACCCAAGGACGCTTTACAATTATAGACAAGGAAAGAAAAATAAATAAATAAAAAATATAATAAGTGAAAAGTCCACCAAGTAGGGGTCAGGATGTAATTCCCGTGGTGTAGCAGCCACAGTCCCACCAAAAGGCGCACGAAAACAAGTCCTACTTCTCCAGCACCGCCGCCGTGATGCTGTCAGCAACATCGCTCGAACACCACGCCATGGATTCACACAGCGAGCGGAGAAGCTCCGCCACGCAGAGTGCTGGTGTGTCCCAAACCGCCTGCACAGCCGCTGCGACGCCACCGAGCAACATCGCTCGGAACATCACGCCAAGCGTTAAAGCGCAGAGCGCTGGACAACCACGATGTAAATTGAGCAACGAGCTCACTGCAGTCCATAGCTGGGAGTGCAGGCATCACCCACAGCGAACCAAGGCCTGGAGGGACCCGACGCCCAAAACTGGGTCCGGAGCTACACCACAACCGGCGGACAAAACACTCAAACAAACACCAAACTACACAAACACACAAGTGGTCTTTCAAAGGTCTTAAAAAAGTCTTAAATTTATGGTGGTCAAACCTGGGGAAACCCTGCGGTAGTACTCCAACTGTTTTGTCTGCTTTTTGATAAACTTTGTTAAATCGATTTCCTTTCACTGAACTAGTAAATACATAGGAATAAAAAGGTGACGGTCAGGACAAGTGAAAACTCTGACTGCTTGTCCGACTGGACGAGGGGATTAAAGAGTTAACGTCGAGCCCTGATTCGTGAAGTATAAAATATAGAAGAAGCATGCAGTTTTGTTTTGTTTTTTTCACGACTCGGGAAGTGTTTAATACCTGGAGGAGGGGCATTCATCCAGATTAAACAGAAAATCACAGATGTGTATCTAGACTGAAATGATCAGATCTGTAATCAGATCAGGTTTGTAATTTTGTCGGGGGAAGACGGAGAAAAACAGCGACTCGGCCGATCCTGATGGAAATAAAGTCACAGAACAGGAGCGCCTGTAAAATCAGGACCCAGCGAATCCTGTCTGGATAGAGCTGATAGGAAATATTTTTTGGAAACGGGTTGAGTATGAGAGCTCTCCAGTCTTGCACGAAACCCGAGTAGGTAGTCAGAGCTTGGAAATTTGACCGATGTCGTTTTCAAACTTAAAAACCCGTACGCGTCCGTGTTCGTCGTTTGTTAGTAACATGTGAGTTAGCTAACCGTGCCGAGTGGTGTATGTTTTCCTCCTGGAACCAAACAAAAGCGTGAACTGTGCAGTCAGTGTTCCAGATTTTAAAGAGCCGTTATGTGTGAATGTTGATTGATCTGAAGCAGAAACTTGTATTTACGTTAATAACTCCTCTAAAGTGAAGACGCTTTCTGCTTTGTCGATGAGACGTCTCTTGGGTTGATGAGACGGCGGTGAGTGACGCTGTCATGGCCGCCGCACAGTGACCCGAGTTGCTTGTTAGGACTTTGCAGAAACTTTGTGTCAGTCTGAAAGAGAGAGATTTTCCCTCTGATTGTCTTCATGTTCCGTGTAGAGGAGTGCGTGTTTCTCTCTCAATCCCCACACTGCCACACGTAGGCTTTTTAATCTTTCCGGGGACGGTTTTTGGCTCCACGCAGAGAACAAACAAAGCTAAAAGCCGCCTCCAGGACGTTTCTTTTGACATATCAGGAAAATAGCAGGCAGTGAACAGAATAAATGGAGAGGAGCAATTAAAGCAGAATCTCTGTTCTTTGTGAGATAAATAAATATGTCTTCTGTGTTTCAGCCTGAGAGACAGTTTCTCAATCTTTTTAGATACAGAGACAGAACGTCGTGTGTGTGTGAGATAACACATCAGACAGCTTCAGTCAGGGGAGTGTGTGAGAAGATGGAAGCATCACTACCCCTTGGGTAATCACAAGCAGGAGGGAGAGAGAGAGAGACAGACAGGCAGACAGACAGAGAAAGCCAGAGAGACAGATAAACAGGTAGAGAGAGGGATAGGCAGACAGATAGACAGGCAGAAAGAAACAGACAGACAGAGGGAGAGAGACAGAGAGAGAGATAAACAGACAGAGAGACAGACAGAGAAATCAGAATCAGAATTACTTTATTAATCCCCAGAGGGAAATTTAAAAAAAAAAAGAGGCAGACAGACAGAGAGCAAGAGAGAGACAGACAGAGAGAGCGAGATACAGACAGACAGACAGAGAAAGCCAGATAAACAGGTAGAGAGAGACAGATAAACAGGTAGAGAGAGAGACAGACAGACAGAGAAAGCCAGAGAGACAGATAAACAGGTAGAGAGAGAGACAGGCAGAAAGAAACAGACAGACAGAGGGAGAGAGACAGAGAGAGAGAGAGATAAACAGACAGACAGAGAAATCAGAATCAGAATTACTTTATTAATCCCCGGAGGGAAATAAAAAAAAAGAGACAGACAGACAGAGAGCAAGAGAGAGACAGACAGAGAGCGAGATACAGACAGAGAGACAGACAGACAGAGAAAGAGAGAGAGAGCGTGGGATACAGACAGACAAACAGACAGAGACAGACAGACAGACAAAGAAATCAGAATCAGAATTACTTTATTAATCCCCGGAGGGAAATTCAAAAAAAGAGACAGACAGACAGAGAGCGAGAGAGACAGAGAGAGAGACAGACAGACAGAGAAAGAGAGAGCGCAAGATACAGACAGACAAACAGAGCATGAGATACAGACAGAAAGAGAGAGACAGACATACAGAGAGAGAGAGAGACAGACAAAGTGGGGCTCTTCATCACTCTTTAAGTACAGTTGTGTGTAAATGTTTATCTCATCTCATTATCTCATCTCATCTCATCTCATTATCTCTAGCCGCTTTATCCTTCTACAGGGTCGCAGGCGAGCTGGAGCCTATCCCAGCTGACTACGGGCGAAAGGCGGGGTACACCCTGGACAAGTCGCCAGGTCATCACAGGGCTGACACATAGACACAGACAACCATTCACACTCACATTCACACCTACGCTCAATTTAGAGTCACCAGTTAACCTAACCTGCATGTCTTTGGACTGTGGAGGAAACCGGAGCACCCGGAGGAAACCCACGCGGACACGGGGAGAACATGCAAACTCCGCACAGAAAGGCCCTCGCCGGCCACGGAGCTCAAACCCAGGACCTTCTTGCTGTGAGGCGACAGCGCTAACTACTACATCACCGTGCCACTCTGTAAATGTTTATAAAAATTATATTTAAAAACTTTATAAAACAAAAGTTTTGTACACAGATTTTCTTCGTATTGTTGTGTGTGTGTGTGTGTGTGTGTGTGTGTGTGTGTGTGTGTGTTGATAAATAAGAATCGGCAGTAAATTACCGAGTGTATGCACCACAGCTGATTTGCATTTGCTGACGCCCACAAAACTCCATAAAAGGTCAAGCAGTGTCAGTTTTGTTATTGACAGTTCAGACGATAAGTATTCGCCAGAGACCTTTTATTTCATGACTAAATTGTACCAACAATGTAAATGACAAAAATATGACAACAAAAATTATGGTGAAATCACAGTTCATTCTGTTCTGGCGAGTAAAGACGAGACGAAATCGCTGGCTTTGTTTGGACAGAAAGCCGAGTTAGGCTTTCATTTGGACAGTATATGATGCCTGGCAGAAGTACATGCAGTGGTTTTTCTTCTGTTTCTCTTACAGGGCCAAGACACGTGACGCGAAAAACTTCTCAGGGAGCAAAAAGCTTCAAGAAAAAAATCCTTCACTAATCCAGTCATGACCGATACAACTTACGGTTAGCGCTTTAGAATTTAAGTCAGAAAACTGTTACTTCTAACCTGACTGTCTGTCTTATAACTGTTATATATATCTCGACGCGCTCCATCCGGGACATGGAGAACCAAAACTGGGACATAAATCTCTACATGTCACTCGTGAGGAAATCGATTAATTGTTTTGATAAATTTGGGGACTTTTTGTTTGTGAATGTGTCGATAAAATAAAAAGAAAACCACACGTTGACTTGAAGATATGAAGTTTATCTTCTCGTGTTGAAAAACTCGCATTTTTCATATGAAATACGTCGCGGATCTGAGTGACATATTTAAATAATATTAGCTGACTTTTTTTCATGGTATATCAGATATATTCCATTCAACTAGCATGATACTGAATGAGTCGAAGACGAGTCTTGACAACCGTGCAATATCGTAAACCATATTCAATGCTCATTCTCCATTGGGCAGAGTGACGTAATACACACAGGATTCATGATATGCTAACAGTATTGCATGCAATCAAATCAAATGAATGAAACCCGCTAGAAGGGAATAGAACACATTTTTATTCCATCGAAAAAGTGTCCTGTATGTATAATAATCCCTGATATTTCACGCCAATGACGTCACTCGCAGTGTTTTCCCGCTGACTAGATGTGCGTTGTCAAAATGGCGGACCGGATCGATATTAAAATTCTTTTGATTAGCTTGCATATTTTTTTTGTGGATGTGTCCATATCATATAAAGAACGTTACACGGTGGCACAAAGATACGAAGTAGATCTTTTGATGAAAAATATTTCGCTTAGCTTACTCGTGAACATGTTCACCATTCGAAGATAAACTTCATATCTTCATGCAGCTGTATAATAGACTCTCTATATATACAGTACTATACTTGGGGAAGCCATGGCCTAATGGTTAGTGAAGCATGTTTGGGACAAAAAGGTCACTGGTTCGATTCCCTGGACCAGCAGGACTGGCTGAAGTGCCCTTGAGCAAAGCACCAAACCCCCAACTGCTCTGGCAAGAGTGGTGGCGTACCGGTACCTTGTGTCTAATTAGCCAAAGGAAAACTGATGACGTGATTTATCATTTTGGCCGGTAGCTTGGCCTAAACTATATTATACATATATTTTTATAATGTAAAAGATGATGATGTAAATCAGTGGTTTTCAAAGTGGGGGCTGCGGCCCCCTGGGGGGCCACCAGGGGGCGCTAGGGGGGCGTCAGAAAGTTGGAGGGACGATAACAAAAAAATTGCGGAAAAAAATATACTTTTTTAAAAATAATTATTATAAAATATATTGTAATTAGTTTTTAATCATTATTATAAAATATAATTATTAGTAATAATACATCATATCGAAACGTTGTTTGCCATGCTCATCTCTCCGATTGCCTGTGACGTTGCGGTTTGCGCCATTTATCAAGCTGCTTTGCTCCTCAAGCTAGCGTATTGCTAGCGCAAAATGGACAGGTTTTTGAAGAAGAGACCGAAGGAACAAACCAACAGCCCTGCTGTGGAGGACACTGCTGCGAAAAAAAACTAAGAAGTCCTGGTCAACTAAAATCCGAAAATATGAGGCAGCATACAGAAAAATGGCCATGATTGCCTGAAATGCGCCCTCTGTCTGGAGACCCTGTCAAACGAGTGCTTAAAACCTTCGAAACTTCAGCGTCACTTGGTACAAAAACATCCGACAGACGCCGAAAAAACAGTAGATTTCTTCAGACGCAAAGAAGAGCATTTGGTCAGGCAATCTGCTGCATTCACCCAGCAAGCTACTGTCCCCGAGCGGGCCCTGAAGGCATCATTTTTAGCCTCGTACCACATTGCTCATGCTTAAAAACCTCACTCAATTGGAGAAGACTTTATTTTACCAGCCACCAAAGACATTGTCCGAGAATTGCTTGGTGAGGACGCTGCCAAAAAAATCGATGCTGTCCCACTCTCTGATAACACCGTGAGCCGACGGATTGGTGACATGGCTCAAGACGTATCTGCTCAGCTGTTGGAGCAGGTGAGAGCCAGCGAATACTTCGCACTTCAGCTGGACGAGAGCACAGATTTATCCAATGAGGCCCAACTGCTTGTGTACATCAGATTTATTTCACAGGAAAGATTTGTGGAGGAAATACTATTTTGTAAAGCACTTGAAAGAAGAACTACAGGGAAAGACATTTTTCAAGTTTTGGACGATTACATCGAGTCTAACGGATTGGACTGGACCCGTTGTGTGTGTGGGGGGGGTGTTCGGACGGAGCCGCGGCAATGACCGGGAAGATCAGTGGAGTGACCGCTCTCATTAAGCAGAAGGCCCCGCATGTAGCGGCCACACACTGCATGCTCCATCGCGAGGCACTGGTCGCAAACAGGATGGATAACGAGCTACTACAGGACGTTATACAGTTTATTGTTCAGTGCGAAAATATTTGTGTTGAAAACATGTTAGTTAATAATATTCTTATGCTAAACAAATGTAACAATTATTGACTATTGAATAAAAGTAAGAGAAAACATTCTAAAAGTTGATGTTTCTTTGCATATTTTGTAGAATTGTCTGTGGGTTTGCAAAGGGGGTCCCTGGCCAGAAGCTAATGCTGTTTGGGGGGCCTTGGCATGGAAAAGTTCGGGAACCCCTGATGTAAATAAACCTATACTGAACACCATCAGTCTCTTCAAATGGATCCTACAGTGCAGTAAGACAGTAAAACATTCTGACTCAACACATGGTTCAGGGAGAAGGAGAATTATCCTTCAGTAAAACCCATTATAGTATCAAGAAACACTGTCTGAGAATATGAGACTAAAATTAAAACCGAGTTCCACGGACTAAACCTTGACTAAAATAAAGCAAAAAGACTAAAATGTGACTAAAACCAGCGACAATTTTCAGCAAGTGACTAAAACTAAATTTAAATTTCTTGTCTAAATTTCCACTAAGGTCACAGAGCGGAAAGTGCACACCCAGGTGACTAACCCGGGTGAAAACAGAGGAATTTCTCTGAGGCAGAATCCAGCCAAGTCACAGAACCTGAAAAGACCAGAGAGTTAATTCGCCGTCATCCAATGCAATACAAGTGATACAAAAGCTGAGTCAAAAAAACAACAACAAAAAAAGTATTACTGCTTAATCAACAGAGTTTCTTTGCTCCCGTGACAAAGCTTTTTAAATTTGACCAGATGCCGCGGCAAACGGAAACAATTTATCAACCAGCTTTCATTCTCTGAAAAAAAAAAAATCATGCCAGTCTCTTAAGGGCATCTTAAAGAGATCATGTGCAAACTCTTCCAGTAATATCAGTTCTACGATTTGCTCAGCGTACAGCTCCCGTCTGCACAGACCCTGCCCTGGCCCCGCCCTCCTTTTACACAGTGCCATTTCATCTTAATTGAACAACTTGCCTTATTTGTCTGAAAGTGGGTTTGGGTTGACTTCCTGTGGTGGCTTTTTTTTCTTTCTTTTTTTTTCTTAATGCCATTTAGGCCAATATGAAACAGCAGCGTAATCAGGATATAAAACATCGTAATTTATCGCAAATGATCAAATTCTTAGCTGATCAATTGATATTTCTACTAATCAGACCCTCCAGGATTTCGCGATGTTGCGATTTGCAACTTCAACTCAAATTCAACCAATCCCCGCAAATTCAGGGCGGTCTTGCAATTATATCCAATCACCGCAACTTTCCCGCAAATTTGACCAATCGTTGGCGTCGTCTTGAGGTGACGTCGACAAACTACCTTTCGCCTTACTTCCAGTGTTGCCAGATTGGGTGGTTTCCCGCCCAGTTGGGGGGTTTCAAGTGCATTTTGGCGGGTTTTGAACATATTTTGGGCTGGAAAACGTCAGCAGTATCTGGCAACACTGCTTACTTCCATGTATACGTTCAAGAGAAGCAGCATGTGCGAGTCAGTGTTTATGTAGGCTTAAATTCTGTTACTGAAAGTGTGTTGTGTTTACAGTGAAGGACTGTGTGCACTTTACATTATTTTTTTTTACTTAATACAAGAAATTAATGGATGCCAACATTTTATGGAATCAATTTTGTGCCAAAATGTTCATACAATACTTTTGAAATATCAAACAATAACGATAAATCAAAATTAAAAAAAAAATTTAAAAAAAGTCAATTTTTTTTAGACTGGCAAACAAATTATTCGTGTAATCGTGCAAAATATCAGTCTATTACTCTTCAGAAAACTTTTATTTTTGTTCCGCGTCTTTCTCAGTTTTGTTTGACGTAATTTATTTTGGTTGCGATTCCAGCTTTCTCGTTTGCGCTCCCTGACTTTTTGCTTGCAGTTTTGGCACAAACTTCACGTGTGGGTGGGCTGTCCAGGAATGCATTCCCATTGGGTAACTTGTGTTTGACTGACAGCTACGCTCAGCCATTCCCTACTCGGATTCTGGCGGACTGTTTGACGAGTGACCGATCCATTGACGGTAAACAAGGATCGAGTGGACTTCAGTGGCGACTATGATATTGAATTAATTCAACAAAGTGTAAGTGCGGGACAAATGTGCTGTATGTGTTACAGTAGTGCACATTATGCAGGCGTGTTTAACGTTAGCAAGACAGCTATTATATTGGGTAGTGGAGCTAAGGCTAACATTTGACTTGCCACGAAACACCTGCATAATGTGCACTACTGCAACACATACAACACATTTGTCCCGCACTTACACTTTGTTGAATTAATTCAATATCATAGTCGCCACTGAAGTCCACTCGATCCTTGTTTACCGTCAATGGATCGGTCACTCGTCAAACAGTCCGCCAGAATCTGAGTAGGGAATGGCTGAGCGTAGCTGTCAATCAAACACAAGTTAGCCAATGGGAATGCATTCCTGGACAGCCCACCCACACGTGAAGTTTGTGCCAAAACTGCAAGCAAAAAGTCAGGAAGCGCAAACGAGAAAGCTGGAATCGCAACCAAAATAAATTACGTCAAACAAAACTGAGAAAGACGCGGAACAAAAATAAAAGGTTTCTGAAGAGTAATAGACCTGATATTTTGCACGATTACACGAATAATTTGTCAGTCTAAAAAAATTTACTTATTTTTTTTTTATTTTGATTTATCATTTTTGTTTGATATTTCAAAAGTATTGTATGAACATTTTGGCACAAAATTGATTCCATAACATTTTTGCCAAAATGGTATTTTATTTTCCATTGTTTAGGCAGCTTCAGCATCATACTGTGAGATTCTGTTCAAATTGTTTTTTTTCTTCTATGAAGCCTGAGCCATTTATTTTATTAGTTTATAATGATTGTTTAATTTAGTCTTCAGGAGAGACTGCCTGCACACAGTACTAGTATTAATAGTGTTTTTTCTTACATGAAAGCTGAGGCATTTATATTATATTTTAAGGTAACTTCATGTTGTGCTGTGAGGTTCTCTGCACTTTAACTTTTGAACCAACAGGTGCATTTGGATAAGTAAAGCCTATTTTTCTGCATTTTTGTAGTCCTGGTAATCTTTTATATTGGTAAAGTTGTTTATAGGACCATTTCTCAGTGTCTTTGTTTTTTTAATCAATAGTTTTTCAGTAATAACTTAATATTTAACATATCACTCAATTTTAATCACAAAAAGAGAAAATCGCAACAATTTCTCGCAACTTTCACTTCCTCCCGCAATGTAATCGCAACAAAAACCTAAAAAACACCGCAACTTTCATCGCAATTTTTTGGAAAAAACCCCCGCAACATCAGACATTTTAGCCCGCAACAATCACAAAAAAGGCCCGCGGAATCCTGGGGGGACTGATTAATTAGCTTTCTTGTGCGTAAATGTACACACACGATTTGGATACGAACCTTTTGAGGAATCCATGATATGTTCATAAAGATCACTTTTTGTGTGTGTGTGTGTGTGTGTAAACGCTCGTACGAAGGATTTGTGCATTAATCTGTTCGTATCCTGCTCGATAAATGAGGCCCAGTGACAGAGAGAGATGCAGAGACAGGTGGAACGAGTGACTCAGCCATAAAGGGATGAGTGGAGTGAGAAATGAAGAGCATGAGCAAGAAGAGTGTGGAGGAGTCATGTAAAACTTGGTACGTTGCACTAAAAAAGGTGTTTGGCTCTCCTGAAAGCTGCTAACATATTCCCTGTCAAGTCGCTAGTTTTAAATTGGCGCTTGCGGAGCTAAAAACGAAGCCGAAGCCGCTAATTTGACCCGGAGGAATTCACAGCGTTGGAGGTTTTATGATACACACACCACTTAGGCTGGGTGCAATTAGCATAAACCAACAAAGAAATGCTAATCGCGATGACAGCATGCTAGCGACACTCTGCTGTACCGCGTTGCTGTGCTCATTGTCGCTACGGCTTTGTGTGCTTTTATCTCATGTTTTTCTCACCAGCTCAGCTTTTCTCACGTTTGAGGTGTTTGGAGGTCATAAACATTCCCACTACGCCGAACAGAACGCAGAAAAAAACAAAACGTGTATGACGTGTTCGATCTTTTGTCTTTTACGCTTATTAGCAAGCAGTGAAGATAGGCACTCATTCAGGACCTTATCTCCAGATTGACCGGATGTGAGCTCTTCACTTCAGTGTTAAATTCACAGAGAATTCATGGTTTGTGTTTTGCCAGACTGCGCTCATCGCTCTTCGATTGCACCCTGTGTGGCTTTAAATAGCCGTGTTGGATGGAACCAAATTAGAGCCAAACTCGTAAAAAGCTGAAAACACGGAGCATAAACTGGGACAGTGTTTTAAAATGCTTGGGATCTTAAAATTCGTTTTAATCCCCGAATATAATCACAAAAGTAAGTGTCATAATAAAAAGGCTGAATCTTGAGCCTCATTTCTCCTCTCATGGTGCAAATGGTTCAGTCCGTCTCCCACACATCCCAGTCCGTAATGCTTTTCCCCAAAAAGAGGAAACGGATTCGTAGAAAGAAAGAAAACTAAAAACTCCATGTTGTGCTGGAAAATAATGAACATTTTATTCCTTTTATACCACAGCAATTTACCTATATTTATTATATGGTTACTTCTATGATAGGGCCGCGAGCTGGGCTAGTAGTTAGCGTGTCCGCCTTTGATCGGGAGGTCATGAGTTCTACTCACGGTCAAGTCATACCAAAGACCATCATAAAAATGGTACCTACTGCCATCTGGTGAGACACCACGAGTAGGGAGTCAAGCTTTCGTGGTTACCAGAGGACCAGCCCCATACTGTAACCCTAGCTGAAGTCACGACTTGCACGTGACTTGGATTAGAGTGAGGGAGAGTTGCCCAGCCGTCAGCCTCACTCTCTTGTCCCGGCCTAACTGGTTCCAGGGGCAAGACAGAATCAAGACGGCTGGAGCTAGGTTGGGATACAGTGGATGGCCAGCAGTGTTCTACATGTTGCACTGTGCACTGATCGTGCTCCACAAATGCTTTACCGGGTCTGCCTTCCTGCCCGTTGAACCACCAGGTGGTGGTCTCCTCTACGCAGTCTGCCGAGTCCGTTTTTTGGCCGTAACCCTGACCAGGGGGAGTGAGGGGTTGCTAGTGCTTGCTCAAGGCTCAAGATGCCTTTCTACTCCATTACATGATGGTCAAGGACGGTATGTCCTAATACAGATTCTAGCTATATAATAGGTGAGAGGCTGAGGGCTACTGAAATGGAGATCGGTGCTGCACCCATTCACTTCAAGAGCTGGTTAGTACTGGGACAGGAAACTGCCTGGGAAGACCAAATCCTGGCATGAGAGAGACGTCTATCATATGCAAATCTGCAACCATAACCACTTTATGTCTGGGATATTCACCATTTCCAGAATGATTAGTTATATGAAGTCATCACTGGTTATGTTTTGTCACAATTGAACTTTACTGGGGGCGGCACGGTGGTGTAGTGGTTAGTGCTGTCGCCTCACAGCAAGAAGGTCCGGGTTCGAGCCCCGTGGCCGGCGAGGGCCTTTCTATGCAGAGTTTGCATGTTCTCCCCGTGTCCGCGTGGGTTTCCTCCGGGTGCTCCGGTTTCCCCCACAGTCCAAAGACATGCAGGTTAGGTTAACTGGTGACTCTAAATTGAGCGTAGGTGTGAATGTGAGTGTGAATGGTTGTCTGTGTCTATGTGTCAGCCCTGTGATGACCTGGCGACTTGTCCAGGGTGTACCCCGCCTTTCGCCCGTACTCAGCTGGGATAGGCTCCAGCTTGCCTGCGACCCTGTAGAACAGGATAAAGTGGCTAGAGATAATGAGAATGAATGAGATGAGCTTTACTGCCATTTACTGGATTATAAGATGTATGGCAATCTCGCAACATTAGCGAAAGTGAAAATAAATTCATGGAGTTGCTCCATGTCTCAGATCTGGTCCTGAATGCAGTGGGTTCTTCCTCAGCCCATGCTCCATCCTTCCACCAAGTTTCATGGAAATCGGGTTGGTAGGTTTCGCACAATCCTGATTCCAGACAGACAGACAAACCGTACTGGAAATATAACTTCCTTGGTGGAGGTAGTGATCCCAGTAACCACATACAGATTCACACACACACTGCATTTGCATATTTTACCTGAATTCAACTCCATGTGTTTTTCTGTAAATGCTCAGTCAGTGGTTTGCTTGACCAGGACAGCGTGTTGTGGCAGATCCATCGAACTGTAGCATCGACCATTTCCCTTAATGGTGATTTATGAAGCCACCAGGGGCGAGTGTGTTTCTGTTAGGATTATGACCATGCAACGGGACTAGAAATCGAGCTGGTTGAGTAACGATGCTGATGTATGTGGCATCGTAGAATATGTGAACCCACACCACGCGTCCTTGACCCTCTTGTTATTAGTCAGTGTTTCCACAGCTTTGCTATGAATAGCATTAAAATAACAGAACAAAACAAAGTCATGGATCTTTGCCTTGAGTGCAAACCTCCTCCGGATTTATTCACCGCTGTTTGGTACATCTGCCTGAGTTTAATTTCTCACTCAAGAGGCGACACTTTATCAAAATAAAGACGCATCATGCATATCATAACGATTAAAACACATCCCAAAGTGTTTTATTTCTCTTATAACCCAGACATTTGACAATTTGACAAATGAGGTGGTTTTTCAGACAATTTGATAAAGTGATGTTTCATAAAATTGAGAAGGAAGCACATTTTTCACATTTAAGTCTCATGACATGACATGAAGAGCTAACGGAAATGCTGCTTTTCTGAAAAAGACGAAACGGGCGATCTGTAAGAGCGATCATGAGAGGAGAAAACAGCTTTAATCACATTTCAGCGGAAACGCAAACCATTCGCAAATTTGTTTTGTTGACTTGGCGATGGAAACCCAGCTACTGACACTGGAGACTCCTGCCCTGAATGTTAAATAAGGATCTCTTTCCACAAAACCTCGCAACCATGACACCGTTTTCATCTAGGAATGAGTTTTCTGTGAATGAGCTGTTACTATAGAAACAGCAACGGGTTCGAAACAATCGCATTAATACCGTATCAACCTGTGACTTGCCTTGAAGCCAGAACTACTGTCAGTTATTGAAAATTAACCAACATCTGACCAATCAGAATCCAGAATATTAATAGTGCTGTGATATAAAACAATTATTCCACGAAACGAGTCGTACGTGAGCTTATAGCCGACGAGTCGCGTAGCACGGAGTTGTCTATAAGCCATGTACAACGACGTTTGAGTGGAATAATTGTTTTATTCTATCCACATTCACTGGATTTTGAGAAATGGAGCATTTTTACTTTTTGCAAATTCAATAAATAAAAATTTTATACAAAACAAGCAACAAATAAATAATTTCTGCTTAAGTCTCGGTCACAACCGGCCGTACGTGCTCCTACGGCCGGTCTATGTGCAAAAAACGCAAGAAACGCACGGAGTGTGTGACGTGCTGATTTTCGAGCCATAGACCGGCCGCAGAGGTTCTTTGTTATGTCAAACAAACTCTACAGGCGCTTACGTTTTTTTTCAGGTTGCAAGACAAACTTACGGCCAACGTGCGTCTTTCTCCACGAACAAAAAAACGCAGCGATTTGGGAAACGCCAAAAATCGCACGGCCAAAAAATCGTACGTCCGGTTGTGACCTAGGCTTTAGAATGTAAACAAACCGGCGAAATGACCGGAGCAATTTGTGAAAAATGCGATAATAATAATAATTCTTGAAATATAACAAAAGATGCGCCCTTACCCTCAAATACTTTCTTTCTAGATTTTGTTGCTTTTTTTGGGGGGTTGCTTTCAAGTAGAGTTTTTATTTCGTCCTCGGTTGGTTCAGCAACACGCTCCGCTATTTTATTTTTCTCTACTCATGGTATATGAGCTGATATCCTAGTAGTAGAGTAGCCAATCAGAGCATATGATTGCTTATATCCAGTGAATGATGGAGTAAATCCAGTTATAATGAGTCTTATGTAGTGATCACATCAATCTTTCACTCCACTTCTTCACTAGAAGTCATGATAGCTAGTTACTGTTTTTTGTTTTTTTTAACCATGATTTTCCAACTGTAAGTAGCTGACACTGACTGCAGCCCCGCCCATTTGTTTTCTATTGGCTGACACTGCAGTGTTAACGTTCAAATATGAAAACCTACAACTTTAAACTAATCAATGACACGGTGGTGTGATGAAGCGGCGTTCCTGATGCGACTCAGAACATTGATCATTTATGTCTTTAAGCATAGCATAGCATAGCATAGCGTTCCTCGTTTATCCTCCCACTATCAATCCATACTTGTTTTCCGATAAGTGATGCATTCATCCTGACAACTTTCCCGGGGAGACGAGCGTCTGTGCTGTTAGCGAGAGATTTATTTTGGTTTCATAGACCACTTGATTGTTTCCTAGCATGGACTGTTTAGATCTCTTAGTTGCAACAAACAGCCAATTGGCGTCCCATTGTGAAGTTCATTCTGTTCGGTGACAAGCAGATTATTTACCGTGGTGGAAGTGTTAATTATATTAGCCGCATTTGGATTTGTAAAAACAAAACGATACAGACTTGGACCCTGGTGCTCCACCTAATATCCGGAGGATTTCTATAACTGTGAGAAAGGGATGAGTAGCTGATGATATGACGTGGCCTGAGAAACCATAATGAAACCATAAAGCTTTCTGAAGATAGATGTCGTAAAACTTAACGTTACAGCTTTACGAATTTATTAATAACCGAATAAGAGGTCACATGATCAAATTTTCAGTTGTTCGATCACATTAAACGTAAGCTACGCCCTTATTGGCCTAGGAATACCTGTCACTCAAGACGACTGAACATCTCCACGGTTTGTTTTTCAGAAGATCGTACTGGAATCATTATGAAGCCTGGCATAATGTTTGATCATTCTCTATCATGGACGTAATAAAAGAATTGGACCCAGACACTTGGACAGGCCAGAGTAAGAGACATTAGTCGCGTCCCTCCGGCCGCATCAACAGACATCACAGATGGCTGCGATTCGTCCTCCCATTTCTCATCATTGAAGGAGTAATGAGGAAGCAGTGAAGCTCTGATCTCTGTTCACAGGCTCTTCCTGTGCCATCAGGCGCGGCCCCGGGGGCTTTCGGACTCTCCAGATCTCACCGTAATAACATTCGGGTCGAATGCAGGGTCCCTGTGCGCCGGGCTCGTATCGACTCAGCCAGATCTTTAATTTTAGAAATCTATTTACAAGCTGCGGTGCTTATACTGTTGTGAAAGCGGTGCAGGATCTTTGGGTTAAGTTTAAACCTGATATTTTCTTCACTACCTTTCCCAGTAAAAACCTTAGCCAGTTAATACCCAGGCCAGTTAATACCCAGGCCAGCTCATTGGCTTATTAAGTTCATAAGGTTCATACACAACGTTTAATAATATTTATTTATTACTATTAACAGATAAAATATTGAAAAAAGCTCCAGAATTCATTCAGAAAGATTCACTGAATCAATGCAACAACCTGAGTCCTAGTGAAGGAGGCGTGGCCTCTGGACCTGTCAGTCTTGGTGAAAGAGGCGTGGTCTATGGGCCTGTCATTGCTAGCGTAGGAGGCGTGGTCACTGGGCCTGTCTGTTCTAGTGGAGGAGGCGTGGTCACTGGGCCTGTCTGTTCTAATGTAGGAGGCGTGGTCACTGGGCCTGTCTGTTCTAATGGAGGAGGCATGGTCACTGGGCCTGTCTGTTCTAGTGTAGGAGGCGTGGTCACTGGGCCTGTCTGTTCTAGTGTAGGAGGCGTGGTCACTGGGCCTGTCTGTTCTAGTGTAGGAAGCATGGTCACTGGGCCTGTCTGTTCTAGTGTAGGAGGCGTGGTCACTGGGCCTGTCTGTTGTAGTGTAGGAGGCGTGGTCACTGGGCCTGTCTGTTCTAGTGTAGGAGGCGTGGTCACTGGGCCTGTCTGTTCTAATGGAGGAGGCATGGTCACTGGGCCTGTCTGTTCTAGTGTAGGAGGCGTGGTCACTGGGCCTGTCTGTTCTCGTGGAGGAGGCGTGGTCACTGGGCCTGTCTGTTCTAGTGGAGGAGGCGTGGTCACTGGGCCTGTCTGTTCTAGTGGAGGAGGCGTGGTCACTGGGCCTGTCTGTTCTAATGGAGGAGGCGTGGTCACTGGGCCTGTCTGTTCTAGTGTAGGAGGCGTGGTCACTGGGCCTGTCTGTTCTAGTGTAGGAGGCGTGGTCACTGGGCCTGTCTGTTCTAGTGGAGGAGGCGTGGTCACTGGGCCTGTCTGTTCTAGTGGAGGAGGCGTGGTCACTGGGCCTGTCTGTTCTAGTGTAGGAGGCGTGGTCACTGGGCCTGTCTGTTCTAGTGTAGGAGGCATGGTCACTGGGCCTGTCTGTTCTAGTGTAGGAGGCGTGGTCACTGGGCCTGTCTGTTCTAGTGTAGGAGGCGTGGTCACTGGGCCTGTCTGTTCTAATGGAGGAGGCGTGGTCACTGGGCCTGTCTGTTCTAATGGAGGAGGCATGGTCACTGGGCCTGTCTGTTCTCGTGGAGGAGGCGTGGTCACTGGGCCTGTCTGTTCTAGTGGAGGAGGCGTGGTCACTGGGCCTGTCTGTTCTAGTGGAGGAGGCGTGGTCACTGGGCCTGTCTGTTCTAATGGAGGAGGCGTGGTCACTGGGCCTGTCTGTTCTAGTGTAGGAGGCGTGGTCACTGGGCCTGTCTGTTCTAGTGGAGGAGGCGTGGTCACTGGGCCTGTCTGTTCTAGTGGAGGAGGCGTGGTCACTGGGCCTGTCTGTTCTAGTGGAGGAGGCGTGGTCACTGGGCCTGTCTGTTCTAGTGTAGGAGGCGTGGTCACTGGGCCTGTCTGTTCTAGTGGAGGAGGCGTGGTCACTGGGCCCGTCTGTTCTAATGGAAGAGGCGTGGTCACTGGGCCCGTCTGTTCTAGTGTAGGAGGCGTGGTCACTGGGCCTGTCTGTTCTAGTGTAGGAGGCGTGGTCACTGGGCCTGTCTGTTCTAGTGTAGGAGTCGTGGTCACTGGGCCTGTCTGTTCTAGTGGAGGAGGCGTGGTCACTGGGCCTGTCTGTTCTAGTGTAGGAGGCGTGGTCACTGGGCCTGTCTGTACTAGTGCAGGAGGCGTGGTCACTGGGCCTGTCTGTTCTAGTGTAGGAGGCGTGGTCACTGGGCCTGTCTGTTCTAGTGTAGGAGGCGTAGTCACTGGGCCTGTCCTAGTGTAGGAGGCGTGGTCACTGAGCCTGTCTGTTCTAGAGTAGGAGGCGTGGTCACTGGGCCTGTCTGTTCTAGTGGAGGAGGCGTGGTCACTGGGCCTGTCTGTTCTAGTGTAGGAGGCGTGGTCACTGGGCCTGTCTGTTCTAGTGAAAGAGGCGTGGTCACTGGGCCTGTCTGTTCTAGTGTAGGAGGCATGGTCACTTGGCCTGTCTGTTCTAGTGGAGGAGGCGTGGTCACTGGGCCTGTCTGTTCTAGTGTAGGAGGCGTGGTCACTGGGCCTGTCTGTTCTAGTGAAAGAGGCGTGGTCACTGGGCCTGTCTGTTCTAGTGTAGGAGGCGTGGTCACTGGGCCTGTCTGTTCTAGTGCAGGAGGCGTGGTCACTAGGCCTGTCTGTTCTAGTGCAGGAGGCGTGGTCACTGGGCCTGTCTGTTCTAGTGTAGGAGGCGTGGTCACTGGGCCTGTCTGTTCTAGTGGAGGAGGCGTGGTCACTGACTGGGCCTGTCTGTTCTAGTGTAGGAGGCGTGGCCACTGGGCCTGTCCTAGTGTAGGAGGCGTGGTCACTGGGCCTGTCTGTTCTAGAGTAGGAGGCGTGGTCACTGGACCTGTCTGTTCTAGTGGAGGAGGCGTGGGCTCTGGGCCTGTCTGTTCTAGTTGAGGAAGTGTGGGCTCTGGACCTGTCAGTCTTAGTGAAAGAGGCGTGGTCATTGGATCTATCTGTTTTAGTGAAGGTGTGGTCTGTGTTTATCAGTCCTATTGAAGGAGGCGTGGTCTCTGTTTTTATCAGTCCTAGTGAAGGAGGCGTGGTCTCCATTTCTGTCAGTCTTAGTGAAGGAGGTGTGGTCTCTGTGCCTGTCAGGCCGAGTGAAGGAGGCGTGGTCTCCGTTTCTGTCAGTCTTAGTGAAGGAGTTATCACTTTGGTTATCGGTCTACGTGAAGTAGGCGTGGTTTTTGTGTCTGTCAGTTTCAGAAAAGGTGTGGCTACTGTCCCTCTCAGTCCTAGTGCAGGGGGTGTGGTCTGTATTCCTGTCAGTCTCAGTGAAAGAGGTGTGGCCTTTGCATGTGTTAGTCTTAGTAAAGAAGCCGTGGCCTCTGTGCCATTAAGGATGTAAAGTATTTTGTTTGCATCATTTAAAAAAAACTGAGTCAACTTCCTCAGAATTGTGAAGAGAATTTTTCTTTCGTTTTTTGACTTTTTGGTGTTGTGTCTTATCAGCACATTGGTAGCTCCCCACACGCAGGAAAGGCAGCTGCAGGAGGCTTAGCATTCTCAGTAGAGATAGACTAGAGAGAGAGCGTTGGGGAAGCTTTGTGCCACTTGACAGCCATCTTATAAAATGGAACATCTCTTATTGTCCGATGGCTCGCAGCCCAGTGAAGTGGCTTAGACAAGCACACTATTAAACATGTGAACACACACACACACACACACACACTCTCTCTCCGGCACTGGTGCACTCCTGTAGCTTATCTCCACTCAGAGCTTGGCCAAAAAAGCATCAGTTTAACTGCAGGAAACTCTCTGAAGAGCCTCTTAAAGAGCCACGCGTTACACCACCACTCATACACTTGTGTTCCTATTCAACAGTCCATCAAGTTCATTTTTCATTTCTGAATATCGAAAATTATTTAATCCATTTGAAGAGAGGATTGTGTTGGGTTAAACTTTTAAATCCTCCACAACATAGTATTTACACCTACTCGCAAAAATCCCAGCATTCAGGGAGCAAAAGGGAACAAGCCAAAGCTTGAAACGTGGCTTTTGAAATCCAAGTTCAAAATAGATTCATGTTCTTTATCCCGGATTACTGGTAGTTATTTTATCATTATCGTATCATTTTAACCATGATACAGATCAGTACTCCATTCATAAATGTGTATAGTTTTATTTTTGTTTATGTGCTTATTTATACATGCGTGTTGCTTTTCTAAGTAAAGATTTCGAATCCCATAACAATATTAAAATATATCAATTATAAGAGATCTAGAGCGAGATCACGTAAATACACAAATGTACTGTAGCCACAGCATGTATTTATTAATCTAACTTACAGTATATTCATAAAAAAACTAAATCATGAAAATTCACACGGTGTCATTTGTATAAAAGGTTAAACTGTCCAGTTTGAGGTTGGATTAGTCACCATATACTGTTAGAAATGGGGGTACAGTAGGAGTCCATTTCTGTCCCCCAAGGTACAGTCTACACTAATGTACCCCTAGGGTTCATTATTAGACCTCAGGGTAACTGTGTTCCTTTTTAGGGCCAAAAAGGTACAGTACATATACTGTATGTTCCCAAGCAGTATATAAAGGGTACAAAGGAGGGTCCTGCCCCAGTGACAAGCCGGTGTACCCATAAAGGTACAATAATGTACTTTATTTTCTGAGTGTACCTTTGTACAAAATCGCCACAACTGTATGAAATTATATTGAACATTGATGAATTTCTCCTGAGATCAGGTTATTATTAGTTAAGTGTCGTTTATCTTTAACTTATCTCAGTA
This sequence comes from Neoarius graeffei, assembly GCF_027579695.1. Lineage (NCBI taxonomy): Eukaryota > Metazoa > Chordata > Actinopteri > Siluriformes > Ariidae > Neoarius > Neoarius graeffei. The sequence continues at coordinate 6,440,879 of NC_083579.1, read as the reverse complement.
AAGTGCTCAGTTAAAATCCTATTACACACTAATTAAAACATTTTATTTGTTTAATTGTCGCTCTTCACATTTGTGTATTGTATGTCATATTCATTTTGATGAAATGAAGAATAAAAACAACAGGGAGCAAAAATGACAAAAAAGGATTATTTTCCTATAGCTGGCTAGCGAGAGGATGGATAGATGGATGGATGGATGGATGGATGGATGGATGGACACTGTAGTACTAAATGATAGATAGATAGATAGATAGATAGATAGATAGATAGATAGATAGATAGATAGATAGATACTGTAGACACTAGCAAAACGATAGATAGATAGATAGATAGATAGATAGATAGATAGATAGATAGATAGATAGATAGATAGATAGATAGATAGATACTGTAGACACTAGCAAAACGATAGATAGATAGATAGATAGATAGATAGATAGATAGATAGATAGATAGATAGATAGATAGATAGATAGATAGATAGATAGATAGATAGATACTAGTATTAGAGGTATTAGAGATTACAAAGCAAAACATTAGATAGATAGATAGATAGATAGATAGATAGATAGATAGATAGATAGATACTGTAGACACTAGCAAAATGATAGATAGATAGATAGATAGATAGATAGATAGATAGATAGATAGATAGATAGATAGATACTGTAGACACTAGCAAAACGATAGATAGATAGATAGATAGATAGATAGATAGATAGATAGATAGATAGATAGATACTGTAGACACTAGCAAAATGATAGATAGATAGATAGATAGATAGATAGATAGATAGATAGATAGATAGATAGATAGATAGATAGATAGATAGATAGATAGATACTGTAGACACTAGCAAAACGATAGATAGATAGATAGATAGATAGATAGATAGATAGATAGATAGATAGATAGATAGATAGATACTGTAGACACTGTAGACACTGTAGTATTAGAGATTACAAAGCAAAACAATTAGATAGATAGATAGATAGATAGATAGATAGATAGATAGATAGATAGATAGATAGATAGATAGATAGACACTAGTATTAGAGATTACAAAGCAAAACATTCGATAGATAGATAGATAGATAGATAGATAGATAGATAGATAGATAGATAGATAGATAGATTTACTTTATTTATCCCAAGTTGGGAAATTATGTTACAGCAGTAAGTTATCAGACATGCAGAAAAAAGTCACAAGAACGAGCCGACAGTTTCCTGAAGTGTTTTATTCCTCTTACACTACGGTATTTTACCAACAATTAAAAATTTTAATTTGTTCAACATCATCCTGCTTTTTGAAAAGTGTCTTTCTCGTTACATATCATGATGTTCTGATTTATTCTCTCTCTTGAATTTAATAAGACAAAAAAAAAACATAATTAATAAAACATAATTATACGAAACTCCTTGATGTTCAAAAACTTTTGACAGGCAGCGAGCGAGAGTAGTGACAAATCGAATGGGAATGATTTTGGGTTCAGTTATTTCTGGTGTGTTTCATGTCTGCTGATTATCAGCCTGTCTTTCGTCCATTAGAGCAGAACCATTTTCACTAATATTATTTCTGACCTTTGGATCGGAGGAGGCTGATGGTATTTAAGTGGATTTGGGCCGGCGTGCTCAGGCAGCTGTTTATACTCTACATTGCTGCAGTAATTGAATCTCTGTCTGTGTATGACAGACACACAGGGACAAATCTGGCCAACATTGCAGACGGAGACGAGATGGATGCATTAGAGCCGGGATGTCAAATACAAGTTACAGAAACTCAAAAGTAAAAACCAAACAACAAGCCTGTAAGTTGTTTTTGTTACTTACTAATTGCATTGACATCAACAAGCAAAGAAACTTATAGCCACCAGATTAGCATCATGAAAAAAGCACGCACTTCCAAAATGCACTTCCTGATTTTGTCACAGTTGAATCAACCAATCCCAATCTCAAGCTTGATATTATGATATCAGTACTAACTTTTTGTTTCTGTATTTACACAATATCATCATTTTACACAGTAACTAGGACAGCAATTGCTAGCAAACTACTAGCTACTGTATACAACATTAAATAACCTCTATTATCTAAGGAATAATGCACAACCAACTAGAAGGGCACTCGGTAGAGTAGAGTTCATATCTCCACCAAGCCACATATTATCAACATCAGAATCAACTGACTTGAGCCTAGGATAATGCTAAAGTTGTCCACCAAATTTCATCCAAATCCGTTCACTGCTTTTTGAGTTACGTTGGGAACAGACAAAAAAAAAAAAATCCCAGATCCGCATACATATCTGGAACCTGGATGCGCATCTGGATTTGCATCAAAATCTAAGCAATTGTTTCTTGGCCCATGGCTCAACTTTCCACCACATTTCGTCCAAATCTGTTCACTAGTTTTTGAGTTACGTTGGGAACAAACAAACAAACAAACAAACAAACAAATGGAGGCAAAAACATAACCTCCTCCAACAAAGATGGTGGCGGTAATAATAAAGGCGTTGATTATTTTTTCGCAAGTCCTCAAGTGTTTTATTCCTCTTATACAGCAATAAGTAACTATAACCAGCAGCCAGGTTCACCAGGAGGCTAGCTGATATTACGTTACATTTTTAGCAAGCTGGCTATTTAACAGTTATTCCATGAAATTGAGTCGTACATGAGCTGATGGCTGACAAGGCGCGTAGCACGGAGTTGTCTATAAGCCGTGTACGACGAGATTGAGTGGAATAACTGTTTTATTCTATCCACATTCACTGGATTTTGAGAAACGGAGCATTTTTATTTTTTTGCAAATTCGATAAATAAAAACTTTATACAAAACGTCCGACAAAATCATTTCCGCTTAGAATGTAAACGAACCGGTGAAATGACAGGAGCAATTTGTGAAAAATGCAATAATAATAATAATTCTTGAAAACTAAAAAAATATATATTCTTACCATTAAATACTTTTATTCCATATTTTCTTGCTTTTTTGGGTATTTTTTGGGGTTTTGTTTTCGAGTAGAGTTTTTATTTTGTTCTCGGTTGGTTCAGCAACAGGCGCCGCCATTTTCTTCTTCTTTAGGGTTTTTTGGCGGTTGGCAAACCAACTTAAAGGTGCATTATCGCCACCGACTGGGCTGCAATGTGGAACAGGAGATACTGGAGGGAAAACAAACAAACTATATTATTTTAGCTACTTCTGTTTCTTTTAAATACTTGATAACAAAGTGATGTATCTGACTTGATGTGCTCCGCCATTTTGTTTTCTCTACTCACAATATATGAGCTGATAGCCTAGTAGTAGAGTAGCCAATCAGAGCATGCGATTGCTCATATCCAGTGAATGTGGATAGAATAACATCATTTAGTATATGTAGTAAACTAGCTAAATAAATTAACTACAAGAAAACCCTGGATGGTTCCACACAGGTCTACTCAAATCTGAAATGTTAGCGTGAGCATTTTCTATTATTGTAAAGTGGATATAGTGACGCTGCTTAGCAAACTAGCCGATGATGTAAATAGAACTAGCGTTTTATGTTAAGAGGTACACTACCATTCAAAAGTTTGGGGTCACCCAGACAATTTAGTGTTTTCCATGAAAAGTCACACTTTTATTTACCACCATAAGTTGTAAAATGAATAGAAAATATATTCAAGACATTTTTCTGGCCATTTTGAGCATTTAATCGACCCCACAAATGTGATGCTCCAGAAACTCAATCTGCTCAAAGGAAGGTCAGTTTTATAGCTTCTCAAAAGAGCTCAACTGTTTTCAGCTGTGCTAACATGATTGTACAAGGGTTTTCTAATCATCCATTAGCCTTCTGAGGCAATGAGCAAACACATTGTACCATTAGAACACTGGAGTGAGAGTTGCTGGAAATGGGCCTCTATACACCTATGGAGATATTGCACCAAAAACCAGACATTTGCAGCTAGAATAGTCATTTACCACATTAGCAATGTATAGAGTGGATTTCTGATTAGTTTAAAGTGATCTTCATTGAAAAGAACAGTGCTTTTCTTTCAAAAATAAGGACATTTCAAAGTGACCCCAAACTTTTGAACGGTAGTGTACACCGGGTTAAAGTAAACATTAGTGCTGATGCTCGCGAATCAGGTTTCTGATTAAGATAGGTCAGTTTACTCTAAGCTCCGCCCATGCTGATCCAGAGATACTGATGGTTCAGGAAGAACTAAGAAGTATTCACTGTTTGTTTTTTCAGCAATGGGCTTACATCCCGCGTTATTCTAGACCAAGGGAATCTTTTTAAAAATAGCTTCGTCTTATGTCTTTTTATATCTTATATTTAGTATTTTAATATCCTCTTATATCAGAACGAGAGCGTGCATCGGTTAAGAGATACTGCACCATCAAGCTGTTATTGCCTTTATGCTGCTTTGAAAAAGAGGCTCTTTTTGAAGTACAATGTAGAAAACTCTCTTGACGTAAAAATAAACGTTTGTGGTGGCTGTCGCTGGATTAAGAATCACCGTGCTGTAATTAGTGTGTTTTTGTGAGGAATAATAAGCACTTAAAGGTCAAAACATCTGCAAGTACCGTTTGTGTTCCAACACTTGTAGATTTATTTTTTAATTATATCTCTCAAAGAGGATAATTTCTAACTTGTATGAATCTAAAACAGTGCGTTCATGTTGACAGGAGGTTGTAGGGACGATTAAAGTGAATACTACGTACAGCGTGTGTTGTGTACACACACACATATTCTTACTGTAAAGCAATGACTCACATCACAGAATAACTTAATATCCAGTAGGCTAACAGTTGTCGAAGCTTGATATGATGAGCTTGATATTATACTGTAATTAACCGCCCAGTGCTGTTCACTCCATAGCCACAACCTGTCATATTTTCCTCATTATACTCATCTCTGTTATTAGCCATATAAACAATCCTGATGGAAATGATCTCCAAAAGCTCTTCCCATGTTCACACAGCTTCAGTGGAAGTCTGAAATAAGAGCTGAAGGAAATGGAATGAACACCAGCACCACCGTTTTTGTTGTTTTTTCCCACATTGATTCTGATATACTCGTTTTTGTCTAGGCTTAGGTGGGTATTGTATCAGGTCCATCCTCCATATAGGTCACTTTGTACATGTCACAGAATTTTATTTCACCTAATATAGAATTTTTTTTTTTTGCTCATTTTTCTCCTTATTATTGGAAGGCAGCTGTCCGTGGTGCTGAAATGAATCTTTTCCTGAGGACTGATATACACTTGGGATCCAAGATCAGGGCTTTGAACCAGAATTTTTTTCCTATTGGTTCGTTCCGAACAGAAACGGAATTTTAACGTTTCCAGTTTTGGGTTCCACCATTAAATAGACGTTCCCGACCCGGTTAGAACAAAAAAAATTTCGTTCCCGGAACGGTTAATTACGTTCCCTGTCAGCTGTTTAACAAATGGCTATAAAATTATGTCTCTGTCTCATCCAGCTTAAGCCAAATGTAGGCTAATTCTATTACAACCTTCATTAAATAAGACAAGAAATAATCTCATCTCATCTCATGCCGCTTTATCCTGTTCTACAGGGTCGCAGGCAAGCTGGAGCCTATCCCAGCTGACTACGGGCGAAAGGCGGGGTACACCCTGGACAAGTCGCCAGGTCATCACAGGGCTGACACATAGACACAGACAACCATTCACACTCACATTCACACCTACGGTCAATTTAGAGCCACCAGTTAACCTAACCTGCATGTCTTTGGACTGTGGGGGAAACCGGAGCACCCGGAGGAAACCCACGCGGACACGGGGAGAACATGCAAACTCCGCACAGAAAGGCCCTCGCCGGCCCCGGGGCTCGAACCCAGGACCTTCTTGCTGTGAGGCGACAGCGCTAACCACTACACCACCGTGCCGCCTAAGACAAGAAATAATTCAAAACAATTATTATTTCAAATGTTGGCGATTTGGATTCTCAGTATGTCTTCCCATCTACACAAACAGAAAAAGTGCCAAAAATGAAAGATAATTCGTTTAGTGTGTTACCAAAGGCTAGTCAGGCCCTATGCATTGATAGGCTAACAGAGGTTAACGTCATTTAATGTTCGCGAGCCTCTCATTAACGTGGACAAATATATTGATATCGTGTTTGAAATTGACGTTTTTGAATAACTATAGACTGCAATATTTACCTCTTATTTAAGATGTGGAGACGTGATAGTAGTCCACCCTCCCGCTCTCTCCATTCAGTCAGCGAACGTCACACAGGAAGTGAACCCCAGCGGGTCATAGAAACTTGCGCAGGAGAAGAATGACTTTTTTATTTGTAGGCTACGGAAACTTTGAGGAACGAAATAAAAACCGGTATTAACCGGTTACCATTATTTTTAATAAGCGTTTCTGTTCCGGAACATAAAAAATAATAAAGTTTCTGGTTTCGTTTCTGTTCCATGTGAAATAGAAAAAGTTCCCGGTTTTTGTTTTCGTTCCTTGAACCGGTTCAAAGCCCTGTCCAAGATTCACTAAAGTTAACGATGCGGTTGGTGTAATTTAAAAAAGTGTGCACCCGATACAACTTGGGATGAAATTATTTAAAAACATAACTAATAATCTTCAACCTCTCTCTGGCATCCTGCATCTCGAAAGATGATGGAGTACCACACGCATTACATTACATCAGGGGTTTTCAAAGTGTGGGAGAGTGAGCCCCCCCTCAGAGAGCAAATAAACAACAGCGGCCCCCTCACAATTTTTGTTGTTGCTATACTTAATGTTCCATTCGTATTTTTAAAAAAAAATGGTTGTTGTACACATTTTTATTTTTTTCTTTTACACATTTTAAACATCTGTGCTTTGTAAAACATCTTGTTTTACAGATTTTAAACATCTCATAGCATCGTTAGCTAGCACCTCTTGGCAGACAGCACACTGTGGCAGTGGAGCATCTTCAGATCCAGTCCATGAAAATCCAAACTTTAAATAATTGTGGTCATACTTCCTTCTTTTTTCAGTCCCCCCAGGATTCCGCGGGCCTTTTTTGTGATTGTTGCGGGCTAAAATGTCTGATGTTGCGGGGGGGGGTTTCCAAAAAATTGCGATGAAAGTTGCGGTGTTTTTTAGGTTTTTGTTTGCGATTACATTGCGGGAGGAAGTGAAAGTTGCGAGAAATTGTTGCGATTTTCTCTTTTTGTGATTAAAATTGAGTGATATGTTAAATATTAAGTTATTACTGAAAAACTATTGATTAAAAAAAAAACAAAGACACTGAGAAATGGTCCTATAAACAACTTTACCAATATAAAAGATTACCAGGACTACAAAAATGCAGAAAAATAGGCTTTACTTATCCAAATGCACCTGTTGGTTCAAAAGTTAAAGTGCAGAGAACCTCACAGCACAACATGAAGTTACCTTAAAATATAATATAAATGCCTCAGCTTTCATGTAGGTGGCACGGTGGTGTAGTGGTTAGCGCTGTCGCCTCACAGCAAGAAGGTCCTGGGTTCGAGCCCCGGGGCCGGCGAGGGCCTTTCTGTGTGGAGTTTGCATGTTCTCCCCGTGTCCGCGTGGGTTTCCTCCGGGTGCTCCGGTTTCCCCCACAGTCCAAAGACATGCAGGTTAGGTTAACTGGTGACTCTAAATTGAGCGTAGGTGTGAATGTGAGTGTGAATGGTTGTCTGTGTCTATGTGTCAGCCCTGTGATGACCTGGCGACTTGTCCAGGGTGTACCCCGCCTTTCGCCCGTAGTCAGCTGGGATAGGCTCCAGCTTGCCTGCGACCCTGTAGAAGGATAAAGCGGCTACAGATAATGAGATGAGATGAGCTTTCATGTAAGAAAAAACACTATTAATACTAGTACTGTGTGCAGGCAGTCTCTCCTGAAGACTAAATTAAACAATAATTATAAACTAATAAAATAAATGGCTCAGGCTTCATAGAAGGAAAAAAAACAATTTAAACAGAATCTCACAGTATGATGCTGAAGCTGCCTAAACAATGGAAAATAAAATACCATTTTGGCAAAAATGTTGGCATCCATTAATTTCTTGTATTAAGTAATAAAATAATGTAAAGTGCACACAGTCCTTCACTGTAAACATAACACACTTTCAGTAACAGAATTTAAGCCTACATAAACACTGACTCGCACATGCAGTGTTGCTAGATATTGCTGACGTTTTCCAGCCCAAAATATGTTCAAAACCCGCCAAAATGCACTTGAAACCACCCAATCTGGCAACACTGCGCGCATGCTGCTTCTCTTGAATGCATACACGGAAGTAAGGTGGAAGGTAGTTTGTCGACGTCACCTCAAGATGACGCCAACAATTGGTCAAATTTGTGGGAAGGTTGCGGTGATTGGATATAATTGCAACACCGCCCTGAATTCGTGGGGATTGGTTGAATTTGCAAATCGCAACATCGCGAAATCCTGGAGGGTCTGGTTTTTTGCTTGGCCCAGACTCTGTCTCCTCACTCACTGTAGCTTTAGGTACTAAAAATCGATCCATTTTGTCTCTGGCAAAGGCTAGCTGAAGTTCGCTAAATGTCCGCAATAGTAACTTATTCTGGTTTATTTTTCCTCACGTTGCGCCCCCCCTGAAGAACTCTGGTACCCCCCAGGGGAGGCGCGCCCCACACTTTGAAAAGCCTTGCATTACATTACATTAATGGCATTTAGCAGCAGGGCTTTGAACCGGAATTGTTTTCCTATTGGTTCGTTCCGAACAGAAACGGAATTTTAACGTTTCTGGTTTTGGGTTCCACCATTAAATAGACGTTCCCGAACCGGTTAGAACAAAAAAATTTTGTTCCCGGAACGGTTAATTACGTTCCCTGTCAGCTGTTTAACAAATGGCTATAAAATTATGTCTCTGTCTCATCCAGCTTAAGCCAAATGTAGGCTAATTCTATTACAACCTTCAATAAATAAGACAATAAATAATTCAAAACAATTCTTATTTCAAATGTTGGCGATTTGGATTCTCAGTACGTCTTCCCATCTACACAAACAGAAAAAGTGCCAAAAATGAAAGATAATTCGTTTAGTGTGTTACCAAAGGCTAGTCAGGCCCGCGCCGCGAGATTTTGTTAGGCGCCATATTGGAAGTACACATCTATGCAAGTACATACATACATAACAAACTACACCTGAAATGTAGCCAGGGCCGGTTCTGCCCTAATCTGGACCCGGGTGCAACATCGCGCAACCCCCCCCCCCAAAAAAACAGTCTAAATCAGGACAACCATCACATAACTATAACTATAAACATTTTATATCAACTATTTTAACTAAATGGGCTATAATAAATAAGCCTGCAGGCAGCCACGGCGGGCTGCCTCAGAAAAGTAACCATTTGTCCTACCTTAAAACTCATTTTGCATTTTCTGCCTCCTTTTTTGTATTTTCGACCCTCCGTTTATTTTCTTTCCTTTTCTGAAAACCCAATTTGTGTCCAGACATTTTGTTCTGCTACCAATGAACTAACTCGTCAGGTCTCGTCTCTCGAGCCCGCGATGATTCCCATGGGAAGGGCAACAACTGATACATTTTTACAAACAGCCAATAGGGAGGTTGCATCGTTCAGGCTCTTCTTTGCTCAGACACTCAGTAATGCACTTACTCACTAGTAGTCCACCTTCCCGCTCTCTCCATTCAATCACCGAATGTCACACAGGAAGTGAACCCCAGCGGGTCACAGAAACTTGCGCAGGAGAAGAATGACTATTTGTAGGCTACAGAAACTTTGAGGAACAAAATAAAAACCGGTATTAACCGGTTACCATTATTTTTAATAAGCGTTTCTGTTCCGGAACATAAAAAATAATAAAGTTTCTGGTTTCGTTTCTGTTCCATGTGAAATAGAAAAAGTTCCCGGTTTTTGTTTTCGTTCCTTGAACCGGTTCAAAGCCCTGTTTAGCAGACGCTCTGATCCAGAGCGACGTACAACATACCCAGAGCATCCTGGGGAACAGTTGGGGGTTAGGTGCTTTGCTCAAGGGCACTTCAGCCATTCCTGCTGGTCCAGGGAATCAAACCAGTGACCTTTTGGTCCAAAAGCTGCTTCTCTAACCATTAGGCCATGGCTTCCGTCTGGAATTGACACGTAGGTCAATTTCCAAGTTCAGAAGCACATCAAGAGTAACTCAGAACTGAACGTGTAGGACCTTATGGAAACATCACATTGAAAAATAACAGTAAACTGTAGTTATTTGTCGTGCATTCATAATAATCAACTTAAAATTTCAATATAAAAAGTGATTAGAAATTTCAATGTTAATTCCTCGTGTGTTGTCAAAAAAAAAAAAACATTTTGTGAATGTTTGAATTTCCATGGCACCCAACGTGTATGACAAAATCTTTTCAGCTTCCCATATTAATAAATATATTATACGCAATTCTGAAAGTGGCCTATGGGTAGTCCGGCGCGTGATCATGCTTATCTGAAACTGAGCTGTTCAGAACATGGCCGATCCCACTCAACACGTGCACAATCCCAATCAGCAGCTGTATCCTGGAGTTTCTTACGTGACTGAGAATTTACATATACGGGCTGTTTCACAGTCAGGGTTTACTTTCAGGTCCACAATAGTCTAGAAATCAAACCTCAGATTTTTCTGTTTCTCTGCTGCCAAAAATGACCTTTTGAGATGGAATTGAAGTGCAGAATTTCAGAGCTACAGGTCGTACTTGTGCTGAGAAGCCGGCGTATAGTGTATTTCTAAAACTGACACAAAAGTAAGATATACAAAGTGAAAAACTGTTGAAATGGATGTGACGTATGTTGAGGACAAATGTTCACATCCTGCGCAGCGATGTTTGTACACGGTGCTAACTGTAATAACAACTGAAGTGGGGACGATCCTTGCGGTTTTCCTGAGAGGACGCTTTTTGACGGACTCGCATTTCAACCACATGTGAAGCTCCGCTGCAAATCAAAAGTGTCTCACGTCTGTTTCACGTCCTGTCTTTTACTGTGCAAGAACGGAGTATTCTGCTTCAAAAGAGACATGCTTTCTTCAAAAATCATTTACAACCTCATCGTACGGTGAGTGATTTCCAGAGAGGACATTTTTGACAGATGAAGGATCCTGTTAGAGGCGCTTAGATTTTTTTTTTTTTACAAAAAAAAAATGTAACTTCCACTGAAACGTCTTCCTGTCGTGAATGAAAGGACTGTAGAAGTATACATCACAAAGTCAAACTGAGCCTGCGTTTGACTCTGAAGCGTCTGTAAGCGGCGTTAGTGCTGTCGTTCGGGCCGGAGGGGTGTAAACTACAGGAGAAGAAACTCCAGCGTATAAACACTGTCCTGTGCAAAAGTCTTCGGCGCATATAAAGACCAAAAATGGCTTTTTGTCTCTCTCTTGCTCTCGCTCTTCCTCCTCTCTCTCTCTCTCTCTCTCTCTCCCTCCCTCACTCTCTCTCCCCCTTCCTCTCTCTTTTTGTCTTTCTTTCTTGCTCACTCTCTTCCTCCTTCTCTCTCTCTCCCCTTTCTCTTTCTTTCTCTCTTGTACTCTCTCTCTTTTCCTCTTCTCCCTCTTCCTCCTCTCTCTCTCTCTCTTCCTCCCTCACTCGGTCTTCTCTCTTTTTCTCTCTGTCTTTGTCTTGCTCTCTCTCTCCTCTTTCTTTTTTCTCTCTCTCCCCCCTTTCTCTCTTTTTGTCTTTCTCTCTTGCTCTCACTCTTCCTCCTCTCTCTCTTCCTCTCTCGCTCTCTGTTTTCCTCCTTCTCTCTTTTTTCTCTCTCTCCCCTTCTTCTCTCTTTTTGTCTTTCTTTCTTGCTTGCTCTCTCTCTTCCTCCCTTGCTCTTTCTTTTCCTCCTTCTCTCTCTCTCCCCTTTCTCTTTCTTTTTGTCTTTCTCTCTTGCACTCTCTCCTCTCTTTTCCTCTTCTCCCTCTTCCTCCTCTCTCTCTTCCTCCCTCACTCACTCTTTTGCTCCTTCTCTCTTTTTTCTCTCTTTGTCTTTGTCTTGCTCTCTCTCCTCTCTCTTTTCCTCCTCTCCCTCTTTGTGTCTTTCTCTCTTGCTCTCTCTCTCTTCCTCCTCTCTCTCTCTTCCTCCTTCGCTCTCTTTTCCTCCTTCTCTCTCTCCCCCTTCCTCTCTCTATTTTTGTCTTTCTTTCTTGCTTGCTCTCTCTCTTCCTCCCTTGCTCTTTCTTTTCCTCCTTCTCTCTCTCTCTCCCCTTTCTCTTTCTTTTTGTCTTTCTCTCTTGCACTCTCCTCTCTTTTCCTCTTCTCCCTCTTCCTCCTCTCTCTCTTCCTCCCTCACTCGCTCTTTTGCTCCTTCTCTCTTTTTTCTCTCTTTGTCTTTCTGTCTTGCTCTCTCTCCTCTCTCTTTTCCTCCTCTACCTCTTTGTGTCTTTCTCTCTTGCTCTCTCTGTTCCTCCTCTCTCTCTCTTCCTCCCTCACTCTCTTTTCCTCCTTCTCTCTCTCCCCTTTCTCTTTCTTTTTGTCTTTCTCTCTTGCACTCTCTCCTCTCTTTTCCTCTTCTCCCTCTTCCTCCTCTCTCTCTTCCTCCCTCACTCGCTCTTTTGCTCCTTCTCTCTTTTTTCTCTCTTTGTCTTTCTGTCTTGCTCTCTCTCCTCTCTCTTTTCTTCCTCTCCCTCTTTGTGTCTTTTTCTCTTGCTCTCTCTCTTCCTCCTCTCTTACTCTTCCTCCTTCGCTCTCTTTTCCTCCTTCTCTCTCTCCCCTTCCTCTCTCTTTTTGTCTTTCTTTCTTGCTCTCTCTCTTCCTCCCTCACTCTCTTTTCCTCCTTCTCTCTCTCTCCTTTTTCTTTTTGTCTTTCTCTCTTGCACTCTCTCCTCTCTCTTTTCCTCTTCTCCCTCTTCCTCCTCTCTCTCTCTCTTCCTCCCTTGCTCGCTCTTTTGCTTCTTCTCTCTTTTTGCTCTCTTTGTCTCTCTCTTTTGCTCTCTCTCCTCTCTCTTTCCTCCTCCTCTCTCTCTCTTCCTCCCTCACGCTCTCTTTTCCTCCTCTTTTTTGTCTCTCTTCCCTTTCTGTCTCTTTTTGTCTTTCTGTCTTGCTTTCTCTCCTCTCTTTTCCTCCTCTTTCTTTTTTCTCTCTCTCCCCTTTCTCTCTCTTTTTGTCTTTATCTCTTGCTCTCTCCTTCCCTCGCTCTCTTTTTTCTCTCTCCCCCCTTTCTCTCTCTCATGATTTGTCATTTGTGAAAAAAAAACCTTCCATACAGTTATTTCAGTGCTTTGTTTTCACCACAAAAACATCATTTTTATTAAATACAAAAAATACAGTACCGTGAAAAAGTCTTAGACACATGTAAAGACCAAAAATGGCTTAAAAAATAATGAAATAAAATGTTTCACTATTAAAAAATACTATAAACAGTAATCAGTGAGCCATAATAAAAGAAACAGAGTCAGTATTTGGAGTGAGACGACCCTTTGCTTTAGTCTGAGGTCCAGTGAGTGCAGTTTTATGCGGAAATGATCTGTAGGTTTTACTGAGCGTCTTACAGAACCAGCCACGGTTCTTCTGGACACTTTGCCTGTCACACTCGCTTCTTCATTTTACACCAAAACCCAGCAGCCTTCATTATGTTTTCTTTCTTAATCTGAAAAGCGCTCTCTTATGGAACATGCTGCTCAGATACAAATCTTTTTTTCTGTAATTTGCTGGAAAATGAACGTTTGGAACTCTAAAATGTTTTTGTAATGTTTTGATTCAGTGTAGAAATCATTAAATTGATCTCTATAACAAAGTTTGTCGGAAAAAAAAGGGGGCTAAAACTTTTGCAAAGTACTGTAGGTGCAGGATTTCGTTGGTGTTATTCAAAAAGACAACCATGATTGTGAAACAGTGCGTGCATACACTGTTCTCGATGACCGGATTTGACACCATGACGAGACTGGAGTGTGAAAAGCGAGTGGTTGGATCGGACTGCCGCAGGTCCGGGGTCCTCAGTGCCCTCACTGGGACATGCTGACTCCCCTTATTCACTTCATAGGGCACTATTTTGGAATTCTGCTATTTTATACGCAAGGCGTAGTGGATAGCGTGAATAGTTCACGTTATACGCACCGTGTTGTTTTTCAGAACCTGCGTCACGTACGTGTGCACGATCAGGCGGTGTGTGATGTTTACTGGTCTATCTGGTGCGTGTTCGGAGCAGGAAGTGGCCGGAAGAATCCAGCGGTTTGTCTGTATTTCGTTGTTCCGTTCCCTTCCTGCTCCGTTCACCATCAGCAGAGCGTTGGAAAGAGAATTATTAACCGTGTAGAGTTGTGAAGCTTGGCAACATCTGATGAACTTCTTTACATTTCTTTATTTGTAACATTGTGTGAGTTGATCATACAAACCCGGAGTATATTTTCATTAACTGCAGTCTCGACTCTTCAGCATGCCGAGGGTTCCGGGACAAAAATACAATCATTAGTTGTAGATAAATTATCCAAATATGTAAGTTATGTACCTTTTTTTTTTAAAGCACTAGGTATAGATAGATAGATAGATAGATAGATAGATAGATAGATAGATAGATAGATAGATAGATTTTTATTGAGAGACAGCACTTGATATCCTGTAGATAATACATGCAGCTTTCAGAGAACGAAAAAGAAATAAATGATAAAAGTAATAGGAAGAACAGATCTGGCGTAAAATTGACCAAAAATTATTTACACTGATGCCCAGTTTCCACAGAAAAACAGCCCTGACTGCACTGGTGAATCCCCCCTTCTTTCTTTCTTTCTTTCTTTCTTTCTTTCTTTCTTTCTTTCTTTCTTTCTTTCTTTCTTTCTTTCTTTCTTTCTTTCTTTCTTTTTCTGTTTCAATCTGTCTCTCTTTGTGACTTTACCTCTCTCTCTATCTCTCTCTCTTTCTTTTTCTGTTTCAATCTGTCTCTGTGACTTTACCTCTCTCTCTCTCTCTCACCTCTCTCTCTTTTTTCTGTTTCAATCTCTCTCTTTGTGACTTTCTTTCTTTCTTTCTTTCTTTCTTTCTTTCTTTCTTTCTTTCTTTCTTTTTCTGTTTCAATCTGTCTCTGTGACTTTACCTCTTTCTCTCTCTCTCTCTCTCTCTCTCTCTCTCTCTCTTTTTTCTGTTTCAATCTGTCTCTCTGTGACTTTACCCCTCTCTCTCTCTCCTCTCTCTCTCTCTTTTTTCTGTTTCAGTCTCTCTCTGTGACTTTACCTTTCTTTCTTTCTTTCTTTCTTTCTTTCTTTCTTTCTTTCTTTCTGTTTCAATCTGTCTCTGTGACTTTACCTCTCTTTCTCTCTCTCTCTCTCTCTCTCTCTCTCTCTCTCTCTCACCTCTCTCTTTTTTCTGTTTCAATCTGTCTCTCTTTGTGACTTTACCTCTCTCTTTCTTTCTTTCTTTTTCTATTTCAATCTGTCTCTGTGACTTTACCTCTCTCTCTCTCTCTCTCTCTCTCTCTCTCACCTCTCTCTCTTTTTTCTGTTTCAGTCTGTCTCTCTGTGACTTTACCTCTCTCTCTCTCTCTCCTCTCTCTCTCTCTTTTTTCTGTTTCAGTCTGTCTCTCTGTGACTTTACCTTTCTTTCTTTCTTTCTTTCTTTCTTTCTTTCTTTCTTTCTTTCTGTTTCAATCTGTCTCTGTGACTTTACCTCTCTTTCTCTCTCTCTCTCTCTCTCACCTCTCTTTTTTCTGTTTCAATCTGTCTCTCTGTGACTTTACCTTTCTTTCTTTCTTTCTTTCTTTCTTTCTTTCTTTCTTTCTTTCTTTCTTTCTGTTTCAATCTGTCTCTGTGACTTTACCTCTCTTTCTCTCTCTCTCTCTCTCTCTCTCTCTCTCTCTCTCTCTCTCACCTCTCTCTTTTTTCTGTTTCAATCTGTCTCTCTTTGTGACTTTACCTCTCTCTTTCTTTCTTTCTTTTTCTATTTCAATCTGTCTCTGTGACTTTACCTCTCTCTCTCTCTCTCTCTCTCTCACCTCTCTCTCTTTTTTCTGTTTCAGTCTGTCTCTCTGTGACTTTACCTCTCTCTCTCTCCTCTCTCTCTCTCTTTTTTCTGTTTCAGTCTGTCTCTCTGTGACTTTACCTTTCTTTCTTTCTTTCTTTCTTTCTTTCTTTCTTTCTTTCTGTTTCAATCTGTCTCTGTGACTTTACCTCTCTTTCTCTCTCTCTCTCTCTCTCACCTCTCTTTTTTCTGTTTCAATCTGTCTCTCTGTGACTTTACCTTTCTTTCTTTCTTTCTTTCTTTCTTTCTTTCTTTCTTTCTTTCTTTCTTTCTTTCTTTCTGTTTCAATCTGTCTCTGTGACTTTACCTCTCTTTCTCTCTCTCTCTCTCTCTCTCTCTCTCTCACCTCTCTCTTTTTTCTGTTTCAATCTGTCTCTCTTTGTGACTTTACCTCTCTCTCTCTTTTTCTGTTTCAATCTATCTTTATTTCTTTTTCAATCTGTCTCTCTTTGTGACTTTACCTCTCTCTCTCTCCTGTTTCAATCTGTCTCTCTGTGACTTTATCCTGCGCTCTCTCTCTGTTTCTTTCTCTTTCTCTGTTTCTCTCTCTCTTTGTCTGTTTCTCTCTCTCTCCTTCTCTTTCTTTCTTTTTTCTGTATCAATCTGTCTCTCTTTGTGACTTTCTCTCTCTCTCATTCTCAAACCCCAATTTTAAAAGTTGCTGAAATGGAGCTATTCATTTTTATTCAGCTTTCAAGGCACGTCACACGTGGTTAGTGCATCTGTGTGTGTGTGTGTGTGTGTGTGTGTGTGTGTGTGTGTGTGTGTGTGTGTGTGGTTCCTGACAATCCCAGGCCATTAACCATGATGCAATAGGGATTAATACAACACATGGGGCTGCGATCACACGTGACAATGTGTATGATGATAAATTGCGCAGCTCCTGCAGCTGATTTCAGCATCGCACCGCCATCACGCCAAAGGCAATCATCGGAAATGCGCTCTGAAACTACAATTATTAGCCATAATCCTCTTCTTCTCCACAGCCGCCGCTCCGAGTGATTGAATTCGGTAGCGCAGAACAGAATTTCTTTATCTTGATGTGATTTATTATGCTCAGAGACGAGGAGGCCATCACTGCGACCTTTGCGTCGTCCTTTGCGTTACGCCATTGTGTTGTCAGGGAGCGATTAGTTATGCCTGGACGAGCCGACGCTGGATTGTGTGTAGCCTTGACTTCCTGTACTGAGTTTATTACATCCTTTTATCCTTGATTAAATTTGCCCCCCATCTTAAGAGCCGTTATATTACTTTATCCCTTTTAGTGGAGGGTTTTTTCTTTTCTTTTTTTTTTTTTTTAATGAGCACACGGACTGCCTGGGGATCGCTACACGTTTACCCAGAATGCACTGCTGTCACAAATACAACATGGTTAAGATTTCAACAAAATGGTTTGATTTGTTTAACTGGAGATTTATTTAGCCAGATTTTACTGGAAATGGCTTCTGTCAATCACTGAAGAGGAGGAGGAGCTTGTGGGTTCCTGAATATCAATGGGAGGAGCTTGTTGGTCGAGCGATATCAGGAGGAGGAGGAGCTTGTGGAGAAATTAAACTCGAGGGGAAAGTACGTTAGATTTCTGTTCCTTGGCTTCTTCAGTTTCAGTGTGATGGCAGTGAGACCGTGTTTCCTGAGCGGCTACGAGCAGGATGAGAAGAAAACTTTAGAGTTTTTATTAGTTTGTGTTTCTTTTTCTCTCTGTGTGTGTGTGTGTGTGTGTGTGTGTGTGTGTGTGTGTGTGTGTGTGTGTGTGTGTGTGAAGTTGTTTATCTTCTAGAGCTGGAAGATGTTCAGGAGTGATTTGGGAGTCGCAGGGGGTTTATGCAGTAATGATCATCATATATTATTAATTCCACTATACACTCACTCTCTCTCTTTTCTTCCTTTCTCTCTCCCTCCTCTCCTCTCTATCTTTTCCTATCTCTCTTCTCTTTCTCTCTCTGTCTCTCTTTTCCTCCTCTCCCTCTTTTTCTCTGTCATTTATTCTCTTTCTCTCTCCTTTCTCTCCCTCTCTCTTTTCCTCCTCTCTCTCTCACTCACTTGCTCTCTTTCTCTGTTTTCCTTTCTCTTTCTCTCCTCTCCTCTCACCCCCTTTCTCTTTCTCTCTATCTCTTCCTCTCTTCTCTTTCTCACTGTCTCTCTCTTTTCCACCTCACTCTCTCTTTCTTCTTCCCTCGTTCTCTCTCTTTTCCTCCTCTCACTTTTTCTCTCTCTCTTCTCCCCATCTCTTCTTCCCTCACTCTGTCTTTTCCTCCTTCTCTCTTTCTCTCCTTCTCTGTCTCTCTCTCTTCTCCCCCTCTGTCTCTTCTTCCCTCCCTCTCTTTTCCTCCTTCTCTCTCTCTCCCTTTCTCTCTCGCTCCTTCTGTCTCTCTCCCTTCCTCTCTCTCTCTCTGTTAGTGGTTGCAGTTTATCGTTATGGCTCTACAGAGGCCATCATCTGCAGCCCAAACACACACACACACACACACACACACACACACACACACACACACAGAGTTCTGCTATAAATAGTTTTTACCACCTACACCACCAACACCAGTTCCCCACTCTCTGTGCCTCTGTTCTTCTTGCCTCTTCTATCGTTTCTTTCTTTCTTTCTTTCTTTCTTTCTTTCTTTCTTCTTCTTTCTTTCTTTCTTTCTTTCTTTCTCATTTTTATTCTTATTTCTCCGTGTATGCCTGACTTTCTTCTAGTCTTCCTCTTTTATCCATTTATCACTTTCCCTCTCTACATACCCTGTCTCTCCCTCTCTCCCTCTCCTCTTTTCTTTACCTCTCTATCATTTGATGATCCCCAGATTTGTTATACTTATCTAAATGCTGCACTCCATCGTTCCTTCACTCTCAATTCTTCACTTTGTTTCAGCCAGAATTCCCCTCATTGTCCTATTTGTTTGCATCTCTTATGTAACTCCCCCTGCACACACACACACACACACACACCACACACACACACACACACACACACACACACACACACACACAGGTCCACATCTGCCTTCTTTTCAGCATTAATGAACAGTAGTGAAGCCGCTGGGCTGTGAACAGAGCAGGCGTCTCTCGCCAATGTTATCTCCATTAACCAAACACTCATTCATTAAGAAACGGACATGAGGAGGAAGTATTGATCTGACTCGGAGCCTCGCAGAGATCCACTCTCATCTCACACTCCGTGTCATTAACTGCTCCTCACACAGCTATGATGCATACGAGCTGTTAATCCTGTAGCGTAAAAATGTGAAAATCCACACTGTGTTTACATCGTCGCAGCTTTTCCTGTAAATCTGAAGAAAGCCAAAGCACTCCACATCATTTCCTTTCATTTCATGTGCATCGTCCTGATGTTCTTCTGTCACTTATTGATGATAACATCCATCATGGCTTTGGAGGGATTTAGGCTACAGTGACGATGACTCCAGGAAAAAGAAGAGGCGTGGCCAGAAATCCGTAATGAATGCTCCTGGCTACATGTTGGCAGTAACTGCTAATCGCTTGCGTTACCGTGTCATCCGTTGAGTTAACAAAGTCAGGGATGCTTGTACAACCCCGATTCCAAAAAAGTTGGGACAAAGTACAAATTGTAAATAAAAACGGAATGCAATAATTTACAAATCTCAAAAACTGATATTGTATTCACAATAGAACATAGACAACATATCAAATGTCAAAAGTGAGACATTTTGAAATTTCGTGCCAAATATTGGCTCATTTGAAATTTCATGACAGCAACACATCTCAAAAAAGTTGGGACAGGGGCAATAAGAGGCTGGAAAAGTTAAAGGTACAAAAAAGGAACAGCTGGAGGACCAAATTGCAACTCATTAGGTCAACTGGCAATAGGTCATTAACATGACTGGGTATAAAAAGAGCATCTTGGAGTGGCAGCGGCTCTCAGAAGTAAAGATGGGAAGAGGATCACCAATCCCCCTAATTCTGTGCCAACAAATAGTGGAGCAATATCAGAAAGGAGTTCGACAGTGTAAAATTGCAAAGAGTTTGAACATATCATCATCTACAGTGCATAATATCATCAAAAGATTCAGAGAATCTGGAAGAATCTCTGTGCGTAAGGGTCAAGGCCGGAAAACTATACTGGGTGCCCGCGATCTTCGGGCCCTTAGACGGCACTGCATCACATACAGGCATGCTTCTGTATTGGAAATCACAAAATGGGCTCAGGAATATTTCCAGAGAACATTATCTGTGAACACAATTCACCGTGCCATCTGCCGTTGCCAGCTAAAACTCTATAGTTCAAAGAAGAAGCCGTATCTAAACATGATCCAGAAGCGCAGACGTCTTCTCTGGGCCAAGGCTCATTTAAAATAGACTGTGGCAAAGTGGAAAACTGTTCTGTGGTCAGACGAATCAAAATGTGAAGTTCTTTATGGAAATCAGGGACGCCGTGTCATTCGGACTAAAGAGGAGAAGGACGACCCGAGTTGTTATCAGCGCTCAGTTCAGAAGCCTGCATCTCTGATGGTATGGAGTTGCATTAGTGCGTGTGGCATGGGCAGCTTACACATCTGGAAAGACACCATCAATGCTGAAAAGTATATCCAGGTTCTAGAGCAACATATGCTCCCATCCAGACGACGTCTCTTTCAGGGAAGACCTTGCATTTTCCAACATGACAATGCCAAACCACATATTGCATCAATTACAGCATCATGGCTGCGTAGAAGAAGGGTCCGGGTACTGAACTGGCCAGCCTGCAGTCCAGATCTTTCACCCATAGAAAACATTTGGCACATCATAAAACGGAAGATACGACAAAAAAGACCTAAGACAGTTGAGCAACTAGAATCCTACATTAGACAAGAATGGGTTAACATTCCTATCCCTAAACTTGAGCAACTTGTCTCCTCAGTCCCCAGACGTTTACAGACTGTTGTAAAGAGAAAAGGGGATGTCTCACAGTGGGAAACATGGCCTTGTCCCAACTTTTTTGAGATGTGTTGCTGTCATGAAATTTAAAATCACCTAATTTTTCTCTTTAAATGATACATTTTCTCAGTTTAAACATTTGATATGTCATCTATGTTCTATTCTGAATAAAATATGGAACTTTGAAACTTCCACATCATTGCATTCCATTTTTATTTACAATTTGTACTTTGTCCCGACTTTTTTGGAATCGGGGTTGTAAAACTGCACTGTAAATAAAGCTAACATGTTATATGTTGAAGCTGTCAGGGATTCTAGCAGAGACGGATCCAGAATAATGCAGAATAGTTCAATGTGAAGTTCTGGAACACACAAAACAAACAAAGACAAACTATGAGCCCAAGTGAGAATCTATAGATAAAGAACACAAAACGTGGCGTGGGTAAACACGATAACATACAACAGCAGCTAGAGAAAGGAACCGATCGTAAACTGAACTTAAAAACAGCGTGCTAAATTAGATATCAAATCAAATCAAGTTTATTTGTATAGCGCTTTTAACAATAAACATTGTTGCAAAGCAGCTTTACAGAATTTGAACGACTTAAAACATGAGCTAATTTTATCCCTAATCTATCCCCAATGAGCAAGCCTGTGGCGACGGTGGCAAGGAAAAACTCCCTCAGACGACATGAGGAAGAAACCTCGAGAGGAACCAGACTCAAAAGGGAACCCATCCTCATTTGGGCAACAACAGACAGCCTGACTATAACATTAACAGTTTTAACAGGTATAACCCTCAACTGTCCTCATGGGGCCGTCCTTCACAGGAGCGGTGCGATAAAACTCCGACCAGACACAGGGCACCAGGATGGATCAAGCAGGTCCGAGGGGCAGAAGAGGCCAGCATCTCAATCCCAGGATCAACATGTAACTCAGAGGGACAGAATGGGGGGGGAGGGGGGGGGGAGAGAGACAGAAAACACGTTGTTAGGTATGCCCTAAAAATGACAAGTATTAAATCTGTGTGGTAGGCTCGCAGAGACGAGAGTCTTTACATCAGGCATAACACACAACAATGGCATGTTAATATGGTAAAAAATATCATGACCTGCTCTGGCTGGATGCTTGATTGGGTGATGGTGATGGGAGCACACTCCTCAGCAATGATGAGATGCAGATGGGACCCTTAGGGCTGGCCAAGACAATTCAGTTACATTTCACCGGGTCTGGGACATGCGACAGAATGTCTGACGGCCGATTCCCTGTAGGCTACGATAGCCAGTCGAGGTCTCCACCCTCTCCACCAAAAGATTTCCTGTTGACTCCATGTAACTCAGAGGGACAGATTTGGGGTGGGGGGAGGGAAAGAAAACACAGGTGGTTAGGTATGCCCAATGTCACCTGAATAAGTAGGAACAGTATACATATTGCACCAAGTACAAGCAGGGACCCCGGCAACTAACTATGACAGCATAACTAAAAGGAGAGAGCCAGAAGGTAACACAGGCATGAGGGAGCCCCGGGACATAAAGCAGCCAGCCACTACACCGTCAACAAACTCAAGTGAGCAAGCGAGTGGGGACTGACAGCATCCATACATCCCAGTTTACCAAAACACTATGTCTGAGGACCCTCCAGATCTACACCTTTACCTCATAAACACCATTAACAAAAGGCTTGACTAAACAGATATGTTTTCAGCCGAGACTTAAATGCTGAGACTGTGTCTGATTCCCGAACATTACTTGGAAGGCTGTTCCATAACTGTGGGGCTTTGTAAGAAAAGGCTCTGCCCCCTGATGTAGCCTTCACTATACGAGGTACCAGCAGATAGCCTGCACCTTTTGATCTAAGTAGGCGTGGCGGGTCATAGAGGAGCAGAAGTTCACTCAGGTATTGTGGTGCGAGACCATTTAGTGCTTTAAAGGTCAATAGTAGTATTTTATAATCAATCCGAAATTTGATTGGGAGCCAATGCAGTGTGGATAAGACAGGCATGATGTGGTCATATTTTCTAGTGCTAGTAAGGACTCTTGCTGCTGCATTTTGAACTAACTGGAGCTTGTTTATGCACTTATTGGAACATCCAGACAGTAAGGCATTACAATAATCCAACCTGGAGGTAACGAAAGCATGGACTAGTTTTTCTGCATCATGCAATGACATTAAATTTCTTATCTTTGCAATATTTCTGAGATGAAAGAAAGCTATCCGGGTGATGTTATCAATGTGAGTTTCGAATGAAAGACTGGGGTCAATAATCACTCCGAGGTCTTTTACTGCTGCACGTGAAGAAACAGAAAGGCCATCCAGAGTTACTGTGTAATCAGAAAACTTACTTCTAGCTGTATGTGGTCTGAGTACAAGTACTTCAGTCTTGTCAGAGTTAAGCAGAAGGAAATTAATAAGCATCCAGTGTCTAATGTCCTTAACACATTCCTCAATTCTATTAAGCTGGTGTCTCTCATCAGGTTTTGCAGAAACATACAACTGTGTGTCATCAGCATAACAGTGGAAACTAATACAATGTTTACGAATAATATCACCCAGAGGTAACATATATAGAGAAAAAAGCAGTGGACCCAAGACAGAACCTTGTGGAACACCAAACTTTACCTCGGTATGTCTAGAAATATCACCATTTATATCAACATACTGATAACGATCAGTTAGATAAGACCTGAGCCAGGAGAGGGCCATTCCCTTAACTCCCACAACATTTTCTAGTCTATCCAGAAGAATGGAATGATCAATGGTATCAAATGTTGCACTAAGGTCAAGCAACACAAGTAGCGAGACACAGCCCTGATCAGACGCCAACAGTAGGTCATTTACTACTTTAACCAGAGCTGTCTCTGTGCTATGATGAGGTCTAAATCCTGACTGACACATTTCATGGATGTTATTCCTATGTAAATATGAGCATAACTGCTGTGCCACAGCTTTTTCAAGGATCTTGGAGATAAAGGGGAGGTTTGATATTGGCCGATAATTGGACAGCTGACAGGGATCAAGGTCAGTTTTTTTAATCAGGGGTTTGATAACTGCTAGTTTAAAGGATTTGGGTACATAGCCAATCATAAGAGAATAATTTATTATTTTTAGAAGCGGTTCAATTACTCCAGGTATTATCTGTTTGAATAGATGTGTCGGTAAGGGATCTAGTACACAAGTTGAGGCTTTTGATGTAGAGATTAATGAAAGTAATTCAGTTTCTTTTAGGGGAGTAAAACTACAGTTATATAGTTAACTATAAGGTCACTTTCATTGTCTGACCTTAAATTAGTAGTTTGAATTTTTTGTCGGATATTCTCAATTTTGTCATTAAAAAAATTCATGAAGTCGTTGCTACTACATACTGCAGGTGTGCATGTGTCTATAGTGGACTTATTCCTGGTTAATTTTGCTACAGTATTAAATAGGAATCTAGGATTATTTTTGTTATCTTCTATTAGGGAGGAGAAATATGTTGATCTCGCAGCACTAAGAGCTTTTCTATACTTCAGGAAGCTCTCCTTCCAAGCTAATTTGAACACTACCAATTTTGTTTGACGCCATTTACGTTCCAATTTTCAAGTGGGCTGTTTTAATGTGCGAGTGTCATCATTATACCAGGGTGCTAATTTTTTGTCTCTGACCATTTTCCTTTTTAGAGGAGCTACATTATCTAAAGTATGGCTGAATGTTGACTCTAAGCATTCAGTTGCCTGATCGAGTTCTGCAGGGGCTGACAGTGACCCAATCAAAGTTGACAGCTCTGGGAGATCATTTATAAAGCTCTGTGCAGTAGTTGACGTGAAAGTACGTTTAATACAGTAGCGTGGTGAGGTGCATATATTATTACTCAGACATATTTTGAATGAGATGAGACAATGATCTGAGATAACTTCAGACTGTGGAAGTATGACTATATTGTCTACGTTTAATCTGAATGTTAGTATTAGATCAAGGGTGTGACCACCATTATGGGTCGGTCCTATGACATTCTGCTTAATCCCGACTGAGTCTAAGATGGACACAAACGCTGTTTTTAAAGGGTCTTCTGGGTTATCGAAGTGAATATTAAAATCTCTGACAGCTAAAGCTTTGTCTAAGGAAATAACCAGGTCTGAGATAAAATCTGCAAATTCAGAAAGAAACTCAGAATATGGCCCCGGGGGCCTGTAGATAATAAGTAATGGAATTAACTGGGTAGACTTATTTTTCGAGGCTACATACATTATATGAGTATGAAGAACTTCAAATGTATTAAATTTATAACCAGGTTTTTGTGTTACACCGAGATAATCGTTATAAATAACCGCGACGCCTCCTCCTCTGCCAGTTAGACGAGGCTGGTGTATATAACTGTATCCAGGAGGACTCGCTTCATTTAATGCTATATATTCATTTGGCGTAATCCATGTTTCTGTTAAACACAGTACATTAAACTCCTGATCAGTAATGAGTTAATTAACCATTAGCGCTTTAGATGTAAGAGATCTAATATTTAATAGCCCCGCCTTTAGATCAAAGGTGCTGGCAGCAGCTGTACAGTCAGTATGATCTAATTTTATATTGATTAGGTTACTGGAACAAACTCTCTGAAAATTTCTACCTTTTTGTTGAGCTCGGGGAACAGACACAGTCTCGATGTAGTGGACCCTGAGTGATGACTCTGTGCAGCTAGCAGACAGTCGGTTTAGCCTGTTCGTCTGCTCCCTGGCCTTATATGACAAGACCCAGGTGCTGGTGATGTGAGAAAAGTGGCGTGCAAGGGCAGTAGCTCATGGGGGCCATGTTTGTAGAGCTGTGGTACATTCTGGGAAGTGTAGTCCAGAAAAGATAGCCCAGAATCGTAGTACAGAAGCATAGTCTGAAAGTGTAGTCTGGAAGCATTTTCCAGAAGTGTTGTCTCAAAGCATAGTCTGAAAGTGTAGTCCAGAAGCATAGTCTGAGATCGTAGTCCAAAAGCATAGTCCGGAAGTGTAGTCTGAGATCGTAGTCCAAAAGCGTAGTCCAGAAACATAGTCTGAGAGCGTAGTCCGGAAGCGTAGTCTGAAAGCATAGTCCAGAAGCGTAGTCTGAGACCATAGTCCAAAAGCATAGTCCAGAAGCATAGTCTGAGATTGTAGTCCAAAAGCGTAGTCCAAAAGCCTAGTCCGGAAGCGTAGTCCGGAAGTGTCGTCTAGAAGCATAGTCTGAGATCGTAGTCTGAAAGCATAGTCCAGAAGCATAGTCTGAGATCATAGTCTGGAAATGTAGTCTGAAAGCATAGTCCAGAAGTGTAGTCTAGAAGCATAGTCTGAGATCGTAGTCCGGAAGTGTAGTCTGAAAGCATAGTCCAGAAGCGTAGTCTGGAAGTGTAGTCTAGAAGCATAGTCTGAGATCGTAGTTCAGAAGTGTAGTCTGAAAGCATAGTCCAGAAGCATAGTCTGAGATCGTAGTCTGGAAGTGTAGTCTGAGAGCATAGTCCAGAAGCATAGTCCAGAAGTGTAGTCTAGAAGCATAGTCTGAGATCGTAGTCCGGAAGTGTAGTCTGAAAGCATAGTCCAGAAGCGTAGTCTAGAAGCATAGTCTGAGATCGTAGTCCAGAAGTGTAGTCTGAAAGCATAGTCTAGAAGCATAGTCTGAGATCATAGTCCGGAAGTGTAGTCTGAAAGCATAGTCCAGAAGCATAGTCTGAGATCGTAGTCCAGAAGTGTAGTCTGAAAGCATAGTCTAGAAGCATAGTCTGAGATCGTAGTCCAGAAGCGTAGTCTGAAAGCATAGTCCAGAAGCATAGTCTGAGATCGTAGTCCGGAAGTGTAGCCCAGAAGCATCGGCCAAGAGCATAGGCTGGAAGCAAAATCTGAAAGCATAGTCCAGAAGTGTTGTCTCTAAGCATCGACTAAAGGCATAGTCCTGAAGTGTAGTCCAGGAGCGCAGTCTGAAAGCATAGTCTGAAAGTGTTGTCCAGAAGCATAATCCGAGAACATAGTCCAGAAGCATAATCTGGAAGCGTAGTCTGAAAGTGTAGTCTGGAAGCATAGTCCAGAAGTGTTGTCTCGAAGTATAGACTGAACGTGTAGTCCGGACGCATAGTCCAGAAGCATAGTCCAGTAGCATCATCCAGAAGTGTAGTCCGGAAGCAAAGCTGTAGA
Source organism: Neoarius graeffei (assembly GCF_027579695.1). Classification (NCBI taxonomy): domain Eukaryota; kingdom Metazoa; phylum Chordata; class Actinopteri; order Siluriformes; family Ariidae; genus Neoarius; species Neoarius graeffei. The sequence goes on along the minus strand of NC_083579.1, from coordinate 6,413,977 downwards.
ACACACAAAATGAACAAAGACAAACTATGAGCATGAGCGAGAATCCATAGACAAAGAACACAAACCGTGGCATGGGTAAACATGATAACATACAACAGCAGCTAGAGAAAGGAACCAATCGTAAACTATTGTAAATCTATCATAAAAGAAGCATAGTCCAGAAGCATAGTCTGTAAGAATAGTCTGAAAGCATAGTCCAGAAGCAAAGTTGTAGAACACCCAAGACAAACTAGAAGCATAAGCAAGAAACCATCGTATTTCAGAAGCATAGCCGGAAGCATAGTAGCTGCAGCCACGGATGCAAACACATATTTTTAATTTTTTTTATTTTTTTGCTCCACTCTGGAAGCTGATATGGTCGATGCTGCACTAATATAAGATGGTGACAGGAATGATATGACCCAGGGGTAGTGTGTAACTAATGAAAAGCAGAGAACCGAGGATTGATCTCTGAGGAACATGAGCCGTGGCAGACTTGTGCTTGCCAAAGGCAATGGAATGATGTGTGTTAGTTTGATAAGATCCGAAAGAGGCAAAAGGCAAGTGTGTAATATCGATAGAGCTGTTCAGGAAAGTTCAGGAAGTTTCACAGCATTTCAGAAAAGTCTTTTATAGATAGTAATGTCAGAACGAACTTTTCATGAAGTAAAAGTTTGCCTTAAAAACAGGCAAGAGACAAACGTTCAAGACCATGTACGAGGAAATGAACTCCAGATCATTTTCTGTTCACTATCAGCCTCTTTTCACAAGCATTGTGGTGCTGTTATATCACTGATGGAGTGGTGGCATGAAGTTACAGTTTCCACACCCAAATTGATAACCTTTGTCCTAAGTACAGCACGTCCTGTAGTGTTTTATTGACCTTATACCACAGCAATCTGCGTGTTATAATTTCATTCATACTTTTTATCTGTTTATATCCGGTTTATGTTTAATGTCTGTGGAACAAGTTAGTTCCTGTTCTCGCTTATGTTATAACAGCTATAAACAGTCGTAAAGCCTAACCTCATCTGTCCTGACACTGGAGACTCCTTCCTTACACTGGTGCTAGAAAGTTTGTGAACCCTATATTCCTGCATAAATAAGTCCTAAAAGTAGATAAAGAGAACCCAGTTAAACAAAGATACAATTATAATACTTGGTCATTTATTTATTGAGGAAAATGATCCAATATTACATATCTGTGAGTGGCAAAAGTATGTGACCCTCTAGGCAGGGCTTTGAACCAGAATTTTTTTCCTATTGGTTCGTTCCGAACAGAAACGGAATTTTAACGTTTCCGGTTTTGGGTTCCACCATTAAATAGACGTTCCCGAACCGGTTAGAACAAAAAAATTTCGTTCCCGGAATGGTTAATTACGTTCCCTGTCAGCTGTTTAACAAATGGCTATAAAATTATGTCTCTGTCTCATCCAGCTTAAGCCAAATGTAAGCTAATTCTATTACAACCTTCATTAAATAAGACAAGAAATAATTCAAAACAATTATTATTTCAAATGTTGGCGATTTGGATTCTCAGTATGTCTTCCCATCTACACAAACAGAAAAAGTGCCAAAAATGAAAGATAATTCGTTTAGTGTGCTACCAAAGGCTAGTCAGGCCCTATAGAGGGCTACCGCATGACGTCACCGCGCCGTGAGATTTTGTTAGGCGCCATATTGGAAGACCAAGTACACATCTATGCAAGTACATACATACATAAAACAAACTACACCTGAAATGTAGCCAGGGCTGGTTCTGCCCTAATCTGGACCCGGGTGCAACATCGCGCAACCCCTCCCAAAAAAACACCAGTCTAAATCAGGACAACCATCACATAACTATAACTATAAACATTTTATATCAACTATTTTAACTAAATGGGCTATAATAAATAAGCCTGCAGGCAGCCACGGCGGGCTGCCTCAGAAAAGTAACCATTTGTCCTACCTTAAAACTCGTTTTGCATTTTCTGCCTCCTTTTTTGTATTTTCAACCCTCCGTTTATTTTCTTTCCTTTTCTGAAAACCCGATTTGTGTCCAGACATTTTGTTCTGCTACCAACGAACTAACTCGTCAGGTCTCGTCTCTCGAGCCCGCGATGATTCCCGTGGGAAGGGCAACAACTGATACATTTTTACAAACAGCCAATAGGGAGGTTGCATCGTTCAGGCTCTTCTTTGCTCAGACACTCAGTAATGGAGACGTGATAGCAGTCCACCTTCCCGCGCTCTCCATTCAGTCAGCGAACGTCACACAGGAAGTGAACCCCAGCGGGTCATAGAAACTTGTGCAGGAGAAGAATGGCTTTTTTATTTGTAGGCTACGGAAACTTTGAGGAACGAAATAAAAACCGGTATTAACCGGTTACCATTATTTTTAATAAGCGTTTCTGTTCCGGAACATAAAAAATAATAAAGTTTCTGGTTTCGTTTCTGTTCCATGTGAAATAGAAAAAGTTCCCGGTTTTCGTTTTCGTTCCTTGAACCGGTTCAAAGCCCTGCCTCTAGGATTAGCAGTTAATTTGAAGGTGAAATTAGAGTCAGGTGTTTTCAATCAATGGGATGACAATCAGGTGTGAGTGGGCACCCTGTTTTATTTAAAGAACAGGGATCTATCAAAGTCTGATCTTCACAACACATGTTTGTGGAAGTGTATCATGGCACGAACAAAGGAGATTTCTGAGGACCTCAGAAAAAGCGTTGTTGATGCTCATCAGGCTGGAAAAGGTTACAAAACCATCTCTAAAGAGTTTGGACTCCACCAATCCACAGTCAGACAGATTGTGTACAAATGGAGGAAATTCAAGACCATTGTTACCCTCCCCAGGAGTGGTCGACCAACAAAGATCACTCCAAGAGCAAGGCGTGTAATAGTCGGCGAGGTCACAAAGGACCCCAGGGTAACTTCTAAGCAACTGAAGGCCTCTCTCACATTGGCTAATGTTAATGTTCATGAGTCCACCATCAGGAGAACACTGAACAACAATGGTGTGCATGGCAGGGTTGCAAGGAGAAAGCCACTGCTCTCCAAAAAGAACAATGCTGCTCGTCTGCAGTTTGTTAAATATCATATGGACAAGCCAGAAGGCTATTGGAAAAAATATTTTGTGGATGGATGAGAGCAAAATAGAACTTTTTGGTTTCAATGAGAAGCGTTATGTTTGGAGAAAGGAAAACACTGCATTCCAGCGTAAGAACCTTATCCCATCTGTGAAACATGGTGGTGGTAGTGTCATGGTTTGGGCCTGTTTTGCTGCATCTGGGCCAGGACGGCTTGCCATCATTGATGGAACAATGAATTCTGAATTATACCAGTGAATTCTAAAGGAAAATGTCAGGACATCTGTCCATGAACTAAATCTCAAGAGAAGGTGGGTCATGCAGCAAGACAACGACCCTAAGCACACAAGTCATTCTACCAAAGAATGGTTAAAGAAGAATAAAGTTAATGTTCTGGAATGGCCAAGTCAAAGTCCTGACCTTAATCCAATTGAAATGTTGTCGAAGGACCTGAAGCGAGCAGTTCATGTGAGGAAACCCACCAACATCCCAGAGTTGAAGCTGTTCTGTACGGAGGAACGGGCTAAAATTCCTCCATGCCGGTGTGCAGGACTGATCAACAGTTACCGCAAACGTTTAGTTGCAGTTATTGCTGCACAAGGGGGTCACACCAGATACTGAAAGCAAAGGTTCACATACTTTTGCCACTCACAAATATGTAATCTTGGATCATTTTCCTCAATAAATAAATGACCAAGTATAATATTTTTGTCTCATTTGTTTAACTGGGTTCTCTTTATCTACTTTTAGGACTTGTGTGAAAATCTGATGATGTTTTAGGTCATATTTATGCAGAAATATAGACAATTCTAAAGGGTTCACAAACTTTCAAGCACCACTGTAGATGTGATATAAAGTTTGCGTCCGCTGTACGAGTCCCTGTGAATGAGCTGGTACTATAGAAATGGTAACATATAAGTACAAGCACATCAGAATCAAGAGCGTCGAAGTTTAAGCTGAAATCATGAACAAGTCCAGCAATCCAGATTTTCTTCTACAACAAGCCAGTATACCGTAAAAGTGGGTGGTCATGAAGGTTTAGCTCCATCTCCATGGTTACACCGTTCTCACTTTGGGATTGTGGGTGGTCAAGTGCTTGACCAGGACTTTCAGGAATTATTCTTTATTTTATTTTATTGATGTTCTCATAGCTCTTGGGAAGCCTTTTAAAAGGTTTGTACATTTATCGCCAAACCACGAGTACCATTTGTACCTCAGTGTCCAGCTCCACGAGACGAGAAACGAGGATGTGATGCTTTACAGTATCCATGGCAACCCCGAGATCAAGTAGGACCAAGAAGAGAATAATGAGGGAAACGCTCAGGAGATGCTCTCAGAAGCTGGAAAAGATTCAAAAAGATCACAGTTAACTAGGAAGCGCTAAAATTGTGAGGTCATGACCCTTTTCAAGATTTGAGCAAAGAAGGGTGGAGTAGGAATGGGTCTATAATTCTTCCCTCAGGCAGGGTCAAAGACACCTTTCTGGAGAGCAATGGAAGCAGTGGCAGTGTTGAGGGAGGAACAGATCAGAAAAAAGTAGACATCAATATCACCTCTGTTGAAAGATGTGAGGAGGGCGTCGCCGTAATCAAGTGAAGGACACACAGTGGGGGGAAACGCTGGGATGTTTTGCTGATTATCTTTGAAGAAACTAAGAAAAGCATTTGTTTGCTCAGCAGAAAGTGAAAGTGCAGCAGAGGGAAGCTGGAGGAGTTTGTTAATAACGGCGTAGTTGTGGACTGGAGAGCACTTTCAGTGAATACAAAAGGGGAAAGAAGGATGAACACCGAGATATGAGGAAAGTTTTCGTATACAGGAGCGATGAGATGGAACGAATCGAGTCTTTAGATTGGACAGATAATCAACTGAAACCGGGCTCGCACAGCACAGCGCACGTTGTTTTAAGATTTTTATTGTACAAGCACTCATGCTGTACATCAGATTATACGATGAAGATTCTCTCACGATAGAATACAGGAAATGACTACGTTCTGCTTTCGTCGGCAATCACCTGTAGCAGATTTTCCATTCATTGGAACTTTTTGCATTTGAACGACAGCAAAACAGAATGTATTTTATTTGGCACGTCACCCACGTCAAACGTTTTTACAACAAATTTTGGTACTCCGGCCCCCTTTTTTAAACCATTTGTACAAAATCTTGGGGTAACGTTTGACAGTGGGCTTAAATTTGATAAACAGATTAGTTCTGTTGTTAGAACGAGCTTTTTTTCAACTTCGTCTCTTGGCCAAAGCGAAGCCGTTTCTCAGTCGGCAGGATCTCGAGAAGGCAATTCATGCATTTATCAGTTCGAGACCGGACTATTGTAATGCCCTGTGTGTTGGCCTCAGCCAGTCTTCAATTTTACGTCTTCAACTTGTACAGAACGCTGCGGCCCGATTTTTAACAAGCACGTCTAGACGTCAACACATTACTCCTGTGTTGTCGGCACTCCATTGGCTTCCAGTCCATTTTAGAATTGATTTTAAACTTCTGTTTGTTTGTTTTTAATGCCATCAATGGCCTGGCTCCCTCTTACTTGTCTGAGATTTTAACTATTCGTGATCATGGTAGGGCCCTGCGTTCTTCGGGTCAGCTTCTGTTAGAAGTTCCAAGGTCGAGATATAAACAGCGGGGTGATCGTTCTTTTCCTGTCGCTGCTCCCAGACTGTGGAACAATCTGCCCCCCGACATTCGCACCACTATTGATCCCGGCCTTTTTAAATCAAAGTTGAAGACCTACTTTTTTAGATTGGCGTACAATCCTGACTAGGGGAGTCTTGTTTTTGAGGGGTGCTTCGTTTCGTCTGTTTTATTTCATGTACTTCTGAAAGGCTTTTGGTAATCTGCAGCACGGTGGCACCTTCCGCAGTCAAAACCTGTGTTTTTATGTGTTTTAGTGTTCTGTTTTATGGCTTTGATGTAAAGCACTTTGGGTACCTTTTGGTTATTGTAAAGGGCTATATAAATAAAATTTGATTGATTGATTGATTGATTGATTGATTGATTGATTGATTGATTGATTGGAACACTTCATTTATATTTCATCATCACTGCATCCTACGCCGTCCTCCGATTGGTGGATTTTAGATGACCGTCGTGGCAGCGCTCACACTCTGAGACCTTACATTCTTACATGCCCTCAATACAGCTCTGGAAAAAATTAAGAGACGACTTAAATTTTTTTTTCTTAAATCAGCATCTCTATCTATGTGGCAGCTATTTCATTCCAGTGTCTGTGTTGGAATTCCAACACAAGCCCACCTCATTTTATTTAATGAGGTACTGATGAGGTAATCACCTGAACCAGATTTTCTTTAACGAGGAAAAGTATAAAAACCGCTGCTGTGGTCATCACTATCCTCTTGCAGTAGGACCAGTTTGGAAGGCAAAAACAGTACTAGTAGTATCTTAAATTTAATTGGAATACAAAAATATCTATCCATCATGCCAAAAAGAAGTTTTGAGTGAGAAAAAGAAGGGTTCGGTTCTGATTTTACTGGCAGAGGGACACAGTGAGCGTCAGGTTGCTTCCATCCTCAACATTTCAAAGAAGGCAGTTCATAAGAACAAGGTCAAGCAGCAGACACTGTGGACAACAAAGTTACAGACTGGCAGAGACTGAAAACGAGTCTCCACTGACTGGGATGATCGTCAACTCCTTTGAATGTCACTCAACAACTGTAGGATGATGTCAGGTGACCTACAAAAAGAATGGCAGCTGGGGTTAAGTGCAAGGCAAAGACCGTCTGAAAGAGGCTCCTCTGGGCGGATTGAAGTCATGCAAAGCTAGAAATAAGCACTTCATCAGTGAGAAGCAAAGAAGAGCCAGGCTGAGGTTTGCTAAAGACCATCAGGATTGGACCGTAGAGGACTGGAGTAAGGTCATCTTCTCGGATGAGTCCAATTTTCAGCTTTTCCCATCATCTGAACCTGGAGAGGCCAACAAGCCACAGTTTCCTGCACCTATTGGGAAATTTGGTGGAGGATCGGTGGTGATCTGAGGTGCTTCAGCAAGGCTGGAACGGGGCAGATTTTTGTTTGTGAAGGAAACATGAATCAAGACATGTACACGGTTATTATCCTGGAAGAAATCCTGTTTCCTTCTGCTCAGACAATGTTCCCTAAATCTGAGGATTGGGGTTTCCAGCAGGACAATGCCGCACAGCCAGGTCAGTCAAGGTATGGATGGAGGACCGCAAGATCAAGACCCTGTCATGGCCAGCCTAATCTCCAGACCTGAACCCCATTGAAAACCTCTGGAATGTGATCAAGAGGAAGATGGGTGGTCACAGGTCATCAAACCGAGCTGAGCTGATTGAATTTTTGCTCCAGGAGTGGCATAAAGTCACCCAAGAGCGACGTGAAGGACTGGTGGAGAGTCCATCATGCCAGGACACATGAAAGCTGTGATTAGGGTTATTCCACCAAATATTGATTTCTGAACTCATGCCAAGTTCAAGCATTAGTATTGTGTTTAGAATTGAATATGATCTTGATTTCTATGCATCATTCAAGGTCTGAAAACACTTCATCTTTTTTTCTATTTTGACCAGGCGTCATTTTCTGTAATTAAATGCTCTGGATGACAATATTTTGATGTGGAATTTGGGGGAAATGTTGTCAGTAGTTTATGGTAAAAAAAACAAAAACAAAAATGTTCACGTTCGGGTGGCACGGCGGTGTAGTGGTTAGCGCTGTCGCCTCACAGCAAGAAGGTCCGGGTTCGAGCCCCGTGGCCAGCGAGGGCCTTTCTGTGCGGAGTTTGCATGTTCTCCCCGTGTCCGCGTGGGTTTCCTCCGGGTGCTCCGGTTTCCCCCACAGTCCAAAGACATGCAGGTTAGGTTAACTGGTGACTCTAAATTGAGCGTAGGTGTGAATGTGAGTGTGAATGGTTGTCTGTGTCTATGTGTCAGCCCTGTGATGACCTGGCGACTTGTCCAGGGTGTACCCCGCCTTTCGCCCGTAGTCAGCTGGGATAGGCTCCAGCTCGCCTGCGACCCTGTAGGACAGGATAAAGCGGCTACAGATAATGAGATGAGATGAGATGAGATGTTCACGTTCCTTAAACACAAACCTATAAATAGTAAAACCAGAGAAAATGATAATTTTGCAGTGGTCTCTTAAGGTTTGTTTCATTTTTTTTTTTGTGTGTGTGTGTGTGTGTGTGTTGGTAGTGTACTTGTGCTTTGCTACAGATCGGAGACCAGGCTTAGACTTATTAGTGGTTGCCATAGCAACACCATGTTGACTCACTGACTTTCAGAATCATTTGCACTTCTTCTTGGCACATGTGCAGGAGTGTGTGTGTGTGTGTGTGTGTGTGTGTGTGTGTGTGTGTGTTAAAAGTTATATAAATTTCTGTTTACGGAACTGATGGGCATAAAGGCCACGCATCCTTCACTGAGAGCTACACACGCAGAAGCCACGCCTCCTTCACTCAGACTGACATACACAGAGGCCACGCCTCCTTCAATGAGACTAACACACACAGAGGCCACGCCTCCTTCACTCAGACTGACACCCATTCAAAGGTTTTTTGGCTTCTTCCATTTTACTGCGATCTCTTTCTGTTCCTTCATGACTTCCTTTCAGTTTGGCTTCCTGTCATGTGCCGTTTTTAATCATTCCACGATAAAGCGCTTTAATTTCCATCACAGGAAAAGATAAAATGTTTATTATTATTATTATCACATCACACACACATCACATTATCTCTAGCCGCTTTATCCTTCTACAGGGTCGCAGGCAAGCTGGAGCCTATCCCAGCTGACTACGGGCGAAAGGCGGGGTACACCCTGGACAAGTCGCCAGGTCATCACAGGGCTGACACATAGACACAGACAACCATTCACACTCACATTCACACCTACGGTCAATTTAGAGTCACCAGTTAACCTAACCTGCATGTCTTTGGACTGTGGGGGAAACCGGAGCACCCGGAGGAAACCCACGCGGACACGGGGAGAACATGCAAACTCCACACAGAAAGGCCCTCGCCGGCCCCGGGGCTCGAACCCAGGACCTTCTTGCTGTGAGGCGACAGCGCTAACCACTACACCACCGTGCCGCCATTATTATTATCATTATTATTATTATTACTCCTGAGTGTCTGAGCACTCTGTGCTTCATGATAGCCTGACATAACGGATTTAGTGGCCCTCAGGCAGTACACACTGAGCCGTACTGACTAGCGCATGTACTCCCTATGTGTACATCATCACACACACACACACACACACACACACACACACACACACACACCCTGGTGGACTGTTAAACCAGCATGCCTGTTGTTTGCTAATCGCCTGATACCAAAGTGCTGAAAGCATGCATGCAGTGATCATTCGGCGTAGGAGGACGGACACACACACACACACACACACACACACACATCATCCAGTGTGGGAGGACATAGTTGCATCACTCAAATACACACACACACACACACACACACACACAAATGCATGTACTGGGATTATAAAGCGTGGGAGCGTACAGAGCCTTTCTCTCTCTCTCTCTCTGTCTCTCTCACACACACACACACACACACACACTGTACATCATGAAGTAAGTGACATCATGAACAGATTTTTGCAGATTTTTAAACGCTATTATTTTTGTGCTTCAGTGAAGGAGGCGTGGCCTCTGTGTGTCAGTCTCACTGAAGGAGGCGTGTCCTCTGTGTCAGTCTGAGTGAAGGAGGCATGACCTTTGTGTATCAGTCTGAGTGAAAGAGGCGTGGCTTCTGTGTGTGTTATTCTCATTGAAGGAGGCGCGTGCATAACCTTTCCTATGTCGTTATCTTTCTTCGCAGTGAAACACAAGCAGACTTCGCACCAAACATGGATTTATATTTTATATACCACCATTCTGTCACTGTACTTAATCACACAGCTGGCTAACATGACAAACTCCTCCCTCTCCTTAAAAAAGAATCATTTAAAAAAAAATTCCATCTTACTTTCTGTGAACAAATGGCCTAAACTGGATTATTTTTATACTTTGTTGGAACCCAAGTCAACAGCACCACCAGCAGTCGTGTACAAACACACAGAAGGAAGTGAGACGTGAGGCTGGAGCTGATTTCTGTCGAGCACAGACTGTAGATTTGATGTCCAGTCTGTCAGTGACAGTCATGTCAAGTGGAGTGACGCGCCCCGGAGGGGGTTCATTTCTTTCAGCTGTTCCCTCTGTAACATAAATGAGGTGGATTATTTGGAATGCGAAATTGTAGAAAAGTAAGTAGATTCAGGATGTTATCAAATATAAGTCCATTGAACAGAGGGTTTTTTTTTTTTTTTCCTGGCATCTTATTAAGGTTAGAGAGGTGCAACAAGAGACTAGGGGACAAACAGCGTGTATGGACATTACAAAGTCTTCTAGATTTACAGAGTTTCAGAAATGCAGATTTTCCTCGTACTCATGTTCGTATGTCGATCAACTGCAAAGTGCGAAGCATTTTCCTGACACAGCTCATTTGCATGTAGTAACGCCCACTAAACTCCATAAAAGGTGAAGTGCTCAGGGCCTGTTTACACGAGGACGCTGTCGGGTAAAAACGACTAAATATTTTATCGGAAGTGCCTTTCGTCTACACGGGGACGGCGTTTCCGAGGCTGAAAAACGGAAAAAATTGAAAACGCCTTCCAGAGTGGATAAGTTAAAAACAGCCCCCGTTGCATATCCGTCTAAACTACCCAATACACGAAACTCTGCTCACGTCGGGTACGCGTTTACGTCATACATATGTCATATACTGTACATGCCAGGCCGGGAAGTAAGAAAGTAAGTAAAAAAGTAAGAGCATGTCTGATTACATCGATCCAACGGACCTTCAAGCTGCTCTGGCAGCTTTAATAAACGTCCAGGAGTCCTTCGAACATCTGTACCGAATCTGCACATATACCGTTAATGAACAGAGGCGGGTATAGTATGCGCTTACTTTTTTACTTACTTTCTTACTTACCATAGCCAGAGTAGTCAAAGTTTTCGCGGCGCAGATGTGCAGATCAGACAAGACGGAAGACGTTGCGCATGCGTGCAGACATAGCGGAGGTCTTTCACAGCACCACCTAGCCGCCTGGCATGCACATCCGATTGAATTCCACACATTTATGCGTCACCGTATAGACGCAGATTTCCTCCTTGAAAACGGTCGCGTAGACGCGGAAAAAAGTGAGAACGAAAACGGACTTTTGCGTTTTTGTTTCAGACCGTCCCCATGTAAAGTGGGCCTCAGATAGCTGGGACCATGAAATGAACAATCAGGGTGAAGTCTGAAAGGCAGACGTGGAAGTTACAGTATTTTGACTCCCTTCTATGCCAGTAAGATTTTTTTATTAATAATATACACTCAGGGTGGCACGGTGGTGTAGTGGTTAGCGCTGTCGCCTCACAGCAAGAAGGTCCGGGTTCGAGCCCTGTGGTGCTCCGGTTTCCCCCGCAGTCCAAAGACATGCAGGTTAGGTTAACTGGTGGCTCTAAATTGAGCGTAGGTGTGAATGTGAGTGTGAATGATTGTGTGTCTATGTGTCAGCCCTGTGATGACCTGGCGACTTGTCCAGGGTGTACCCCGCCTTTCGCCCGTAGTCAGCTGGGATAGGCTCCAGCTCGTCTGCGACCCTGTAGAACAGGATAAAGCGGCTACAGATAATGAGATGGGGATGGGAATATACACTCACCGGCCACTTTAATAGGAACTTGTTCTTGATTCTAAGATCCCTGTTCTTGGTTGCCAGAGTGGAACCCAGTGTGCTCTTCTTTCTGCTGTTGTATGCTGAGATGCTTTTCTGCTCACCACGGTTGTAAAGAGTGATTAGAAGAAGAAGCCTTTGTCACATGCACACTCAAGCACAGTGAAATTCATACTCTGCATTTAACCCATCTGAAGCAGTGAACACACCCCCAGAGCAGTAGGCAGCCACACTACAGCGCCCAGGGAGCAGGTACCTTGCTGAAGGGCACTTCAGCAAGTTAACCTAACTGCATGTCTTTGGACTGTGGGGGAAACTGGAGCACCTGGATGAAACCCATGTAGACACGGGGAGAACATGCAAACTCCGCACAGAAAGGCCCTCGCCGAGCGCTGGGCTCGAACCCAGAACCACCTTGCTGTGAGGCAACAGTGACGACCGCTACACCACCGTGCCTTCCTGGCAAAAAAGCTCAAACCAAATCTGTCCATTTCCCTCTGATCTCTCTTATCAACAAGGCGTTTGTTTCCACCCACAGAACTCTCACTCACTCAGTGATGTTTTTTGTTTTTGGCACCATTCTGTGTAAATTCTAGAGACTGCTGCGTGTGAAAAGCCAAGGAAAGAGATCAGCAGTTTCTGAAATACTCAAACTAACACCCATGCCACACCCATGCCAAGCCAAGTCACACTTTGAGATCGAAATTTTTTCCCATTCTGATGGTTGAACATTGTGAACATTAACTGAAGCTCTTGATTTGTATCTGCGTGATTTGATGCATCAAGGGATCGGCTGATCAGAGAACCGCATGAGAGGATTTTCATGAATACCAAATTTCTTGTGTAAACACACGTAAGAATGATTTATGAATAAATCAGTTCGGATCCAGTTTGATAAATGCCACCCATCGTTTACACTTACACTTTTTAGATTTTGGAAACCTTGGAGTTTTTTTTTTTAACTAATCCAATCTGGCAACACTGTCATTAAAGGGGTGTTCACACGGCACATATTTGCATCGATGCTGCACCGATGTATTTTGTTGCGATATATCTTACACCGGTGTAAATTTTGTGGAGCGTTCACACGTCACAAACCTGCTTACTAGAGAGAAGCGTGTTAGCACCGGTGCAGCCCCACTTGCGTTCACACGGCAGTTTTTGCGACCGTGCTATACGATAGTAATAATGCGGAAATGAAATATGCACATGCGTGAAAATGTACTTCCTTTTCTCGGTTGTCATGGCATCACCAAGCGCCGGGAAAACAACGTGGATGAAGACACCAGTGTTGCCAGATACTGCTGACGTTTTCCAGCCCAAAATATGTTCAAATCCGCCAAAATGCACTTAAAACCGCCCAATCTGGCAACACTGGAAGACACGCAGTTCTCTTGTTGTTGATATTCGCCATTTTGGAAGCGCAAAATACCAGGATGCAAATTATGCAATGCCCGTATGTAATCAGCTCTCGTCACGCGTAGCGAGTCTACCCCTGTAGCGTTCAGACGTCCCATTTTATATCGGTGCTGCCCCGCAAACTAGCATTTACTCCGGAGTAAATTTCTTAAACCACCTCCCGAGCAGGGTTAGATTTGCACCGGTTTAAGCAGCTTTCAGGGGCTACACCGGTATAACTTTGTACCGTGTGAACGCTCTACCGGGGCAGCCCCGGTGCTACACCGGAGTAAAAGTTGCCGTGTGAACACCCCTCATGTGTCCTGTCTGCTTCTCCACTGAAAAGTGAGCATGAGGCAGTGAGTTTCCTGCCCCACTGGGCATATATTACAACTTGTTGTAGTTCCCATGTTTGGCCACTAGGTGCATTAATAACTCTGGCGAAGTGAGAGCAATGAGTTCTTAGTGAACAACGAGCATCGCTTTTCTCTTTCCAGAAAAGTGACTACGCACACTAGAATGCTTAAAAATTGTTGTATGATGCGAGCACATCAAGCACAAGTTTTTTTTTGTGTGTGTGTGTTTTTGAAGTTTGTGAACATTAAGTGATAACGATTTACAAAAGTAGCTAGGTAATGTCAGTATGCTAGCTAGCGTTTTTATAATTGTATTAATGTCGCAGGTGCGTAGTTTTGATACTATAAAACAAAGGATGGATGTAAATCAGGATACAGTACTGAATATATACATTAAAAAAGGATGCGGTTCATTGATTTTTTTTTCCCCCAGACGTCTGACTCTAACCCCGCCCCTCGCCTTAACCATAACCAATTTTCCCAAGCTAAACCAGAATAATAACCTCATTCTTGAATGAGCGTTTATGAAAAGCCATCATCATTCTGATCCCCTCACACGTCAGTTAAAGCCCTGAGCGGCTGTTGTTCAAATGTAGCACGCAGAAAATCAGACAAACAAAACATGATTAGTGATTAAAGTGTAATAAATTGAGCGTAGAGGGAGGCAGCGCCGCGGCATGTTTTATGTATTCGCTGTTAATTCGAGCAAAAACAACATTAATTTGGCGTAACGAGAGCGTCACGGCGCTTTGTCTCAGGTCCCTTCTGTTTCGCGTCATCGGCTTGTGCACATCTCCTCAGAGATTAGGGCACTTTGGAGGAAGTGCACTTGACTAATTCAATCATTCCAGTGAGGAAAAAGTCAAAAACACACTCTGCTCAATGTCCTTTACTTAACATTGTGTGTGTGTGTGTGTTATGATATTAAATATTTGGTCGCTGTGTTTAATCGAACGGCTGATGATGACAGAAATCTAACATTCATTAAGTCGTAGATGAAAGCGGTGCTTCAGAAAAAGATGACGGGACGTCACGCCGTCGTATTTCGCGCATACTGTGCTTTCAGAGATGCAAATGAAGGAGGAAATGACATCACAGAGGCTTTAATCAACCTTTCGAGAGGACAAGCAGATGCTGGGTGTAATTACCAGAGACAGTTAAACACACTGCACCATCACCAAAGTCACAGAGTCACTGTGGTCAAGAAAAGGACGCTGATGCAACACAGCGTTCATCACTTTCATCACAATCCATACGCTTTATTCGAATACAACCCCGATTCCAAAAAAGTTGGGACAAAGTACAAATTGTAAATAAAAACGGAATGCAATGATGTGGAAGTTTCAAAATTCCATATTTTATTCAGAATAGAACATAGATGACATATCAAATGTTTAAACTGAGAAAATGTATCATTTAAAGAGAAAAATTAGGTGATTTTAAATTTCATGACAACAACACATCTCAAAAAAGTTGGGACAAGGCCATGTTTCCCACTGTGAGACATCCCCTTTTCTCTTTACAACAGTCTGTAAACGTCTGGGGACTGAGGAGACAAGTTGCTCAAGTTTAGGGATAGGAATGTTAACCCGTTCTTGTCTAATGTAGGATTCTAGTTGCTCAACTGTCTTAGGTCTTTTTTGTCGTATCTTCCGTTTTATGATGCGCCAAATGTTTTCTATGGGTGAAAGATCTGGACTGCAGGCTGGCCAGTTCAGTACCCGGACCCTTCTTCTACGCAGCCATGATGCTGTAATTGATGCAGTATGTGGTTTGGCATTGTCATGTTGGAAAATGCAAGGTCTTCCCTGAAAGAGACGTCGTCTGGATGGGAGCATATGTTGCTCTAGAACCTGGATATACCTTTCAGCATTGATGGTGTCTTTCCAGATGTGTAAGCTGCCCATGCCACACGCACTAATGCAACCCCATACCATCAGAGATGCAGGCTTCTGAACTGAGCGCTGATAACAACTCGGGTCGTCCTTCTCCTCTTTAGTCCGAATGACACGGCGTCCCTGATTTCCATAAAGAACTTCAAATTTTGATTCGTCTGACCACAGAACAGTTTTCCACTTTGCCACAGTCCATTTTAAATGAGCCTTGGCCCAGAGAAGACGTCTGCGCTTCTGGATCATGTTTAGATACGGCTTCTTCTTTGAACTATAGAGTTTTAGCTGGCAGTGGCGGATGGCACGGTGAATTGTGTTCACAGATAATGTTCTCTGGAAATATTCCTGAGCCCATTTTGTGATTTCCAATACAGAAGCATGCCTGTATGTGATGCAGTGCCGTCTAAGGGCCCGAAGATCACGGGTACCCAGTATGGTTTTCCGGCCTTGACCCTTACGCACAGAGATTCTTCCAGATTCTCTGAATCTTTTGATGATATTATGCACTGTAGATGATGATATGTTCAAACTCTTTGCAATTTTACCCTGTCGAACTCCTTTCTGATATTGCTCCACTATTTGTCGGCGCAGAATTAGGGGGATTGGTGATCCTCTTCCCATCTTTACTTCTGAGAGCCGCTGCCACTCCAAGATGCTCTTTTTATACCCAGTCATGTTAATGACCTATTGCCAGTTGACCTAATGAGTTGCAATTTGGTCCTCCAGCTGTTCCTTTTTTGTACCTTTAACTTTTCCAGCCTCTTATTGCCCCCGTCCCAACTTTTTTGAGATGTGTTGCTGTCATGAAATTTCAAATGAGCCAATATTTGGCATGAAATTTCAAAATGTCTCACTTTCGACATTTGATATGTTGTCTATGTTCTATTGTGAATACAATATCAGTTTTTGAGATTTGTAAATTATTGCATTCCGTTTTTATTTACAATTTGGACTTTGTCCCAACTTTTTTGGAATCGGGGTTGTATTAATCAGTTTGTAATAGTAGAAGAGTCCACTTTACTACTCAACACACATCAAACGCACATTTCCAACAGAAACAACACTCGTTTTTATCCTCGTTTACATTATCATTCATCCTCATAGTGGACGAGTAATAATACCTGTTGGCACCCTTGGTAAAGATAAGTTTAATACACATAATGGTTATGGGGGAAAAAACCTTTATGGTTAATGTGCTTAATCTCACACCAAATATGTGATGTAAACCTTTAATTGGAGCAAATTTATTCTGTGCAAAAAAAAAAGGTGATAAATATTGGCACCCTTGCATTTAGGTACTTGTGCAACCTCTCTTTGGTTTTTAAGTTTCCTCTTTTAATTTTTAGTCAGATTGAAGACTGTATAAACATTTCTGTCCAAAATGTTTAGGCACATGTAAAGAAATGCTGGAGAGCAAAAAAATAATGAAATGTTTCAGCTTTAAAAAAAAAATGCAATAAACAGTACTCAGTAAGCCGTAATAAATTAACATAACAAAGTCAATATTTGGTGTGAGACGACCTTTTGCTTTAGTCTCGGGTCCAGTGAGTGCAGTTTGATAAGGAAATGAGCTGTAGGTTTTACTGAGCGTCTTACAGAACCAGCCACAGTTCTTCTGGACACTTTGACTGTCACACTCGCGTCTTCATTTTGCAGCAAAAAAAAAAAAAGTAGCCTTGTTTTGACTTGATAATGTAGAAGTCATAAAATAGAAATCTAAAACAAAGTTTGTATGAAAAAACAATAGGGTGCTAAGACTTTTGCACAGTACTGTAGGTATGTCAGTGTATCATATCGGCATGCGAGAGAGAAAGTTGACTTGATCTTAAAGAAACAGTTTAGCTAGAAATTACATTTACACAGACGTGTTCGGAAACTGCGGTTTTCAGGACCTAATATTAATAAACGATCAAAAAGAAGCGAAAATCATTAAATGTTTATATTGATATCTGTCTGAAGCGTAAAAGGAAACGGTAGATATTAGCAGCTAACCAGCTAGCTAGCTAGCTAGCATCTCGAGTAGGAACCTTAAGGCTAAGTAGCTAACTTGTTACTGCTAGCTACAGCAACAAATAATAAAGTATTAATTCTATTCATTCTTCTATAGAAATTATCGTGATTGATGTAGCTGAGTAATTTTTCCCGTCTCGATCGGGATCCACTGCCTTGTTTGCGCTGAGGCGGCTTGCGTGCCCCAGTGACCCCCTAGTGTGTAGTAATCCTGGTAGGGCCACCCATGCCAAACAGGTTGAAGAGTGATCCCATCCATTAGCCCGTCAGGTTGGGGGTTGGGCTGAAGGCTGATAACCCTCATCTCATCATCTCTAGCCGCTTTATCCTGTTCTACAGGGTCGCAGGCGAGCTGGAGCCTATCCCAGCTGACTACGGGCGAAAGGCGGGGTACACCCTGGACAAGTCGCCAGGTCATCACAGGGCTGACACATAGACACAGACAACCATTCACACTCACATTCACACCTACGCTCAATTTAGAGTCACCAGTTAACCTAACCTGCATGTCTTTGGACTGTGGGGGAAACCGGAGCACCCGGAGGAAACCCACGTGGACACGGGGAGAACATGCAAACTCCACACAGAAAGGCCCTCGCCGGCCACGGGGCTCGAACCCAGGACCTTCTTGCTGTGAGGCGACAGCGCTAACCACTACACCACCGTGCCGCCACTAATAACCCTCTCCTGTAAAAAAAAAAGGAGCTATTACAGAAACCAGAAGCAGAGTGAATTCATTATTTCAAGTGGAAGCTGTGGCTGTAACTCATACCTCATAGGAGAGACTTGACCACGTGAAGATGCACAGTCTAGAGAGAAAGAAAGGAAAGAGGCAGGCTGGGGCTCATGGGAGGAAGTGCAGGTGGTAACGGCCAACCAGGAAAGATGGAGATGCTCTGTTTCAGCTCTATGTACCACGAGGCGTGAAGTGGATAGGAGGAATTTGTCTCTGAAGGACTCTAAATGTTTGGAGACATGTGTGGGACTGGCTTATAATCCTGTAGCTATTATTTTTGATTGAGATCTGTTCAAACAAATTTAATCAATTCTATTCCTGAACATATAAATGATTGAGCTTCATATACTGTAAATAGCACGACCCTGACCAGGCCGTTACTAAGGATGAATGAATGCTGTAATTACGTCACTTCGTGATTTTTTTTTTTTTTTTTATCCTGAGAGCTTCGTTTCTGACCTCTCGCTCATGACTGCATGACAGTAAACACTTTCCATTCACATGCCACAGGATCTCTGTGCTAATATTCACCCTTGAGTCTTAAGCAGATGCAAAAACAAACAAAACTAGATAGAGACTGCGACTGATTAAAGTCACAGTAATTTGTGCTAGCTGTCACGAAGCGGAATGTCTGCTTACCGTACCTGTCAGGGATGTGTGGAGACGAATGTAGGTGCAGAAGATATTTATTAAGAAAAGTGCAATCAGGCAAACAGTCCAAATCAGAAACGGTAAACAATCAGTAGGTCGAGCGAGGCACAAACTTGAATATCGTAGGCACAGACAAAGGCGGAATCAAAGGACTAGGAATTCGGAAATCAAAACAAGTAATGTGTCTAAACAACTCAATACTTCGCAACCTGAGTTAGTCTTTGGCGTCCTTATATGTGTGCGCTGATTGCGCCTTAATCCAGTGCCGGTGTTCTGTAAAGTTATCCTACCTCTTGGATTTGTCCTACCAAGCCTACTGCGCTTGCGCAGAACACATGACGTCATAACTTGGAATTTGGACCGAGTTTTGTCCTACCGATCAGCTGGGCTGATAGAAAATCGGTGAGTATTTCATGCATTTGTAATGCGTAATGTAGGCATATTTGCAATTCAGAAACGTATAAAATACAGTATTTATAAACAAACAAAACGATGCCCCGTCATAACTTTGACTGCACAGAGCCCACTGCGTGACAGAATTAGCAAGTTCTCATACAGACCGTTTTATTATTCAAAACAAGTCATTACAAATTATTTGACTCGGCCAAAGACTCGACTAATACGCACAAAACATAAAAATCGGCAAATGCGTGAAATACTCACCGATTTTCTATCAGCCCAGCTGATCGGTAGGACAAAACTCGGTCCAAATTCCAAGATATGACGTCATGTGTTCTGCGCATGCGCAGTAGGCTTGGTAGGACAAATCCAAGAGGTAGGCTAACTTTACAGAACACCGGCGTGCGCACATGAATCAGTTCGCAACACGCACCGTCCAGAGCATGCATGATAGCCAACCAACGTGCACAGGTGTGACAGTACCCTGTATATCCGGAATGGTAAGAGATAGAGAATGACGCTTGGTGAGGAAAAGTTGCGCCCTGCTGCCTTGAACAAAGTAAAAAAAAAAAATGATTGAAAAATCATTAAAATTAACAGAATTATAAGTGATTGAAAAAAATCCTGTTTTTCATGGATCGTTCCGGATCAGTGATCCAGATCAGCACCAAAAGCCATAGCAACTTAATTCAGCCCAGACATATTCTTCATGTGAAACTCAGTGATGACTGGTTGAAAACTGAGGGAGAAATAGCATCCTAAAAAACGTTAGGAGAATAAAAATAATCGAGTAACAATCTGCGGCAGCACAAATTTAAAGGGGGGAAAAAAACAACAGTGTGAAGAGTGGCTAAGGAAAAGGTTCAGAGAGTCGTATCTGTGTATGAATTTGTTTAGAACACGTTATCGTGTTCATTGTGAATAATATATTCGTGTTCGGTTACATGTTTGCAGCACAGTTTGTACAATTCTTGAATAAAAGCTAAATAAAGCTAATAAACGTTTCTGTTACTTGTGTAGCGTAGAACGAAAGAACCAAATGTGAGACTTCTCGAGGACATTTTGGTGAAAGATTATCACCATTACTGAACTCTCCGAGCCTTAATATCCAACGGTTCCTGGAGACCAGTTTATCTGGATGAGCTACTGAAATTAGGGATGAATTTCTCATCTCATCTCATTATCTCTAGCCGCTTTATCCTGTTCTACAGGGTCGCAGGCAAGCTGGATCCTATCCCAGCTGACTACGGGCGAAAGGCGGGGTTCACCCTGGACAAGTCGCCAGGTCATCACAGGGCTGACACATAGACACAGACAACCATTCACACTCACATTCACACCTACGCTCAATTTAGAGCCACCAGTTAACCTAACCTGCATGTCTTTGGACTGTGGGGGAAACCGGAGCACCCGGAGGAAACCCACGCGGACACGGGGAGAACATGCAAACTCCGCACAGAAAGGCCCTCGCCGGCCACGGGGCTCGAACCCGGACCTTCTTGCTGTGAGGTGACAGCGCTAACCGCTACACCACCGTGCCGCCCCTATGTGTATCCTGAATGTAAATATTTCTCTGAAGCAGCTTTGTGACAATGTTTATTGTTAAAAGCGTTATACACGTAAAATTGAATTGAAATCCAGATTCCTGTAAACTCTAACGCTTTTGAACGTTGAACGTCAAGGGCACTGGATGCTCCGTAACAAACCTCAGGAGGAGATTTCACCACCGCAATTAAACGTGACGCGGATCAATATGTATCTGTCGAGTCGTGTATCACAGTTTAATGGAACAGGATGAAGATCAAACCCCGGCGCTGAGAGATGGATCATATTCTGACCATTAAAGCTGTGGAAGGAAAGCGATCAGGCGTGAGAGATTTTAACACAAACAAACCATATGGTCTTGTCGTACTGTCTTACTGATAGCAGCTGTTTCTCTTCTACACGTCAGGTTTCTTCTTATTTATTTTTGAAACACTTATCTCGGAGGCCACTCAGGCCTCATTTTCCCAAAAGAATCTGTGCTAATTTATGAGAATGACAAGAGCAGCTGAGGTTTTTTTTTTCCTTTCGGAAACACCCCAATGCCTCTTCCAAACGATTTTATGGTGTTTACAATGCAGCGGTGCCTTTGGGGGAAAAAAATTGATTAGCTTTAGCGTCTCGTCTCAGAGCGTGGCGTCATTAATGCGGAAACCCAGGAGGCGTCGCTTTTGTCGAGTAAGGAACTTCTTGCTTTTAAGTAGTCAGTAAATGCACCCAGAGGACACGAGCCAAACAACAAGCTTGCACAAAATCTAAAAGGGAAATGTATAAACGCATGGATGTTAAGATAGTTGGCAGATAATTTAACGTCCCCTGAAGACCAGATTAGAGAAACTGAAGTGTGGAGAGGACTTTCTCTGAACACCATCTGTTTCCCCATCTCTCTCTCTCTCTCTCTCTCTCTCTCATGCCTTCTCTCTTTTCCTCCTCTCTTTCTCTCCTTCCCTTCTTCTCTCTTGCTCTCTCTCTCTCTCTCATGCCTTCTCTCTTTTTCTTTCTTTTCTTTCTCTCCTTCCCTTCTTCTCTCTTGCTCGCTCTCTCTCTCTCTCATGCCTTCTCTCTTTTTCTCTCTTTTCTTTCTCTCCTTCCCTTCTTCTCTCTTGCTCGCTCGCTCTCTCTCTCTCATGCCTTCTCTCTTTTTCTCTCTTTTCTTTCTCTCCTTCCCTTCTTCTCTCTTGCTCGCTCTCTCTCTCTCATGCCTTCTCTCTTTTTTTCTCTTTTCTTTCTCTCCTTCCCTTCTTCTCTCTTGCTCTCTCTCTCTCTCTCTCTCTCTCTCATGCCTTCTCTCTTTTTCTCTCTTTTCCTCCTCTCTCTCCTTCTCTTCTTCTCTCTTGCTCACTCTCCTCTCTTTTCTTCCTCCTCTCTCTCTCTCTCATGCCTTCTCTCTTTTTCTCTTTTCCTCCTCTCTTTCTCTCCTTCCCTTCTCTCTTGCTCTCTCTCCTCTCTTTTCTTCCTCCTCTCTTTCTCTCTTTCCCTTCTTCTCTCTTGCTCTCTCTCATGCCTTCTCTCTTTTTCTCTCTTTTCCTCCTCTCTTTCTCTCCTTCCCTTCTTCTCTCTTGCTCGCGCTCTCTCTCCTCTCTTTTCTTCCTCCTCTCTCTCTCTCTCTCTCTCTCATGCCTTCTCTCTTTTTCTCTCTTTTCCTCCTCTCTTTCTCTCCTTCCCTTTTTCTGTCTTGCTCTCTCTCATGCCTTCTCTCTCTCTCCTCTCTTTTCTTCCTCCTCTCTTTCTCTCCTTCCCTTCTTCTCTCTTGCTCGCTCTCTCTCCTCGCTTTTCTTCCTCCTCTCTTTCTCTCCTTCCCTTCTTCTCTCTTGCGCTCTCTCTCTCTCATGCCTTCTCTCTTTTTCTCTCTTTTCCTCCTCTCTTTCTCTCCTTCCCTTCTTCTCTCTTGCTCACTCTCTCTCTCCTCTCTTTTCTTCCTCCTCTCTCTTTCTCTCTTTATTTCACTCTGTTCAAATAAAGTTTATCGATCTACCTATCTTATAGATTTCTATTTTATGACTTCTACAGAATTGAGTCAAAACATTCCAAAAACATTTGAGTTCCAAACGTTCGGGGGGTCCAGCACAAAATTAAATGTTTAAATTAAATTAAAAATTAAATGATAATTAAATTAAATAAATCATCATCATATCTTTTTGTGATGATGATGATCTCTCTTCTTCCCTTGTGCGCTCTCTCTCTCTCTGTCCCTTTCTCTCTTGCTCTCTCTCCTCTCTCGTTTCCTCCTCTCTCTCGTTTTGTCTTTCTCTCTTGCTCTCTCTCTCTTCTTCCCTCTCTCTTCTCTCTCTCTCCCCTTCCTCTCTTCCTCCCTCACTCTCTTCGTCCTTCTCTCTCTTTTTTCTCTCTCTCCCCTTCTCTCTTTGTCTTTATCTTTTGCTCTCTCTCTCTGCTCTCTCCTTCCCTCACTCTCTTTTCCTCCTTCTCTCTCTCTCTCTCTCTCTCTCTCCTGATTTGTCATTTGTGAAAAAAAAACTTCCATACAGTTATTTCAGTGCTTTGTTTTCACCACAAAAAGATTTTTATTAAATACAAAAAATACAGTACCGTGAAAAAGTCTTAGACACATGTAAAGACCAAAAATGGCTTAAAAAATAATGAAATTAAATGTTTCAACATTAAAAAACAATACTATAAACAGTAATCAGTGAGCCATAATAAATGAAGATAACAGAGTCAGTATTTGGAGTGAGACGACCCTTTGCTTTAGTCTGAGGTCCAGTGAGTGCAGTTTTATGTGGAAATGATCTGTAGGTTTTACTGAACGTCTTACAGAACCAGCCACGGTTCTTCTGGACACTTTGCCCGTCACACTCGCTTCTTCATTTTACACCAAAACCCAGCAGCCTTCATTATGTTTTCTTTCTTAATCTGAAAAGCGCTCTCTTATGGAACATGCTGCTCAGATACAAATCTTTTTTGTTTTTCTGTAACATTTAATTTTGTGCTGGAAAAAACCCCCAAACGTTTGGAACTCTAAAATGTTTTTGGAATGTTTTGACTCAGAAGCCATAAAATAGAACTCTATAAGATAGGTAGATAGATCGATCAACTTTATTTCAACAGAGTGGGCCCTTCAGTACAGCTGGTATCCATAGGGGCCCTGCAAAAACTATACTGATTTGCACTTTTAAAAATACGTCACAATAATCTTTAAAAATCTCATTAATATGATTAATCTAAAAATTTTATTTCAACTACCATTATGGTCTTAAAGTGCCATTCCACCATTGGATGTATTCTTTGGCATAAAATACAATATATTTTATGACAACATGACTAGACAGAGAAATCTTTTAGCTTCAAAATGATATATCAAACATAATTTTTTGACAACGACAAGTATATTAATTTTGCGACCAAAGTCACCTACCCTTTTAATTTCCGCGCGGTAGTGAAACGTGATGTCATCGGCAGGGTCCCCTTCTTGTGTACCACGTGTCGGTCTATTTTTAGACCAGGAAACCCCCAAAGTGAGAGAGTCATTTCTCCTCGTATATGGGGGCCAAAAAAATTGCAAAAAATTTTGAGTTAATCTTTCAGTTAGCTAGATTTATTGGTATTATTTTTTATCGCGTTCTATCCACCATTGCTGATAATATGTGCCACGTCACGTGGTACACAAGAAGGGGAACCTGCCGATGACATCACGCACGGAAATTAAAAGGGTAGGTGACTTTGGTCGCAAAATTAATATACTTGTCGTTGTCAAAAAATTATGTTTGATATATCATTTTGAAGCTAAAAGATTTCTCTGTCTAGTGATACCATTTATATATGTTGTCAAAATATATTGTATTTTATGCCAAAGAATACATCCAATGGTGGAATGGCACTTTAAGAAGAAAAAAAAAACACAATGAAAAAAGATATATGAAACTAACAAAAATATCATAATTATATAATATAAATAAGACTCTATGGAAAATATGACCTAATGAGCCTTTTAAATTGATTTAGAGACGTAGTTGATTTAATATTTGCTGACAGTGAATTAAAAAGGATTGAACCTGAATATCTCAAAGTTCATTTACCACCAAGCGTAATTATTAATACTCGAGTTCCTAGTGAAATAATCGCTCAAATATTAAGGAACTAAATGATGAAGGCATTAAAATACGAGCAAACACTTGTGCATTTTTCTGTTTGTCTCGAAATCAATCCAGTTTAAAACTTCTATAGCGTCTTTAGAGGAGTCTCGTCTGGTGATAATGCAAGCAGCTCGATTTTATTGCGTCTGTAAGTTCGTGCAACATCTAAGAGATGAACAGCCCCGCGCCCTGTCAGTGTAGCTAGAACTGGTTCGATGATACTGTGGTAAACACATAGTATAACAAAGTTCGTATGAAAAAAAAATAATAGGGTGCTAAGACTTTTGCACAGTCTTTATATTAAAAAAATGCTATTTCTAAGTCAACAGACTGAAAATTCAAAATTCTATTTTTTTCTTCATGTTTGAATTGATTTGAAGTTCCTTTCTTCCCTGACCATCAATCAATCCCATCATGTGACCTGGAAATCTTTTTGAAATAAAGAAGCTGGAATAACGAGTTAAACCTTTTTCGTATAAGCACTTCAACAGACAACGCAATACCTGACTCGACAAACTGATGCTGTGTTCACACTTATACCGGTACGAAAGTGGTATAACTGTATCGATACAAAGTATACCGGTACAGTTTAGTGCATCTGTCCACACTAGCGAGAAATGTTTGCGGTTTTCTTTCACGGTAGTTGAAATGCGCGTGCGCGAAATGTTTCCGTGGTTACCGCGTAACTTCCTTCCGAGCATCCGTTATTTCGAGATCTCGAGAAAACAAAACAATTATTTCATGATCTCAGCTGGATCACTGTATCTCCGTCGGTAGAGACGAAGCCGGGCCAGTCTTCTGCGGAGGTACCGCGGACTAATTTTGAAATTCTCCCTTATTAAAAGGCTTAATGCAATCTCTCCCTGTGTCAACCCCTGATCAAAATATTGCCTTATTAGGTGATCGATTATTCCAGACATTCTAATGACCAAAGTTGCGTCTGTACAGAATGAGAAATAGCCCCAAAGTCAGCGTATCACAAGTCTCTTGGCGCACCTGAATGAACCATTTCTCAGCTGTTTACTCGAGATCATGAAATAACGGTTTTGTTTTCTCGAGATCTCAAATTAGTTGTGTTCTCGAGATCCTGAATTAATTATGTCGTTATCTCGGGATAACAAGGAGAATTTAAAAAAAAAAGGATTATATGAAGGGTCTCTCTCGGCTTCCGTACGGATGAAACACCTTGTGTGTGCTTTTTGTTGTCAGTGTACAGTCTGTATTTCTGGTGGTCGTTTATTCAGTCGAATCGTATAAAACGCGCGAGGCAGTTGAGAAAGAAACAAACGAATCTCTGTTCTTCACTATTTTATTCAGCGAAGACATCGATTGAGATGTGTGACTTTGCGCATTATATTTGTATCGATACAGAACCGCTTCATCTGTCCACACTACGCGAAGCGCTACAGTACCGATACTGTACCGGTACGAAACCCATACATTTGTGGGTTTCATACCGATACAGTTATACCGCTACAGTACCGGTATAGTTGCTAGTGTGGACAAGTGTTGCGGTATGAAAGTAGTTTCGTATCGGTACAAAATCCCTAGTGTGGACAGGGTATGAGAGAAGTGGAATAGGTTGAATGAAAAACATTTAAATACAATATCACTGGGGCGGCACGGTGGTGTAGTGGTTAGCGCTGTCGCCTCACAGCAAGAAGGTCTGGGTTCGAGCCCCGTGGCCGGCGAGGGCCTTTCTGTGCGGAGTTTGCATGTTCTCCCCATGTCCGCGTGGGTTTCCTCCGGGTGCTCCGGTTTCCCCCGCAGTCCAAAGACATGCAGGTTAGGTTAACTGGTGACTCTAAATTGACCGTAGGTGTGAATGTGAGTGTGAATGGTTGTCTGTGTCTATGTGTCAGCCCTGTGATGACCTGGCGACTTGTCCAGGGTGTACCCCGCCTTTCGCCCGTAGTCAGCTGGGATAGGCTCCAGCTTGCCTGCGACCCTGTAGAACAGGATAAAGCGGCTAGAGATAATGAGATGAGATGAGATGAGATGATTAAATATGCAAATAAAGCCACGATAGCAGTGACGGAAGATGCCGGTAAAACCAACGGCGGCAATGACGTATAGCCGCGTAAACAAATGATGACAGGAACGTATGGCCTTACGGGAATGATGGCGGATTTCACGGCTGCAGTACGGCATAGCCATGGGAAGATGAAATAAGCCACACCCCCGAGGCAAACTTTTCACTTATTGCAGAATGCTGTTCCGTGAACATTTTGAGCTCGATGGTTGTGATGGAACGCTCCGGTAGCTCACGTAAGCCTCATGTATGCCTCAAGGATGCCTTCATGGTTGTGCTGGATGAATTCATCTAGTGCTTGGCCCACGGCGATTTTTAACACGGTGAAATGTTCCGGGAATGAAAGCCACGCCCTCATGGTAGTCAAGGTAGCTCCCTGGCTCTCACGTATTCCAATGGAAGGGCCCGGAATGTGTGCTGATTGACCTCCGGAAGATCATCTACCGGCATCTACTGTGAAGTGAAGCAGACAGTCCAGTTTGGGTGACTGGAGAAAAAAAAAAAAGAAAAGGTGTTAAGGTTATAAACAGCACATTTGCGAATGCTAAAGTGTTTCTGTATACTCTAAAATGATTTAGGTTTCTGCTAATTAAACAATTTCTACAGTTAATACACTCGTAACTGAATGCTAATTTCGCTAGTCGCTTGCTTAAAAATGCTAATGTTGCATTTTTTTTCCTTGCAATTCGCTCATCAGCGCTTGTGAAATGCCTCGACTGCACTGTAGCTACGTCCCTGATGAAAACATCTCTCACTGTCCTGAGGCATCTCCAACAACAGACAAACTTTAAAGGGTCAAAGATAGATAGATAGCAAAACAGATAACTCAATATTCAGAAATAAAAAATGAGCCAATGCATCACTTTCACTTTTTGTTTTTGCACTCGTTTGTTTGTTAGATGGACGAGTTAACTCGAGTCATTTCTGTTTCTGTCTGAAATATTTCCCCATCCTTAAAACTCATCGATTGTGTTTTGTGCTAGCTGTTTGACTTCTTTTTTTTTTGAAGGCTGATCTTCATCTGAACAGTAACTGAGTGTCTGAGGGTTATTATTATTATTATTATTATTTTTGCTAGTGTGTTCCTGAGGGAATTCTGCTGTAGAGTTCAGTTTATAGACACTAGAAACTGCCTCATAGGGCTGCACACAATTACTGAAACTCACGTTCTCATCTAGAGGGCCTTAATGAATGAACAGTTACATATCACACACTTGCGCGTGCACACACACACACACACACACACACACACACACACACACACACACACACGAGGCTTGATGAGGAAATCAGTGCTTTCACTTACCCACCTGTTTCTATGCAACAGGCTGTTAGTGTGTGGGTGGCGATGAGGGACAGCTGTAGTGTGAATGCAGTCTCACACACACACACACACACACACACACACACACACACACACACACAAGACAACAGAATTTCAGACCATGATGACCTCTTTCTGCTTTTTCAATTATTTTAGAGGATTTGTGGTCCAATTCATGAAGGAGGTCACACCCCTTTCACTAGAACTGACAGAGAGGCCACACCTCCTTCAGTAAACCTGACAGAGGCCACACCTCCTTCACTAGACCTAACAAAAGCCACACTTCCTTCACAAGACCTGGCCACACCTCCTTCACTAGAACTGACAGAGGTCACACCTCCTTCACTAGAACTGACAGAGAGGTCACACCTCCTTCACTAGAACTGACAGAGAGGCCGCACCTCCTTCACTAGGAATGACAGAGAGGCCGCACCTCCTTCACTAGAAATGACAGAGAGGCCGCACCTCCTTCACTAGACCTGACAGAGACCACACCTCCTTCACTAGACCTGAGGGACACAGAGACCACACCTCCTTCACTAGAAATGACAGAGAGGCTGCACCTCCTTCACTAGAACTGACAGAGAGGCCGCACCTCCTTCACTAGACCTGACAGAGGCCACACCTCCTTCACTAGAACTGACAGAGGCCACACCTCCTTCACTAGAACTGACAGAGAGGCCACTAGAACTGACAGAGAGGCCGCACCTCCTTCATTAGAACTGACAGAGAGGCCGCACCTCCTTCACTAGAAATGACAGAGAGGCCACACCTCCTTCACTAGAAATGACAGAGAGGCCGCACCTCCTTCACTAGACCTGACAGAGGCCACACCTCCTTCACTAGACCTGAGGGACACAGAGACCACACCTCCTTCACTAGAAATGACAGAGAGGCCGCACCTCCTTCACCAGACCTGACAGAGGCCACACCTCCTTCACAAGACCTGAGGGACACAGAGACCACACCTCCTTCACTAGAAATGACAGAGAGGCCGCACCTCCTTCACTAGAACTGACAGAGGCCACACCTCCTTCACTAGATCTGACAGAGGCCACACCTCCTTCACAAGACCTGAGGGACACAGAGACCACACCTCCTTCACTAGAACTGACAGAGAGGCCGCACCTCCTTCACTAGAAATGACAGAGAGGCCGCACCTCCTTCACTAGAACTGACAGAGAGGCCGCACCTCCTTCACTAGAACTGACAGACAGGCCACACCTCCTTCACTAGACCTGACAGAGGCCACACCTCCTTCACAAGACCTGAGGTAGAGCCCTGCACTCCCGCGGGACCCGACGCAAAGCAGTGCGGCGCGGGACAAATTTTGAAAGCTCATTGCGGGCGCGGGCGGGAGGGGGAGTGCACAATGCGGGAGCGGGTGGGCGGGAGGGGGAGTGCACAATGCGGGAGCGGGCGGGCGGGAGGGGGAGTGCACAATGCGGGAGCGGGCGGGCGGGAGGGGGAGTGCACAATGCGGGAGCGGGCGGGAGAGGTGATAAGCTGCAGTCCCACTAACTAAAAACCTGTTTAAAATAAAATTTATAAATTATTAATTTATGTCTATCATATATAATTTGTGCTGGATATTTTATTTGGCATTAATAAAAACATTTTAAGATGCCTAAATTTGCGGATGTGGTTGTGGCAGCGGGGGCGTGGCCAAGCAGCAGTCTGTGAATGGAGGGCGGGGTCGGGGAAGGTAAGTGGCTAGGTCATTACACTTGATGTCAATTTGTGTGTGTGTGTGTGTTTGTTGCAGGGATGGAGTATAAAGGGAGGGGGAGAGGAGAGAAGAGGGATTCGCTCCCCGACCACAACACGTGTGTGAGTGAGTGAGTGAGTGAGTGAGTGAGTGAGTGAACGAGTGAGTGAGTGAGTGAGTGAACGAGTGAAAGAAAGAAAGCTGAAAAGCTCAATAAAGTGAACTGTGTTTATCGGGGATTACTACAGTGGTGCTGAAACCCGCACTGTGCGTCCCGGGTTTCAGCACCACTGTAGTAATCCCCGATGTGGGTGGAGCACAGAAGCACGGCAGGCGAGAGTTCATGTTCACACCCACTCACTTTATTGAGCTTTTCAGCTTTCTTTCTTTCTTTCACTCGTTCACTCACTCACACACGTGTTGTGGTCGGGGAGCGAATGCCTCTTCTCTCCTCTCCCCCTCCCTTTATACTCCATCCCTGCAACAAACAAACACACACAAATTGACATCAGGTGTAATGACCTAGCCACTTACCTTCCCCGACCACGCCCTCCATTCACAGACTGCTGCTTGGCCACGCCCCAGCTGCCACAGTGGTCTAATCTCGCGTACGTTTCCGATTCCTTTCCGCTCTTCCGTGTTTGAGATCTCCGATCATGGCAGAAGAGCAGAGCTCCTCTAGTGAAGCTCACAATGGGTATCTCTGTAAAGCCTCAGCTGCGCATGCCGCCTGGCAACGCGCACCCTCGCTACGTGCGCTAGGTGAAGGATCGGTCAGTGGAGAACTCAGCTAAGCTCAGCATGTTTAATTCCCCAAGCCAATGACAAGAACTTTTGTGAGAAATAACGCGAACGTCTGCATCATGCGGGATTTGCAGGCGGGAGCGGGACAAAATATGGCAGGCGGGAGTGGGACTGAAACTCATAATTCTTTGCGGGAGCGGACGGGAGCGGGACTGCACAATGCGGGAGCGGGACTGAAAATTCTGTCCCGCGCAGACCTCTAACCTGAGGGACACAGAGACCACACCTCCTTCACTAGAACTGACAGAGAGGCCGCACCTCCTTCACGAGAACTGACAGAGGCCACACCTACTTCATGAGACCTGAAAGACACAGAGGCCACACCTCCTTCACTAGAACTGACAGAGGCCACACCTACTTCATGAGACCTGAAAGACACAGAGGTCACACCTCCTTCACTAGCCCTGACAAACACAGAGACCACAACTCCCTCATGAGACCTGACAGACACAGAGGCCACACCTCCTTCATTAGCCCTGACAAACACAGAGACCACACCTCCCTTATGAGACCTGAGAGATACAGAGGCCACACCTCCCTCACGAGACCTGACAAACACAGAGACCACACCTCCCTTATGAGACCTGAGGGACACAGAGACCACACCTCCTTCACTAGAACTGACAGAGAGGCCGCACCTCCTTCACGAGAACTGACAGAGGCCACACCTACTTCATGAGACCTGAAAGACACAGAGGCCACACCTCCTTCACTAGAACTGACAGAGGCCACACCTACTTCATGAGACCTGAAAGACACAGAGGTCACACCTCCTTCACTAGCCCTGACAAACACAGAGACCACAACTCCCTCATGAGACCTGACAGACACAGAGGCCACACCTCCTTCATTAGCCCTGACAAACACAGAGACCACACCTCCCTTATGAGACCTGAGAGATACAGAGGCCACACCTCCTTCACGAGACCTGACAAACACAGAGACCACACCTCCCTTATGAGACCTGACAGACACAGAGGCCACACCTCCTTCATTAGCCCTGACAAACACAGAGACCACACCTCCCTTATGAGACCTGAGAGATACAGAGGCCACACCTCCTTCACGAGACCTGACAAACACAGAGACCACACCTCCCTTATGAGACCTGAGAGATACAGAGGCCACACCTCCCTCACGAGACCTGACAAACACAGAGACCACACCTCCCTTATGAGACCTGAGAGATACAGAGGCCACACCTCCCTCACGAGACCTGACAAACACAGAGACCACACCTCCCTTATGAGACCTGAGAGATACAGAGGCCACACCTCCCTCACGAGACCTGACAAACACAGAGACCACACCTCCCTCATGCGACCTGACAAACACATAGACCACACCTCCCTCATGAGACCTGACAAACACCGAGACCACACCTCCCTCATGAGACCTGACAAACACAGAGACCACACCTCCCTCATGAGACCTGACAGACACAGAGGCCACACCTCCTCCACTAGAACTGACAAATACAGAGGCCACACCTCCTTCATTAGCGCTGACAAACACAGAGACCACACCTCCCTCACGAGACCTGACAGACACAGAGGCCACACCTCCTTCATTAGCCCTGACAAACACAAAGACCACACCTCCCTCACGAGACCTGAGCGATACAGAAGCCACACCTCCTCCACTAGAACTGACAAATACAGAGGCCACACCTCCTTCAATGTCTCTTGAAGTGGAAAAACAGGAATATAGACACTAAATTTAATAAGAAAGAAAAATAATTTGTTAATCCAGTTGTGCTTAATTATTCTCTCTCTCACATCATAAATGTGGTGTAAATAAAAGTTTTCAAGGCCAGGAAGTCTCTCACACCATCCATTTCCTCATTCTTTCTTTCTCAGCCTCTCCACTTGCATTCTTTGTCTTTCTCAAACCTCGTTTTCTGTTTCTTTCGTTCTTTGCCCTCCCTCTCTCTCTCTCTCTCTCTCTCTCTGTCTCTTTACTGACTCGTGCTGTTGTCACCTGCTGAGCTGGGCTCAACATTCATTCACATCCTATGCGGAGTTATTTAAATATACTAACATTCGTTATGTTCATCATTAACTAACAGGAAATAAACTTGTGATTTATTATCCATTCCCAAATTAATGATGAGCTAAATTTAATCAGCTCTTCTGTAACAGATGGGACAGTGTCAGAATCAATAACATTTACTCCTCTATTTTACAGTAGATTTTACAGAACCTTCAGATTCTATCTGCCTCGAAAAAAATGTATGTCAGTAACATAGCTACCGTTTTTATTTTTCTTTCTGTTTCTATAGCCTCAGTGACTTCAGCTCAGTGTTCATTTTAATACATTTTATGAAGAGAATCAGAGAGTTCCTCAGGGCCAGAGTTGGGTTCACCGAAGGTCATACCTCAAAAGACATGGAGATGACACTCGTTTTAGAAAGCTGTTTAAAAGGCATGATGTTAACTCTGTACTGCAAATGATTTAATTAGTTATTATTAGAAGTTTCGGTCGAGACATATTTTAATGTTAAGGGAACATGGAGATCAGCCAATGGCCCTGAAAAAATAACAACAACAACAACTTAGGACTCTTAGGGCTCAGAAAATATGGGACTCTGCATATACTGAGCCTTGGGAATATGATTTATATATAATATAGGGCACTGGGAACACAGGACCCTGGGAATATAGAACTCTGGGAATATAAAACTCTGGGCATATAAATACCTGGGAACATAGAACACTGGGAATATAGAACACTGGGAACCCAGTACTCTGGGTATAGAACATTGGGCACCCAGTACTCTGGGTATATAGAACATTGGGCACCCAGTACTCTGGGTATATAGAACACTGGGAACCCAGTACTCTGGGAATATAAAACTCTGGGAATATAAATACCTGGGAATATAGAACACTGGGAACCCAGTACTCTGGGAATATAAAACACTGGGAGCATAGAACACTGGGAACATAGAACACTGGGAGCCCAGTTTTCTAGGAATATAAAGACCTGGTAATATAAATACCTGGGAACATAGAACACTGGGTATATAGAACACTGGGCACCCAGTACTCTGGGAATATAGAACACTGGGGACCCAGTACTCTGAGAATATAGAACACTGGGACCCCAGTACTCTGGGTATGTAGAATACTGGAAATATAAATACCTGGGAACATAGAACACTGGGCACCCAGTACTCTGGGAATGAAGAACACTGGGCACCCAGTACTCTGAGAATATAGAACATTGGGAACCCAGTACTCTGGGAATATAAAACTCTGGGAATATAAATACCTGGGAACATAGAACACTGGGCACCCAGTACTCTGGGAATATAGAACACTGGGAATATAAACACCTAGGAACATAGAACACTGGGTATATAGAACACTGGGCACCCAGTACTCTGGGAATATAGAACACTGGGAACCCAGTACTCTGGGAATATAAAACTCTAGGAATATAAACACCTAGGAACATAGAACACTGGGTATATAGACCACTGGGCACCCAGTACTCTGGGAATATAGAACACTGGGAACCCAGTACTCTGGGAATATAAAACTCTGGGAATATAAATACCTGGGAACATAGAACACTGGGAATATAGAACACTGGAAACCCAGTACTCTGGGAATATAAAAATCTGGGAATATAAATACCTGGGAACATAGAACACTGGGTATATAGAACACTGGGCACCCAGTACTCTGGGAATATAGAACACTGGGAACCCAGTACTCTGAGAGTATAGAACACTGGGAACCCAGTACTCTGGGAATATAAACACCTAGGAACATAGAACACTGGGTATATAGAACACTGGGCACCCAGTACTCTGGGAATATAAAACTCTGGGAATATAAACACCTAGGAACATAGAACACTGGGAATATAGAACATTGGGAACCCAGTACTCTGAGAATATAAAACTCTGGGAATATAAACACCTAGGAACATAGAACACTGGGAATTTAGAACACTGGGAACCCAGTACTCTGGGAATATAGAACACTGGGAACCCAGTACTCTGAGAATATAAAACTCTGGGAATATAAATACCTGGGAACATAGAACACTGGGAATATAGAACACTGGGAACCCAGTACTCTGGGAATATAAAACACTGGGACCATAGAACACTGGGAATATAAAAATCTGGGAATATCGAACACTGGGAACATAGAACACTGGGCAACCAGTGCCCTCCGAATATAGAACACTGGAAACCCAGTTCTTTTGGAATATAGAACACTGAGAATATATGAACAGGCTCAAAGTTATTGATTTATTTCATTCAACATCTCACTAAAAGTCAGGGATTCTGTGATTTTGGCAGTCAGTGGGAGCTGCTGTTACTGTTTCCGTATTTGAATGGTACACTGTAATTGGTCAAGTGGGGAAATCACATTTTATGGAAAAATCAGTAATGGCATTTGTCATTTTTTGGAAAGAAAGGGGAAATACAATACAGAGAAATGTGGCAGATGTCGCGTTTTACATCAAATTGAAGATGGAACTTTCAATAGCAATCAAATACCAAACTTCTTTTGGCAGGAATTAGATTTTTTTTAATATTCTGAAACCAAACTCTTCACTTATTTCAATTTTGATTCTTGCAACATATTTAAAAAAAAGTTGGGACAGTAAGGCATTTACCAAAATACTGACCCAACCCCACTGTTTCTGATAACAGTCTGGATGGTCCTTTTCCTCTTTGGTCTGAAGCACATGGTGTCCATTTCTTACAAAAGAGGCCTGGAATACTGATTCATCTGACCACAATACACGTTTCCACTGTGTGATGGTCCATCCCAGACGCCTCTGAGACCAGAGAAGTCAACGGCGCTTCTGGACACCGTTAACATCAGGCTTCCTTTTTGCACAGGAAAGTTTTAACTGGTGTTTGTGGATGTAACTCCGTACTGTAGCTTGATAAAGGTTTGCTAAAGTAATCCCGAGCCCATATGGTTCTATCAGCTGTAGATGAATGACGGTTCTTGATGCAGTGAAGGATTGAAGATCACAGGGGTTCAGATTAGACTTGAGCCCTTTGCCTTTTACGCACCGAAATTCCTCCAGATTCCTTGAATCGTTTAATGATATTATGCACCGTAGAGGGTGAAATATCCAAATCCCTTCCTATCTTTCTTTGCAGAACATTGTTTTTAAACATTTCAATAATTTCCTCATGCACTTGTTGACAAGCTGGAGATCCGCAGCCCATCTTTACTCCTCAAAGACTCGGCCTTTCCCGGAGACTGATTTTGTCCCAAATCATGATTACGGTCACCTGTTGACATCACCTGTCTCAAATCACATCCATTATTTAACTGTTTTAGCTCATTACTACCATAGGTCTAAATCGCCCATGTCGAAACTGTTTTTGGAATGTGTTGGAGGTCTGAAACACAGGAATGGATGTATATTAAGAAATGAAATGAAGTTGACCAGAAAACAAAACATGAAATATCTTGGGTTCAGGCGGCATGGTGGTGTAGTGGTTAGCGCTGTCGCCTCACAGCAAGAAGGTCCGGGTTCGAACCCCGTGGCCGGCGAGGGCCTTTCTGTGCGGAGTTTGCATGTTGTCCGCGTGGGTTT
Source organism: Neoarius graeffei (assembly GCF_027579695.1). NCBI lineage: Eukaryota > Metazoa > Chordata > Actinopteri > Siluriformes > Ariidae > Neoarius > Neoarius graeffei. The sequence goes on along the minus strand of NC_083579.1, from coordinate 6,377,716 downwards.
CCTCCGGGTGCTCCGGTTTCCCCCACAGTCCAAAGACATGCAGGTTAGGTTAACTGGTGACTCTAAATTGAGCGTAGGTGTGAATGTGAGTGTGAATGGTTGTCTGTGTCTATGTGTCAGCCCTGTGATGACCTGGCGACTTGTCCAGGGTGTACCCCGCCTTTCGCCCGTAGTCAGCTGGGATAGGCTCCGGCTCGCCTGCGACCCTGTAGAACAGGATAAAGCGGCTAGAGATAATGAGATGAGATGAATTTGCCTTCTCCATACCGTCCCAATGTTTTTTATTATTGTGTGTGTGTGTGTGTGTGTGTTTGGGTGCGTGATTGGTTGAGACAACAGAAGGCCTAAAATAGCTGGAGTGAACAGACAGAAGGTAGGAGTGTATCATCATACACTGACTCACCATTTACAGAGTGACTAATAAAAAGACTCAGCTCTGAAGGCCATAGCCTGTGTGTGTGTGTGTGTGTACCTTCCTGCTGAATGTCATTATTTTTTCTGTATTTTGGCTCGCTTTGTTTAATACATCATCCTTTGTTGCTTCAGCATACCGTAGGTTGTGGTGTGTGTGTGTGTGTGTGTGTGTGTGTGTTGCATAAGCCCACTGACCCATAACAAAGTTTGAGAGCCTGGCATGCAGCTGGGAAATACAATCTAAAGTGTAACTGAATCTGAACACACACACACACACACACACACACACACACACACACACACACACACACACACACAGAGATTCAGTTTTAGTTTATCTGAAAAATTCTAACCTCCTAATTTTTCTAGCTCCACCCCTTCATACACTAGGCTCCGCCCCTTAGAATATTTATAACATGAGCATGGCTCAATATTATAAACATTTCATTTGCATGCAATTTTTGTTGCTTTGACGTAAAACTGAAAACCTTTTCACTCGACTACATTTGACATAAACCAGGAATACACTTGATTTTTGGCCTATAAATATATTCCAGCAAGTTGTTCAGTGGTTGAGCGAGGATCACACTGAACTCATTCTTTCTCTCTCTCTCTACCACTTACGATGTTTTTGATGTTTTGGGCATTCTACAGAGAGTTCCTGGTTCTACAGTACATTTTATTTCAGGCCAAGTAAAATCTTCTAATTAGCTCAGCAGCAGTATCAACTTCCTGTCATCCTGTCAGCTTCCTGTCAGCCAGTCCAAGTTTCAGGGAACTTTATCTCCTTTTTAATAAGCTATACGAAGAAGGCAAGGACGAAGATTTTGCAGATGAGGATGGGACGTTTTGAGACGGCACACTGCCATCTGTAGCGGCGTGTCACACGTTTTGAGCTCTGTTACTCTCCAGTATCTTGTTCTTTCCCTCTTCGTGATCAAATTAGAGCTTTGAAACGACAACACACAACTCTATTCGGTTATGAGAGGACCTTCAATACCTTGCTGCTTGATGTTGTGTGGGATTTCTTTGGAACCTTAAGAAAGGTCTCAAAACGCAGTCTTTTAATCATCAGTAATCATCAAGTGCTCCGGAGCCTTTGAGGTGACTGAAATGCCATGATGAAAATACCAACTTCGAGAAAAAAAAAAAAAAAGATCCTTAAAGTCACGACCATCTGCGAGATCAGATATTAGCGAAGCGGATATTGCACTCGAGCAATAGATTTATTCGGGCAGAATATGTATCAGCTCTATCTTCATGCAGGTTATTAGTGATGCCTGCTGATCTCCAGGACAGAGTCGAGATGGATGGACGTCTTAGATATATAAGGAATTAAAACAATCAGCGCTGTGCTTTTAGAAGAATATATTCAAAGACAGAGTGGTGTGATAAAGCGGAGGTACTTCTACACTACCGTTCAAAAGTTTGGGGTCACCCAGACAATTTTGTGTTTTCCATGAAAAGTCACACTTTTATTTCCCACCATAAGTTGTAAAATGAATAGAAAATATAGTTGAGACGTTTTTCTGGCCATTTTGAGCATTTAATCGACCCCACAAATGTGATGCTCCAGAAACTCAATCTGCTCAAAGGAAGGTCAGTTTTATAGCTTCTCTAAAGAGCTCAACTGTTTTCAGCTGTGCTAACATGATTGTACAAGGGTTTTCTAATCCTCCATTAGCCTTCTGAGGCAATGAGCAAACACATTGTACCATTAGAACACTGGAGTGAGAGTTGCTGGAAATGGGCCTCTATACACCTATGGAGATATTGCACCAAAAACCAGACATTTGCAGCTAGAATAGTCATTTACCACATTAGCAATGCATAGAGTGGATTTCTGATTAGTTTAAAGTGATCTTCATTGAAAAGAACAGTGCTTTTCTTTCAAAAATAAGGACATTTCAAAGTGACCCCAAACTTTTGAACGGTAGTGTATAACGCTACGTTCACACTGCAAGGCTTAATGCTCAATTCCGATTTTTTTGTGAAATCCGATTTTTTTGTGAGGTCGTTCACATTAACAAATATATGCGACTTGTATGTGATCCTCAGTATGAACGAAAAGCGACCTAAAAGTGTTCCGCATGCGCATTGCAGGATACGACGACGTCACACGCAGTGAGCATGGCCAGTGTTTACGGAAGTAAAACCGCCCGGTTGCGGTATGACCCATCCAATCTAGCTTGAATAGCTGCATCCCCCCAAATGGAAATCAGCTCCCTAACCTCTGCGTCCTTCCATTGAGAAGATTCTGAACCTTCACAGCCCGAAGCGTCCCTCGCATTGATGTCATGCGCAGGGGCGCAGATACGTTTTTTGAACTGGGGGGGACAAAAAACTGGGGGGGGGGACAAAGCTGCCAGCAAACCAACCCCAACCCCGATATGCCTGTCAAACTTGTTGTGGGTTACCATAGCAACCAAGCTCGAGCTCACAACCTGTGCAGTCTGCGCAGCTCAACCAACCGAATATCAGTCTTTGTTTTATGTGAGTTGTTGCAACTATGTAGCTATACACTGCTGTGCACCTCAATAAACCGAATGGTAATTAGTCTTGATTTTTCCGTGAGGTTTGCCTTATGCAAAGAAAGACAGCATAGACGTTTTTTCCTCCCTATAAGTGGGGGGGGACCGAGCGAGGTGAATTTAAATCTGGGTGGGACGAGTCCCCCCCTCTATCTGCGCCCGTGATTATGCGCCATGTTGTTGTAACTTTTTTTGAGAGACCCGCCGCCTACTTCAGCGCAGAATAGTGACGTTTGTGGCTTGTTGATGACGTGTAAGTCGGATGAATGCGACCTGGCGGTTCAGACTGAAGTCGCATATGAAAAGAGCGGATAGGAATCGGAATTAGGACCACATATCCAAACGGGGGCAGCATGGTGGTGTAGTGGTTAGCGCTGTCGCCTCACAGCAAGAAGGTCCTGGGTTCGAGCCCCGGGGCCGGCGAGGGCCTTTCTGTGCGGAGTTTGCATGTTCTCCCCGTGTCCGCGTGGGTTTCCTCCGGGTGCTCCGGTTTCCCCCACAGTCCAAAGACATGCAGGTTAGGTTAACTGGTGACTCTAAATTGAGCGTAGGTGTGAATGTGAGTGTGAATGGTTGTCTGTGTCTATGTGTCAGCCCTGTGATGACCTGGCGACTTGTCCAGGGTGTACCCCGCCTTTCGCCCGTAGTCAGCTGGGATAGGCTCCAGCTTGCCTGCTACCCTGTAGAAGGATAAAGCGGCTAGAGATAATGTGATGTGATATCCAAACGGCCTGGGTCGGATTTGAAAAAATCGGATCTGTGTCGTTCATATTGTCAATAAAAGATCGGATACAGGTCACATATGGGCGAAAAGATCGGATTTGAGTCACTTCAGCCTGCAGTGTGAACGTAGCCTAAGACCCCTGTTCTTGGCTGCAGGAGTGGAACCCAATGGGCTCTTCTTTCTCCTGTTGAATGCTGAGATGCTTTTCTGCTCACCACGGTTGTAAAGAGTGATTATATGAGTTACTATAGGAGATCCTTCCTGGCAAAAAATAAAAAAAGCTTGAACCACCTCAAATCCATCCATTTTCCTCTGACCTGTCTCATCAGCAAGGCGTTTGTTTCCACCCACAGAACCGTCACTCACTCAACTGACTTGATGATGTTTGTTTTTCGCACCATTCTGTCTGCGTAAACTCCTAAAGACTGTTGTGTGTGAAAACCCCAGGAAGGAGATCAGCAGTTTCTGAAATACTCAAACCAACACCCACGCCACAGTGAAAGAAAGAAAGTCACACTTTTGCCGCTTTTCCACTACCAACGCGGCTGAGTTGGGCTGAGCCGTGCCGTGCTGAGTTGGGCTGAGTCGAGCTGAGCGGGGCTGTTGGAGTTGCATTTCGACTACAACCGCGCTGAACCGTGCTGGCTGGAAGTGGGTGGACACATTGGGTGGAGTTAGCGAAAGTGGGTGGACGTCACGTGATGTCGTTAGGCGGCGCAAACAGTGACATCAGTGACCTTTTAAGCGGTAGTCTCACGACATGGAGTCGTTAGTGTTGCTGGTCTTGGTGCTGTGGCTTGTTGTCACCGACAACGCCAACAGATACTGGCAAGAGCGTATAGATGAGGCGAGGCGCATAAGGCTTCAGAAATTCTCGTAATTCGTAATTCTTCTTCTTCCGGGTTTACGGTGTTTACAGATCCCAACGTGCTCGCAGGGCATGTGTGGGCATGTGAGGACACTCCTCCTCACCAATCAGTGCACAGGGGAGTGTCTGCTCACGCCCCTAGCCTCACTCGGCTCGGTTTGGCTCGCTTCAGCCCCACTCCAAAACCGTGCGAGTTTTGGGGGCTGAGTAGGGCTGAAGCGAGCTGAGTCGTGCTGTTTTGAGGTAGTCGAAACGCGAGCCGTGTCGGGCTGAAGTGAGCTGAAGCGAGCTGAAAAAGGGTAGTGGAAAAGGGCCATTTGAGATCACAATTTTTCCCATTCTGTTGTTTGAGCATTGTGAACATTAACTACCTGAAGCTCTTGGTTTGTATCTGCGTGATTTGATGCATCAAGGGATCGGCTGATTCGAGAACCGCATAACACAGAACAACAGGTGGATGGATGGGTGTTCATAGTAAAACGGCCAGTGAGTGTATATATATATATATATATAAAACCTATAAGTTATAGCAGTGTTGTGGAACAGCCACGAAACATGTTCCATCACCAGCCTCTCGTTATTTCCTCTTTTGAAGTTAATAATCGTGTAAAAAAAAAAAAAAGCAGCTTGTCATGTTACCGAGAAACCATAAACACAAAACACAAAATTGTCTGGGTGACCCCAAACTTTTGAACGGTAGTGTAAACAAACCAGCAGAAAGACAGGAGCGATTTGTGAAAAATGTGATAATAATTCTTGAAAAATTAAACAAAAACAAACCATACATTCTTACCATCAAATACTTTCATTCCATATATTGTTCCTTTTTTTTCGAGTAGAGTTTTTATTTCATCCTCGGTTGGTTTAGCAACACCATTTTGTTTTTCTCTGTTCATGGTATATGAGCTGATAGCCTAGTAGTAGCCAATCAGAGCGCGTGATTGCTCATATCCAGTGAATGTGGATAGAATAAATGTTATTTTATTGTTTTACTTTGTCCCTATATGGAAAGAAGTTTCAGAGCATTCCAGATCAGGCGCTGAAGTTTGATTGATTTGATTGTTAAAAACGACCCCATGGCGTCTTGCGTGATGCGGCTATTCTTCTCTGTCCGTTTTGCTGGAAGGCCTGCGTGTGAGTGAAAGGCCGAGTGTTTCCTGAAGTCAAGCTAAAGCCCTGTCCTTTATGTTTAAGCGCGTAGCTGTACAGGTATGTTTATCCATGAAGATGTGAAACTCTGACCTCTTTTCTGAAAGCCTGATAAAGAGCAGTTTGAAGCAGCGGTTACTATGGCAACCGTGAATCTGTTTTAAAGCCCTGTGAGAGTGTGTCCTTGCACGTTGCGTAAACGTGTTACTCATAAAGGCTTTCCTGTGGCCAGGCAGTGCCCTGTTTTGACATCCAGGAGTTTTCAGGGTTGCTAACATGTGAAGGTATTATGCGGATCCCCCATCTGCACTGCCTGGGCGGGAATGTAATCCGCAGCATCGCTCACGGAGCGGACACGCCGCTTCACTGTTTCGTTTGTCTCCTCGGGAGAGCAACAACAAGCACAAGATGACGTCTGAATTAGTGTTTAATTAGCGTACGAGTGCTCATCTGCCGCTGATTACTGCTTTATATCCAGATAAACATGCAGTGTTTGTTTTTCTCTGAACTTTCTTCAGGATTGAGAAAACACGTTTCAAATGATGGCACGGAGGTCTGAAACGTGGTGTCTTATCTCTGACGTCCATCAGCTCCCTAGACTTCCTCGATCACTTTTATTTTCCTCTTCTTCTCTGGTTACGAGGAGAGCTCTGCTGCGTTCTGCTGCTCTGCAGACACACAGATGAATCACTTCATTGTCATATTGGTAATTAATTCATTTAATGATCAACATTTTATCAACCCGCCGCTGTGACGCTTCAACAGCGCGAGCGAGGTTTATTTTGAGATGAAGAATGAATAGAAATGCTGCGACACTTGTTTTTTGAACTGATTTGGTGAGAGTGATTCCTCCATCTTTTAGGCTGATGATAAACAGGGCTACTTTTTGGGCAACGTTACCAGCAGCGGGCAACCGGGTGAGACACAGGGCAACAGACAATTGGCAACAACCAATCAGATAAGAGCAAATCTATTGCCAGACACCGCAAAGATGGACACTGAAACATTTGTCACTTTTCTCTTGGCTTCAGCCTTTATTTATTTCGGTCAAGCCAGTCTCACTTCTGGAACAAAGCTGAATAGATCCTCTGGTCAAAAGATAATTCACCATTATTTTCACATTTATGAGTCAAAATAACCGCATTATTCTATTAAACACTTTTTTTTTTTTAAATCTCGTGAAAAATGCTACTCGCCTCAATCACATCTGCTATAACCAATAACTGACACATACAACCCCGATTCCAAAAAAGTTGGGGCAAAGTACAAATTGTAAATAAAAACGGAATGCAATAATTTATAAATCTCAAAAACTGATATTGTATTCACAATAGAACATAGACAACATATCAAATGTCGAAAGTGAGACATTTTGAAATTTCATGACAGCAACACATCTCAAAAAAGTTGGGACAGGGGCAATAAGAGGCTGGAAAAGTTAAAGGTACAAAAAAGGAACAGCAGGAGGACCAAATTGCAACTCATTCAGTCAATTGGCAATAGGTCATTAACATGACTGGGTATAAAAAGAGCATCTTGGAGTGGCAGCGGCTCTCAGAAGTAAAGATGGGAAGAGGATCACCAATCCCCCTAATTCTGCACCGACAAATAGTGGAGCAATATCAGAAAGGAGTTCGACAGTGTAAAATTGCAAAGAGTTTGAACATATCATCATCTACAGTGCATAATATCATCAAAAGATTCAGAGAATCTGGAAGAATCTCTGCGCGTAAGGGTCAAGGCCAGAAAACCATACTGGGTGCCCGTGATCTTCGGGCCCTTAGACGGCACTGCGTCACATACAGGCATGCTTCTGTATTGGAAATCACAAAATGGGCTCAGGAATATTTCCAGAGAACATTATCTGTGAACACAATTCACCGTGCCATCCGCCGTTGCCAGCTAAAACTCTATAGTTCAAAGAAGAAGCCGTATCTAAACATGATCCAGAAGCGCAGACGTCTTCTCTGGGCCAAGGCTCATTTAAAATGGACTGTGGCAAAGTGGAAAACTGTTCTGTGGTCAGACGAATCAAAATTTGAAGTTCTTTATGGAAATCAGGGACGCCGTGTCATTCGGACTAAAGAGGAGAAGGATGACCCAAGTTGTTATTGGCGCTCAGTTCAGAAGCCTGCATCTCTGATGGTATGGGGTTGCGTTAGTGCGTGTGGCATGGGCAGCTTACACATCTGGAAAGACACCATCAATGCTGAAAGGTATATCCAGGTTCTAGAGCAACATATGCTCCCATCCAGATGACGTCTCTTTCAGGGAAGACCTTGCATTTTCCAACATGACAATGCCAAACCACATACTGCATCAACTACAGCATCATGGCTGCGTAGAAGAAGGGTCCGGGTACTGAACTGGCCAGCCTGCAGTCCAGATCTTTCACCCATAGAAAACATTTGGCGCATCATAAAACGGAAGATACGACAAAAAAGACCTAAGACAGTTGAGCAACTAGAATCCTACATTAGACAAGAATGGGTTAACATTCCTATCCCTAAACTTGAGCAACTTGTCTCCTCAGTCCCCAGACGTTTACAGACTGTTGTAAAGAGAAAAGGGGATGTCTCACAGTGGGAAACATGGCCTTGTCCCAACTTTTTTGAGATGTGTTGTTGTCATGAAATTTAAAAATCACCTAATTTTTCTCTTTAAATGATACATTTTCTCAGTTTAACCATTTGATATGTCATCTATGTTCTATTCTGAATAAAATATGGAATTTTGAAACTTCCACATCATTGCATTCCGTTTTTATTTACAATTTGTACTTTGTCCCAACTTTTTTGGAATCGGCGTTGTACATCACAAAAACATGGCCGTTTAATTCTCATCTCAGCAAAAATGAACAAAAAGAGATGGAGCAGGAGATGCTGCTGAAGAAGAAAAGGGCGTGGTAGAGCTCCTGAAAGGCTTTCTTTCTTTTTTAGATAACGAAGTTTGTACTGTTTGGCCCTCGGGTTCCACAAGTAGTCGTGCTCTGTATGTGAATTAGATCAGACAAGAAGTTTGACAATCTCTATTACAGCTCTCAAAAAAAAATAATATTAACACCCCATGAGCTGCTCATCACTTTTAACTCGACGCAAGAGAGCTAACGTTATCCCGACATAGCTAGCGATAACTTTCAGCTAACTGTTAGCAAAACCCACTGCTACAGTAGTTAGCTAAATCCCATTCGATCTCTATGGAGCGGTGGTTACTGCGCTAACGGCAGCTGAATTCCAACCTGAGAATAAAAATAGACGTCTGTTGGTTTTCTAAGCGTTTGATGAGGTAAATTCACCACTTTGGGTTTACACAGAACACAACTTACCACCATAAAAAGAGATAAGTTGCCTCTTTGTTTCTTCACTCCACTTCCAGAGACGCCGCCATCTTTGTTGAAAATTTCAGAACACTCGGGTGGTCATGTGATTCACTGCTAGCACTCTGATTGGATGACCTTAATGAAAAAGTTGCCCAAAATGATCAAAATCGTTTCCCAATCTCAATAGGAAAGTGTCGAAGTGCCTGAAACGCCCCGTGTATCATCAGCCTAAGACTTTTTCTGCTGCGTGATACTGGCTCGCTTTGACTCACCTGTTTTGCTTTTCCATCAGATTAAAGTTGTGGATTGAACCTGGTACCTGATACTTTTTTTGATATCACGTCAGTCAAGATTCCAAGTGAGCTGAGAAGATAGGAAAATGCGTCGTGAAAATGTTGATTTGGTCATACCTTACAGGCATTTACTGTAGCAGACACGCTTGTCCAGAGCTACATACAGTGGTGCTTGAAAGTTTGTGAGCCCTTTAGAATTTTCTATTTTTCTGCATAAATATGACCTAAAACATCATCAGATTTTCACACAAGTCCTAAAAGTAGATAAAGAGAACCCAGTTAAACAAATGAGATAAAAATATTATACTTGGTCATTTATTTATTGAGGAAAATGATCCAATATTACATATCTGTGAGGGGCAAAAGTATGTGAACCTTTGCTTTCAGTATCTGGTGTGACCCCCTTGTGCCGCAATAACTGCGACTAAACATTTCCGGTAACTGTTGATCAGTCCTGCACACCGGCTTGGAGGAATTTTAGCCCGTTCCTCCGTACAGAACAGCTTCGACTCTGGGATGTTGGTGGGTTTCCTCACATGAACTGCTCGCTTCAGGTCCTTCCACAACATTTCCATTGGATTAAGGTCAGGACTTTGACTTGGCCATTCCAGAACATTAACTTTATTCTTCTTTAACCATTCTTTAGTAGAATGACTTGTGTGCTTAGGGTCGTTGTCTTGCTGCATGACCCCCCTTCTCTTGAGATTCAGTTCATGGACAGATGTCCTGACATTTTCCTTTTGAATTCACTGGTATAGTTCAGAATTCATTGTTCCATCAATGATGGCAAGCCGTCCTGGCCCAGATGCAGCAAAACAGGTCCAAACCATGATACTACCACCATCATGTTTCACAGATGGGATAAGGTTCTTATGCTGGAATGCAGTGTTTTTCTTTCTCCAAACATAACGCTTCTCATTTAAACCAAAAAGTTCTATTTTGGTCTCATCCATCCACAAAAAATTTTTCCAATAGCCTTCTGGCTTGTCCACGTGATCTTTAGCAAACTGCAGACGAGCACCAATGTTCTTTTTGGAGAGCAGTGGCTTTCTCCTTGCAACCCTGCCATGCGCACCATTGTTGTTCAGTGTTCTCCTGATGGTGGACTCATGAACATTAACATTAGCCAATGTGAGAGAGGCCTTCAGTTGCTTAGAAGTTACCCTGGGGTCCTTTGTGACCTCACCAACTATTACATGCCTTGCTCTTGGAGTGATCTTTGTTGGTCGACCACTCCTGGGGAGGGTAACAATGGTCTTGGATTTCCTCCATTTGTACACGATATGTCTGACTGTGGATTGGTGGAGTCCAAACTCTTTAGAGATGGTTTTGTAACCTTTTCCAGCCTGATGAGCATCAACAACACTTTTGATGAGGTCCTCAGAAATCTCCTTTGTTCATGCCATGATACACTTCCACAAACATGTGTTGTGAAGATCAGACTTTGATAGATCCCTGTTCTTTAAATAAAACAGGGTGCCCACTCACACCTGATTGTCATCCCATTGATTGAAAACACCTGACTCTAATTTCACCTTCAAATTAACCTAGAGGTTCACATACTTTTGCCACTCACAGATATGTAATATTGGATCATTTTCCTCAATAAATAAATGACCAAGTATAATATTTTTGTCTCATTTGTTTAACTGGGTTCTTTTTATCTACTTTTAGGACTTGTGTGAAAATCTGATGATGTTTTTGGTCATATTTATGCAGAAATATAGAAAATTCTAAAGGGTTCACAAACTTTCAAGCACCACTGTACACCATACTCAGAGCAGCCTGGGGAGCAGTTGGGGGTTAGATGCCTTGCTCAAGGGTACTTTAGCCATTCCTGCTGGTCCAGGGAATCAGCCCAGCAACCTTTTGGCCGCAAAGCTGCTTCTCTAACCATTAGGTCATGGCTTCCCGGATGGTCAGAGAAAATCGTCATCATCAGGACACCCTGAACAAACCCGCCATTTTGGAATATCGATGTTCTTGCATGTGTTGCATCCAAGATGGCATCAAGGCAGGTTCATTCATTGTTGCTATGACGACTAGCTACATTGATGAGGTTCTACATCAGCAGTGGGAAATGAAATACCAGATACCAAAAGCGAGTAGAGTTGAGCCGGTACCATGGAGTGTAAAAGGAGTAACTGTATCTCTGATGAAGATTCTGATATCACACTCTTTACTTCCGCAGCATTCCGTATAATTATTCATGTAATTACCTGGCTGCTGCTGGTGTTTGTTTTCCTCCTCTTTTTTTAGCGAGATTCATCTGTCTTCACTTCCTCGAGCTGTCACTGTCACTGTAGTGCCTTCGTTAGAGTAACAGAAGTTCAGCCAGCGAACTCCTCACATGGAGAGAGAGAAGCTGAAGAAGGCTTACAAAGGTGTATAATAGATAACACCGAATATATTCACGTTCCTCTGCAATACAAAAAATTTTCCATAATTGTTTTTTTCCCTCATTGTATTATAAGTCATCAGTTGGAAATGACTTTATTTCTTTTTTTTTTTTTACTGTCACAGCACATGCGGTATTTTCATCCTCCTAATAAGAGATAACAAAGATTGAAAAAAATAACAAAAGGATCATCATTTCAAAAAAAAAAAAACGTAGACACCATTGGAAAGGTGCCATGCTTTCTTTATTCAGTTTGTGATTTTATCTGATCTTTTCTTACAAACTCAGCTGTAATACTTATAACAAAAAAAAAAACCCTCAGTGTCCTGATTTCTTCCTTTAAAATTGATTCTTTCATATTTCCATCTTTTTATCTAAACTCATTACTGACTCGTTATAATGTAGAGTATATTTCACGAAATACGGTATGTAGAGGATATTACACAATTGCGCAAAGATATGAAAGCAGGCGGTTCTTATCTTCGATGTTTTCAACACGAGAATATAAACTTTATATCTTCGCACCACCGTGTAATGTTCTTTATATGATACGGACACATCAACAACAAAAAATGCAAGGTCATGAAAAGAATTTTAATTTTGAACCGGTTCGCCATTTTGACAACGCACGTCCAATCAGCGAACAGGATTGACGCCATCGGTGTGAAATATCAGGAAATATTATCCATACCGGACACTTTTTCGATGAAATAAAACCACGTGTTCTATTCCCTTCTAGCGGGTTTCATTCATTTGGTTTGATAGCATGCAATATTGTTAGCATATTACATCACTCTACCCAATGGAGAATGAGCGTTGAATATGGTTTACGATATTGCATTGGCTGTCAAGACGACATGATGTCACACGTGGAAGACATAAAACTTCCGTCCTAGTGAGCGATTGTGACAATTTGTAAACAAACATGGCCGCTAGTACGGTATATCTCGCCCCTTCGGCACTGAAATAGCGGTCTTGTTTAGTTTTCCGGACTATTTTTTATTTATTATTAAACAGAATTTTCACAAATTTTTTTAAAACATTTTTTTATTGAGGATTGCACTTAAATATCATAGTGATAATATACATGTGGCCCTCAAACTTAAAGGGGAACAGAGGGCAATATATAGAGTAAATATAACAATAAAACACACATTAACGAACCTTATTCAAGACTTACAAAAGTTTTTTGTTCTAAGGTTGGAAAGTTATAGTGTTTTGAAAGTAGCTCGAGCAAACTATTTCCGCAGTTTGAACAGCCCACCATGATATTAATTTTATCCAATCAGAATGCACGTTCATTTTCTCTGCGTAACACTCATGACGTATGTATGTGCCCAGTTGTGTTGGCTCATTGAGGTTGGGAATAGCACGTGTGAATCGGAAAGTAGGATGAATTGTAAGTGATCGACTACACAATGCCACAGTGTGTTGCTTTCGGGTGTAATAACAGGACCGATGGAAAGCATAACGATCCTCCAGACGTGTCTTTTGCGGGATCTCTTCGTATGATTCGACAGAGCTGTCGCTTTCACTTGATGCGCCCGACGCCATGATTACACGCTTCTCTCCTAGTGCAGTGGGTAGTGCTGACGTCACGGTCTTTTAAAAATGGTGACTCTTGTGCCGTTTAGCGTACCGACTATTATATTTACAATTACCAAGATATTTCGTTGTTTTCTAGTATATAAATTTGATAGAATACTTAAGAATACATTACTTTGTCACATCAGCAACTGTATATATTATATTTGGTACCCCTTTAACAAAGCAAACATAATATGTATATGAAACCTACAGATAACATAAAATACTTTTGAGGGCTAAAACTTACAAACTACTGAGTCCGTTTAACCTAATACTAAAACTAGAAAGTGACCTGCAGGTTTTCAGATCCAGTGAAAGGCTATTCCATAATTTTGCTGCACTAAACGCAAAAGTGCGCAGCCCAAAACTATGCTTAACTTTAGGTAAAATTGAATTATGATGACTATTTCTAGCGTCTCTTTCATGAATTTCACTAAAAAAATTGAAACTTATTTCTAATATATTGCGGAGCCAGCCCATTAAGTGCTTTGAAGACTAATTGTAGTTTAGAATGTGCAACTCTGTCTTGGAATTCCATAATGTTGAGTTCTTTTAGAAGTGGTTGTGAATGGGCGTCCCACTTAGCGTCCATAATTATTCTGGCCGCACGCTTTTGAAGTTTTACCATCTTGGTTGGATGTGATGCGGTGACATTTCCCCAGATGGAACATCCATAGTCCATGACGGGCAAGACTAACGCGTTAAAAAATTCCAGTCTCGCTGATCGAGTCAGGAATTTTTTTGTCCGTTTTAACAAACCCAGTCTCTTTGAAACTTTTTTGCATGTTTCATCGATGTGTGTTTCCCAGGAGAGGTTACCGTCAATGTACAGTCCTAGAAGCTTTGTACATTTAACAGTTTCTATAGGCTTGTCCTCGATGGTTATTTCCAGACTTTGATGCTCCCTTTCTAGTTCCAACATCTTCTGTTTGCTACAGACCAGCATTGTTTTAGTCTTGTCCGAGTTAAGTGCCATCATATTATCCCTTGCCCATTTGTTGATGTGGTTGAACCCCTCCTGTAATGTAGATCTCACCTCTGCAATACCGTCTCCTGATGCCACTTGAGTCGTATCGTCAGCATAAATGCAGAGATTACCTTGGTTTACATGCACAGGGAGATCGTTGATGAAAATGATAAAAAGATAATTTGTAGTAATTATCATTGATGATGGGGCGGCACGGTGGTGTAGTGGTTAGCGCTGTCACCTCACAGCTGGCGAGGGCCTTTCTGTGCGGAGTTTGGATGTTCTCCCTGTGTCTGCATGGGTTTCCTCCGGGTGCTCCGGTTTCCCCCACAGTCCAAAGACATGCAGGTTAGGTTAACTGGTGACTCTAATGCCACTTTTCCACTACCAACGCGGCTGAGCCGTGCCGTGCTGAGTCGGGCTGAGTCGAGCCGAGCGGGGCTGTTGGAGTTGCATTTCGACTACAACCGCGCTGAACCGTGCTGGCTGGAAGTGGGTGGACACATTGGGTGGAGTTAGCGAAAGTGGGTGGACGTCAGGTGATGTCGGTAGGCGGCGCAAACAGTGACATCAGTGAGCTTTTAAGCGGTAGTCTCACAGCCCGGAGAGTAAACAATAAACATGGAGTCGTTAGTGTTGCTGGTCTTGGTGCTGTGGCTTGTTGTCACCGACAACGCCAACAGATACTGGCAAGAGCGTATAGATGAGGCGAGGCGCATAAGGCTTCATAATTCGTAATTCTCCTTCTTCCGGGTTTACGGTGTTTACAGATCCTAGCGTGCTCGCGGGGCGTGTGAGGACACTCCTCCTCACCAATCAGTGCACAGGGGAGTGTCTCCTCACGCCCCTAGCCTCACTCAGCTCGGTTTGGCTCACTTCAGCCCTACTCCAAAACGGTGCGAGTTTTGGGGGCTAAGCAGGGCTGAAGCGAGCTGAGTCGTGCTGTTTTTAGATAGTCGAAACGCGAGCCGTGTCGGGCTGAAGCGAGCTGAAGCGAGCTGAAAAAGGGTAGTGGAAAAGGGCCATAAATTGAGCGTAGGTGTGAATGTGGGTGTGAATGGTTGTCTATGTCTATGTGTCAGCCCTGTGATGACCTGGCGACTTGTCCAGGGTGTACCCCGCCTTTCGCCCGTAGTCAGCTGGGATAGGCACCAGCTTGCCTGCGACCCTGTAGAACAGGATAAAGCGGCTAGAGATAATGAGATGAGATGAGATTTGAACGTGTATAGTATTGCAGAGATTAATCAATAGTTGCGTCATTGCATTTTTCCTTTTTAACCACCTCTATGATTCAACAGCAAAGTAAGAGTGAAAGGATCCCATGTAATAGCTAGTTATGCAGATTAACCATTTCCCTTCAAATAAACTGGTTTTGGATTCAGAAAAGTTTTATTAATTACCATTCTGAGCTGCATATACAGTATGACGTGATGAATATCAGTATTTACTTCAACTGCTTCCTGTTTAAAGACATGAATTCATTTTCATCGATGTCGGACACTAAAAAGGCACAGGTGTATCGTAGTTTCTCCACTGTGGCTATCTGATTGCATCATCTCCGGCTGTTAGCATTCAGCTGTGTGCGGATAAAGACGCCACAGGACGAGGGAATGACAACACAAAGTGCTAAAGGCTATCAGGTATCCAGCTAGCAGCACTGCAGAGATTTTTTCCACAACTGCTGATGCAACTACATGAATCTCAGCACACATTTGAGCCAGAATGACCTCAGGGACTCTGATTTTGCCTCACAGAACTTGTATGAAGTCATTTATGAAGAGCAGTGTGCAGTGTTTTCAAAGCGGCAGTGAAGATGTCTTGCTGTTAATTATTTATTATCGAAGCAGAAAATAGTCACTCTGCAGGTGTTGGGACAGTGTCTGGGAAAGTTATCCATCCTTTTTGGGGTTTTTTTTCTTTTCTCAGACTCTCTAAAGGAACATTTCTCCCAACACATGGACATCGGAAAATTATTCCAGCGCTCTCCAGGACACATGGCTTCCACAAGTAACCAGAGGGGCATGAACTGTTTTTGGTTCCCAGCTCTTAGGAACCACCATTGCTAGACCAACAAGGAAGTGTCTCTTTCCATGGTTTTAAAAGGTTGAGGTGGTAAATCTGCAGTGCATCGCATCTACCTGTTTGCCTTATCTCATAGTTGAGTTTCCAAAAGTGTCATCATGTGACCTCAAACATCTCCTGCCACTTAGCGATTAATATAGAGATTGACATGGATCGTAAAACAAGAACTTGAGAACTTGATCTCTTGGTGCAAAATCCGGCAGCTGAGAGTTACGGATAATACGTATGACTAACTCGTTACCTACTACTAATACTAATACTACTAATAATAATAATTTCTTTCAAAGCATTTCATAGTCTCAATGCTCTAGCAATAAAAATAATAATGATATGACCAGATAATTAATTTGTTAATTAATGAACCAGCCAAGCACGCTATTGCCTTTGTCAAGGCCGGAGAGAAGCCCCAAGAGCACAAGAATCTAGCAGGAGGGCTCCTGGCAACAGCCCATGACTGGCAACTCAAGGTCAACCTGGGGAGCCAGCTCAAGTTTCCCGACACCATTGCTGTGACCACACTCAGGCTGGACATTGTTCTTATGTCCGAAGCATCAACTGACTGTGCCCTGGGAAAACCAGATGGTAGAGGTCTTCGAGAGAAAGAAGGCCAGATCCCAGGAGCTTGTAGCCGCATGCTGGAGCAAGGGATGGAGAACCTACTGCTACCCCATTTGAGGTCTGCTGCCATTGATTCATCAGCCAGTCACTCTCCAGAGCCTTAAAGCTGTTAGCGATCAGAGGACTGCAGAACAAGAAAGCCGTCAAGAACATCACAGATGCTGCGGAGAATGCATCCAGGTAGCTGTGGATTAAACGGGGCGATTCGTGGATCACACAAGCTACCCAGACACAAGTCGGGAACTGATCATCCCTGGCTGGGTCGCCTGGGTGAGGGTGTATGATGTTGAAAGACCCGAAACACCCAATAACCCCAGGTTACATCACTGATGATGTGTCTGGGTTGCACTGCAAGGTGTATATTACAAAAATGAACACATTATTATATATTGGTGTTTACATGTATAAAAAATTATGAAAACAAATTAATCAAAACAAAGATTAGTATTCAAATCGTAAGAAAGTTATAACAGTCTTGAAGGTTTCATATGAGTCAGCTTTACGAAGGGACAACAGGAGCTTATTCCACAATCTTGGTCCAGCTGATGAAAATGCTCCATCACCGTAACTTTTGGTGTTGGTCCTTGGTGCAGCCAAGAGCTTCTTCTCACTCGACCTCTGAACGTGAGCGTTGGAATATACGCACAACAGGTCTTCTAAGTATGTCGGAGCGAGTCCATGGAATGATTTGTAGACCAGCATAAGTGACTTATACTATAGCCAGTGTAGCCTCTTCAAGACATTGGTGAAGTCTTCACCATGTTGAGGTCGTGCTACAACTCTGACAGCTGAATTTAGGATGCATTGAAGTTTCTTGAGCTCATACTCCGGCAGAATGAAAAGCAGTCTGTTACAGTAATCCAGCCTTGATTGAACAAAGGCATGGACCAACTTCTCAGCAGTCATTCTCTGCCTCCAACAGGTGCTCCAGGAGCCACTGGAACAGGGTGTGGTCCAAAAAGAGATCGAAGGCCTGTCTGAGCAGATAGTAGGCTACCAGGTAGTACCAGAAAGTGATAACCACCATGCTCTTGCTATACAGATTCTCTCACATGGAGCGCTTACAGCAGATGTTTCGTCCTGCTCAATATCATATCACTGCTCAAAGACAGAAAACACACCTCGTCGGCTGTCCAAGCACAGAAATGCAGATGGGCCGCAAGGCCCACACTAGAGCGACAGAGCCGTCTGCAACGGCAGCACAAAAGGCCCAGGCAAGCTGCCATGGAATGCCTGGCCTCATGAGCCCTCTCTCCTCTCCTTGCGAAGCGCTTTGCACAGTAAGGTATGACAAACGGTGTTGTGGACCTCCAGACCTGATGCCAAGTGGTGCACAAAAGTGCCACAGACCTGACAGGTATGGAAGTTGCCCTGCAGTGACAACTGACTTGCCGAGTGATGCCATCCATTGGCCATTTGAGTGTCTCTTGTGCATGCCATCTGGTGGTGCACCATTGACCCTGTTGGGTTCATCTGCCACATCGCACCGAAAAGCACCCTGCTGCCAGCACCTTATTGGTGATGTACTATTTAACCCATAGCTAGAACCCAGTCAGGTGCTACCACTCCAGGTCAGAGCGGACCTGGGAGCAATGGTGATTCAGGGGTAACTCCACTTTTCCCAATACGCAAGTCCTCCTGGACCTGAGACTCACCACCAGTTGCAGTTTAAAGTCATACCCAGGACTATAAAAACACACCTAGTTGAAGTATATAACACAGTGATTTGCCCTTGATTCTGGTCAGTTCTTTTCCTCGTCATCCTCTCAGCCTACATCTTAAAGGTCATATTGATGTGAGAACAAGCTCTCCACTATAAAAGATGTACCTCTCCTCCGTGAAGCATTCTTCTCACTGACTCTGGGCTACACATTTAAAGCCTATGTCTCATCAGCTCTTTTCTTTTTTAAACTGAAGACTTTCAGCTCGTATTCTTCCTCATCATTCTTGCAGAAATTTTATGGATATTTGCTGGCAAACTTAGCAGTCATCAATGGAGAAGAGATCACCTAATAGCTAACTATCATATCTCTCTTCTGTTTCTTTCCATCCAAAAAGAAAATACACGATTAGAAAATCCATTACCACGAAAGCACTGCTGGGCACATCCACTTTATGTACTGGCTTGGACTCAAATCAAACTGTCCGTCTCACTATTACTGCTTATCCAATGGTTAAGGACATGATTTCCCCCATTTTTGAGCTCTGCTTCTCTAGGAGACATCACTTAACCTTTGGGAAAATGGATGATCAAGCATTCTTATCCATCTCTTTTTTTCATGACCCTGATCACACAGTACACAAAATTGGATAAAGTGCCACATATTGTTGAAATAGTTTGAAGATTTTTTCCCTCTGAGTTGGTCCATGTTTTATTGCTACACTGATGAGACATCTATATTAGATATTGATACCTTGTTTGATGCCTTGTTTGGCACATCATTCAAGGTCCCGGATCGCTCAAGCATCATTAAGGTGGATGCAGACCTGATCTAAAGAGTTTGTTACAGGTCGGTCATTCCTTAAAAAGCTGATTTAACCACCAGGGAGTTCATGTTTGCTGAGACCAGAGATTCCACTGCCTTTCCAAAAGGCTTTCAGGATTTTAGCTTTCTTGCTCAATATTAAGGTTATCAAATGAGGACAAGAAGTTGAACTATTAAGGGTATTATTAATATTTATAAACAATTTTAACAAACATCACCACTTCTGGGCGGCACGGTGGTGTAGTGGTTAGCGCTGTCGCCTCACAGCAAGAAGGTCCGGGTTCGAGCCCTGTGGCCGGCGAGGGCCTTTCTGTGCGGAGTTTGCATGTTCTCCCCGTGTCCGCGTGGGTTTCCTCCGAGTGCTCCGGTTTCCCCCACAGTCCAAAGACATGCAGGTTAGGTTAACTGGTGACTCTAAATTGAGCGTAGGTGTGAATGTGAGTGTGAATGGTTGTCTGTGTCTATGTGTCGGCCCTGTGATGACCTGGCGACTTGTCCAGGGTGTACCCCGCCTTTCGCCCGTAGTCAGCTGGGATAGGCTCCAGCTTGCCTGTGACCCTGTAGAACAGGATAAAGTGGCTAGAGATAATGAGATGAGGTGAGATCACCACTTCTCACTCACTTCTTCCAGCTTATCCCACTTAAGTGTGTGGGGTCGCTGCCATGTGGACCCTATTGATCCACATGTCATATTAATTGGAGCATAGTTTTACTCCGGATGCCCTTTCTGACTCAACTCTCCCATTTCTGGGCTTGGGAAACAACCATTCACACATACACGTTCACACCTATGGGCAATTTAGAGTAGCCAGTTAACCTAACTGCATGTCTTTGGACTGTGGGGGAAACCGGAGCATCCAGAGGAAACTCATGCAGACATGGGGAGAACACGCAAACTCCACACAGAAAGGCCCCTGTTGAGCACTGGGCTCAAACCCAGAACCTTCTTGCTGTGAGGTGACAGGATGGCATGGTGGTGCAGTGGTTAGCACTGTCACCTCACCCACAACAAACATCATCACCAATTGGACAATTAGTGATCTAGACCTGGATTCTGGTTTTGCTGAAATCTTTCATGGTCAAGGAAAACCACTCAAATAAAGTTATTGATCATAAATGTGCATACCAGTTAGCACCTTAAAGTATTCTTCAGTTTGTAGACTCTTAGATCTCGTATGTTCTCCCCCATGCCTATGTGGATTTGATCCAGGCTCTCCCAGTCGACCGCAAGCTAGCCTAGTGGTTAGCGTGTCCGCCTCTTGACTGGGAGATCTTGGAACTTGGAATTTTGTCAATTTTAAAGCTTTGCCAATTTGAGCTACAAAGTGGGGAAAATCGTGAGATCGTGAGTTCGACTTGTGGTCGGGTCATACCAAAGACCATCATAAAAATGGTATCTACTGCCATCTGGCAAGGCATACTTGAAATCATACAGTTGTGTATAGGGAGTCAAACTGTCATGGTTACCAGAGGACCAGCCCCCCTCTGTAACCCTAACAATATAATAGGCAAGAGGCCGAGGGCTGTAGAAATGGAGATCGGCGCCGCACCCATGCACCTCAAGAGCTGGTTAGTACTGGGACAAAAGACTGCCTGGAAAGACCAGATCCTGATGCAGGAGGGACTTCTCTCCCAGTTCCTCCTACCTCCCAAAAACACTAAATATCCCCTGTGTGTGAATGCTTTCTTCCATTGCCAGACTTCACCCAGCTCTTTCTCAACATGGAAGCTTATCCACGCTTTCTTAACATCCTGGATAGCCTTGCTATCCTTTCTGCCTCGCACCTCCAGACTCATTCAGCTTCATTGCTTGCCCACCCTATACCGGATTGATTTCAAAATCCTGCTGTTCACTTATAAAATACCTCCACCACCTTACCCCTTCCTGCTCACTGTGATCCTCCTTAGCTGGCCTACTGACTGTTCTTGACCTTCTGACCAGCTTTCAACTGAACTGCTTCCAGACTCTGGAATTTTCTTTCTCTACGCATCTGAACGAATGCGTGTGACTCAGAATTTCCAACCTCTGACAAGGAAAAATGACAGAAAATGTCCTGTCATTTAGGAATCTTTATTTGGATAGTCAGGAAGGTCTCAGAGTTTCACACATGATGTCATGTCAACATGGCCGCTGACACTGCCAACAATAAATAAAATATCAAAGTCCACTATATAGGATTTAGGGGGCTCTACTCGCAGAAATGGGATATGACAATATTTACTTTAGATCAATCAACGTAGAAACATTAGCAGGTTAAATCTGTACAACTGACCAACAGATCATAGTTTTGAGAAAGTAAAGTGTTTTTTTTTCCCCACTTTGTAGCTCAAATTGACAAAGCTTCAAAAATAATGTAATTTCAAATCCCTACTTCCGAGCTGTTAAAGATAGCCTATTCTGTCTGTTAGTTCCTTCCCTTCAACCTTTTGCATTCTTCCACTACTTATTTATTTGTAAACTGACCTCGAGTGTCTTGCAAGGTGCCCATAAAATGCATTTATAACACACATTATGGCCAAAAGTATTTGGACACCTGACCATCACACCCATATGTGGGTGGTTCTTCCACAACTTGTTGCAAAAGGTTGGAAAGACACAGTTGTATAGAATGTCTTTATGTGCTGTAGCATTACAATTTCCATGGAACTAACAAGCCCAAACCTGTTCCAGCATGACCGTGCTCCTGTACACAAAGCAAACGGCATGAAGACATGGTTTACCAAGGTTGGAGTGGAAGAACTCGAGTGTCCTGGACAGAGCCCTGACTGAACTCTACCCCACTGGGATGAACTGCACCCCAGGCCTCCTCACCCAACATCAGTGCCTGATCTCAGTAATGCTCTTGTGCCTGAATGAACACAAATCCCTACAGCCACGCCCCAAAATCTAGTAGAAGGCCTTCCCAGAAAAGCAGAAGAGTTGAGGGTATTATAACAGCAAATGGAGTTCCAACTTTGGAATAGGATGTTCATCAAGCACTATGGGTATGATGGTTAGGTGTCCACATACTTTTGGCCATATAATGTATGTATGGTGCTCTGAAATGGACTGGCATCCCAACCAGGGTGTATTCCCACCATATTCCAGATCCAACATGATCCTGACCAGGATGAAGGGTGCTTTAAAATACTCTTTCAAGTAACTAAGATTCAAGTGGAACTTTTTTTGAAAGCCAGTCAAAATAATTATCACAATTAACTGTAATGAATTGGGCCCAACCACTTGTAAGAAGTAATCAATTGTGGTCGATGTTGTGGATAACAGGACATGTGCAGATAAGGAAGTGTCTCATGTGTCGGCATGATTTAAATCTGTGATTATTAACAGAGCGCTGTGTCTTTTGTGACTTCCCACTGCTCCATTTACAGCGTCTTATCAGTGCCGAACATCAGATTCACAGAAATCTTGTGATATTATATTCCTCTCTTGAATTCAGTGCCAACACTGAAGGTTATGTTATTTCGCTTTGAAAGCAGCTCCTGCTTTGATTATCCATTAATTTTGTTTTTCAAGTCCTGTTACCAGAGCCAAATGAGGACAGGGTTTTTTTTTTTATCTGTCGGACTCGTTTGCGGTGGATGTGTTGCCATTTAAATGCTAATACGATAAAGAGGGCAAAATGTCCTTTATACTTAGTCTGTGTTTGGAGAGCGGAAACAACAAAAGAGCAATTATATCCGTAAGGCTTTGACTGTTAGTCTTAAAGTGGACGTTGTGGTCAGAGCTTTAGGATTACCGTGACGTGACTGCTTATGGACTTGACGATGCACTCCTTGACCCTTGTCCGAGCGCCACGTTGTGTTTGCAATCTAGACAGGTTAGCATAGAGATGACAAAAGACAACTTTAATTAGCTAACACTAGGGCCCTGTCCACATGGCAACGGATTCAGGTGAATCCGATACAATTGTTTATCGTTTAGGCCTGGCGTCCACACAGCACCGGCGTTTTGGGTGCCCAAAACGCAATCTTTTGAGAACGGGTCCCAGAGTGGAAAGATCTGGCAACGTTGCCGTTGCGAAGTCGTCTGGATGAGTAGAACGGATTTGTTTACGATGACGTCACAACCACATGACTGTCAGTGCTTCACGCCGGGTAGAAGTGTAACGAACTCGATGCGAGTTGTCAACAAATCCTATAACTTGGTTCATGAAACGCGCTTACAAAATATTTTCACTGTGAATATTTATTGTGTAATGGTGCAAAGTGAGAGAGAGAGAAAATAGCCCTTAGGGCAGAGTCAATCCCGCCGGCAAAAATAGGGAAAAAAAGGAGCGATCTCACCTCTTCAGATGTTGGTTTAAATCCTACAATACATTCCTCAAAAAGGGTGTAGAAGAACAAATTAATCCATCAACGTGTAGCATTCAATTTATTCCGGACCATTAAAGACGCCGCCTTCCGCGTAGAATCATACGTCATCCTCGCCGCCATATTGGATGGGTCAAAGCGGAGAATAAAGATGCCTCATTCATGTGCTGCGTTTAACTGTACCAACAGGTTTACTGTCCAAACGAGATCACATGGGATTACCTTTCACAGGTGAGACTGGAAAAATACTTTTCATTGTATTTGGTCATTATAATGTAATTTTACGAACAGATTTTCCTGACTTTGTGGCTAATATGAAGTCTCGCGCATAATAGTTTATGCGCATGCGTCCTTACTTCTTCTATTGTTCTGGTGTCTCCGAAGGGACCGTCTTACAGCACCCCTAGAGGTGTGGCATGTGTATTGCATCGTTTTCAGCAAGCGTTGCGTTGCCATATGGACCTGATATCTTACTGATCGTTGCCCATGTGGACGCGATATTTTTTTAAATAACATCTCGTTGCCGTTGTCGTGTGGATGTAGCCTAGGTGTGACCTCTGCCTTTTATAGATTTTCATCATTCTTGGTTCATATATGCTTACATTGACTTATGAAGGTCAGACATTTGGTGATTTGCATAAAACCCAAGATGCCATGCTGCAATAAGTATGAAAATTGTCTTCTGACTCCTTTGAAAATACTGTCCGTTAAATAAATAGTGTCTTAACTAGGGATGTTAACCGATGACCGTTTGACCGATGGTTGACCGAATCAACGTCAACCGGTTAATTTTTTTTTTTGGTTGTCGGTTAAAAAAAAAAAATCAATCGTTTTGAAGCTGCCGATTTTGGAGTGGAGAACCTGGAATTCTGTGTTGTAAACGCTTGGGGCATGCCATGCGGTGTAAGGACGACAGCTGACAAATCAGAAACACCCATTCAGTCATGTCCCGCCCTCCCGCCCCAGTTGAAGACAGCTGACAAATCAGAAACACCCATTCAGTCATGTCCCGCCCTCCCGCCCCAGTTGAAGACAGCTGCCACTCGGCGAAAGAAAAGTGTAGACACAGGCTTTTTAGCTTACAAATTACTATTCTGGTTTTTTTTTAATTATTATTAGAAGGCACATGGAGTTTAGTCCTGCCTTGGCCAGTGCATTCTGAAAGTACGTTTCGGTCTGTAGCCAACAATGCATGTTATTGCAGATCATCTCTCTCCACACAAACTAAAGGCGCAGATGCCGACTTTTGGAGGGAAGGGGAGAGAATGAAATGACAGCGGTGTCTGGACGGGGAGTGACAAACGCAGCTTTTATGTCTGTGAGCCAAGTCGGTGACGGCTTCAGAGCAACTTCAATACCATGCAGTAATGGCGTGTTGATATCGGTAACGGCGTTATAACGATTGTAGCTAATTAATTAGATTACCCGGCGTTATAACAGCCTTTATTTTAACGCCATTATTCCCATCACTGAATGTTACCGTATGTACTTCTTCTAGCACTTGACTTTATTTTCAACGCCATCACGGCCAACTGAAACTGTCCCGAAGCTGGAGCCATTTGTCCTCCGCTCCAATACAAACCCCTCGACATCAGTACCGCGTTTGACTAAATGTTTCGCGCTGTAGAAAAGGTAATGTGAGTGGAGGGCAGCGACTGGGACTGAATGTGCAGATGCTCGCGGTTAGATTTAGAATAGATTCTAATAATTCCAATTCTAGAACTTTAAACTCATAGGTTAACCGACTTTAACTGGCTAATGAGGCTCGGTGTTCGGTCAAGATTTTTTTTAGTTTTCGCCATCCCTAGTCTTAACATACACCTCCACTGAGACAAGATGTTCAGGAAGTGACGAAGCATGAAGGAAGTTAACGAAAGATTAAAAAGTAAAATTAATTAAGGGACACAGATGTGGCCAAGTATGGGTGAAAATGAATGGACTTACAATTCTCAGTCATCTTCACTGAGCTTAAATGATGCTGAAACATGATACTCAAGGTAGCATCATTATTGCTTTTTTTTTTTTAAACATTTACCAAAACTGTAACACCTTTTTAAAATCCCCAACACTTGACCCAAACATCTCTAATTCTATCCCCGGTCCACAAAAACAGGCATGAAATGGCAGTGGCACTGAAAGCAAGTGATCAAAATGATTAAATCTTGATACGCGATTCTGGTTCCTTTCAATAAAGAGTCCCTGTGACTGTCCTTGATGAAAGATTCCAGCAAATGTAGCTTTAATCTCAGAGTGTTCCCGTCCAAGGACGACTCCTGACACTCCTCAAAGTACTCTCCAACCAAAGCTGGCTTTGATGGATGGCACCACTATGTTAAAATGATAGGCTATTATTTTACTTTGCATTGGATAAATGCAAATGCTAACCATGTTCCCCATCTGATGTACATGGAAGAGCTTCAGGAGGGCTTAGCTCCCATTCTTGTCAAGTTTTAGTTTTCAAAAAATCTTGTACTTTCATAGGAATTTCACCAACTTAAATTTTCTACTTCTATGAATGTGTATGCAAACAAATAAGTGATGTTCATAATGTATCTTCCTTTCAGAGGAGTTTCCATTGAACATCATGCCTTGTGCTTCAATTTGTGTGGCAAGGTTACGAAGCCATGTCCTTGAGAGCATCTTTTTGCCCTGATACATGCTAAACTGTGGCTGAACCAAGAATGATTCTTAATTTGTCAAATCAGGACTTTTTCCTGAAGCAGATGTCTAGTCGACAGCTGAGTAATAAAAGGTACAGGACAATTTTGACCTATAGTCTCTTTGTCTCTCCTTGTCATTTGCAGACCAGCCATATTCATGGTCCCCCATCCAGTACTTCGATGAAGACAGCTACCCCTCCCCTCCCAGGAATATGAAAGGTCTATCAGGCGGTCGTCCCCAGCTAAATATCACACCTGGACACTCCTGTGGCCTGACAGACTGCGACCACTCCCTTGACCACCTGCAGCATGGTGCTCCCGATTCCCGCTCGACTTACCTGCTTAGCCCCACAGAGAGTTGCCCCATGGACCACCACCGCTGCTCGCCTCGGAGCTCTATCCATTCGGATTGCATGGTGATGCCTGTCTCCATGGCCTCTGACCACGTTTCCAGCAGCACATTTCCCAGGATGCATTACAGTTCACATCATGAGAGTTCACGGGAGGATGGCACTACTGGGCATGGCAGCAGTGGTGGTGGTGGTGTTGTCGGAGGGGGTGGAGTAGGAGGAGGTGGTACAGGTAGTGGTTCCGGTTCTGGGAAAATGAACCGAATACCTGCCAACCTCCTGGACCAATTTGAGAAGCAGTTGCCCATCCACCGAGACGGATTCCACACGCTGCAATACCAGCGTACGTCTACGGCTACCACCAGCAGTGAGCAGCGGAATGAGAGTCCAGGTCGGATCCGCCACCTGGTGCACTCTGTGCAGAAGCTCTTCACCAAGTCCCACTCGCTGGAAGGTTCCTCCAAGATGAATGGCACCAAAGGAGACTCACGCTCAGAAAGCGGCCACCACCATCATGGACACCACCATGGCCACCACAAACACAGCAAGAGGAGCAAAAGCAAAGAGCGCAAAGCTGACTCCAAGCACCGCTCAGGGATCGCCGGGTGGTGGAGCTCTGATGATAACCTAGACAGTGACAGCACCTACCGGACTCCCAGTGTCATGAGTCGGCACCATGTGGACCACATAAGTCACTGCTACCCAGAATCGGTCCCAGGCCATTTTGGAGATCTTTCACTTAAGACCTCCAAGAGCAACAATGATGTGAAGTGCTCAGCATGCGAGGGCATGGCCCTGGCTCCTGAGGGCAAGTTTATGAAGCGGAGCTCTTGGTCCACTTTGACTGTTAGCCAGGCCAAAGAGGCCTACCGCAAGTCCTCGCTCAACCTCGAGAAACCTATGATGCCTCAAGACCTCAAGTCCCCCATGAGGCCTTGTCATTATCTCCAGGTCAGTGAAGCTGTAAGGTTTTATAATAGTTGATCATTTTATTTATAATATATGAGCGGTATATCAGCAGTCTGCATTTACTGCTTTGGCATAGAACCATAGCAGTGCGCTTACAATTGTTTTTGGAGAACAAAATTATATTCAAGCCTATAATGTAGCAATTTAACAGTCCTGCTGATGCTGAAGTGCTTTCTGATTGTGTTTGTGTTTCTGATGATGGAGTGTGAAGAGTGGTAATGAACTGCCATATATTTGGGGACAGATTTATTAGCTGTACCAGTCGGATTCGATACCCTGGGGAGCTTTGCTAGGATTTAGAAATATTGCAAACTGTGGGCCATATTGATTAGCATTGATTGCATGGTACATGCACTAATATATCACTGTGACCACCTTTCATTACCCAAGTACTGCTTTATTTTTAGTGCTTGAGATAAACAACTTGAGACTGACTGCTGAAATTGCTGTCTGTTATTTTTTGACACCCTACGAGTGTTGTTCACATACCTGGATTTATGTTTTTAGCTCAGCAGCAACTGTTTTACATAATAAATTGTTTAAATAGTGGCTAAAAAGCTACCACAATTCAATAAGAAGCTTTAACATGGTAGCTAGCACAAGACTGAAACATGGTAGATAGCACAAGATTGTTCTGGAAGAATGTACTGGATAAAAGGTTTTGATGAAAATCTGAAAGAGCACTTCCAACTACCATTGCCCTTTCAAAGATGTTCCACTGTGACCTGAGCATGGCATGAGGGGCTGTACTGGTGGAGGAGTTGTATAAGAGGAAGGACAAGACCATGGAAAGCTTCTCAGGGAGCGAGAAGAGGAGATTACACTTTATGAACTCGTGCAACCACCAGCGCACGTTTTTACATTTAATCCAACAGCTGCAAGGTGGGCGGAATGCAGATACGTTTAAAAAGCACTCCCGCCAGCAATATTTCTTTTGCTCTTTCTTACCTTCCAACCAATTTGGTCTCAGGTTGGAGGGCAAGTAAAAAAAAAAAATGGTGGATAAAGCGCCAATGAAAAAAAAAAAAACCTCAAATACGTGAGTGAATATGAAGCAATTTAAAATATGTTGAATCAAAAATATCCCAAAATATCCCATTGCTAATTTTTCAACTTAACTAATTAAAAAATAACTAAAAAAAAATTACAGTCTATGTGTAACCCCAGTGGCTGGATATTTTTACCAAATCTCACATTCACCGGCATGTGATGTGACAGCCCTCTTAATTTGTGGCTGTATACATCATCAGAGTTGGCAGCATGGTGGTGCAGTAGTTAGCACTGTTGCCTCACAGTAAGAAGGTTCCGGGTTTGAACCTCATGGCCGACGGGGGCCTTTCTGTTTGGAGTTTGCATGCTCTCCCCATGTCTGTGTGGGCTTCCTCTGGGTGTTCTGGCTTCCTCCCATAGTACAAAGACATGCAGATTTAAACAAGAGTTAAACTAATCTAGCTAGCAAGCTAGACTAATTACTAGCTAGGACTGTGGTGGCGCAGTGTTTACAGCAAGAAGGTTCTGTGTTCAAACCTAATGGCCGACTGGTGCTTTTCTGTGTGGAGTTTTGCATGTTCTCTCCGTGTCTGCATGGGTTTCCTCCCCCTGTTCATAAGACATGCAGATTTGGTAAAATACCCAGCCACTGGGGTTGCACAAGCCAGGGCATACTTGGTGCCAGTCCCAAGCCCGGACAGATCGGGAAGCATTGTGTCAGGAAGGGCATCCGGTGTAAAAAACATATGCCAAATCAAATACGTGGAGCTGGACGATCAGCTGCGGCGACCCCTCACGGGAGCAGCCGAAAGAAGAAGATGATGATGCATCACCAGAGTTAAACCAATCTCTAATCTAGCTAGCAAACTAGACTAATTAATTAGCTCTTACTAGCTAGGGCTGTGGTGGTGCAGTGGTGACAGTAAGAAGGTTCTGGGTTCAAACCTCATGGCTGACTGGTGCCTTTCTTCATGGAGTTTGCATGTTCTCCCCGTGTCTGCATGGGTTTCCTCCGGGTGCCCTGGTTTCTTCCCACAGTCCAAGCACATGCGAATTAGATCAATTGCCTACTCTAAATTGCCCATTGGTTTGAATGTGAATGAATGGTGGTTTGTCTCTGTGTTAGCCCTGTGATATATTGGTGACCTGCCCAGGGTGTACCCCGCCTCTTGCCTGAAATCAGCTGGAATTGGCTCCAACTTCTCCCGCAACCCTGACAGATAAATCAAGAATAAGGTATAGACAGTGGATTCATGGATGGATGGATCGATGGATGGATGGCTAGGACTGGTGAGAGTGTTGTTATAGAAGGTGCTCCAGTCAGTGATTTTTTTTTCCTGAAAAGTCTTAAATCGGGGCGGCACGGTGGTGTAGTGGTTAGCGCCGTCGCCTCACAGCAAGAAGGTCCGGGTTTGAGCCCCGTGGCTGGCGAGGGCCTTTCTGTGCAGAGTTTGCATGTTCTCCCCGTGTCCGCGTGGGTTTCCTCCGGGTGCTCCGGTTTCCCCCACAGTCCAAAGACATGCAGGTTAGGTTAACTGGTGACTCTAAATTGACCGTAGGTGTGAATGTGAGTGTGAATGGTTGTCTGTGTCTATTGCCGCTTTTCCACTACCAACGTGGCTGAGTTGGGCTGAGCCGTGCCGTGCTGAGTTGGGCTGAGTCGAGCTGAGTAGGGCTGTTGGAGTTGCATTTCGACTACAACCGCGCTGAATCGTGCTGGCTGGAAGTGGGTGGACACATTGGGTGGAGTTAGCGAAAGTGGGTGGACGTCACGTGATGTCATTAGGCGGCGCAAACAGTTACATCAGTGATCTTTTAAGTGGTAGTCTCACGACTCGGATAGTAAACAAGAAACATGGAGGACATGGAGTCGTTAGTGTTGCTGGTCTTGGTGCTGTGGCTTGTTGTCACCGACAACGCCAACAGATACTGGCAAGAGCGTATAGATGAGGCGAGGCGCATAAGGCTTCAGAAATTCTCATAATTCTTCTTCTTCCGGGTTTACGGTGTTTACAGATCCCAGCGTGCTCACGGGGCGTGTGTGGGCGTGTGAGGACACTCCTCCTCACCAATCAGTGCACAGGGGAGTGTCTCCTCACGCCCCTAGCCCCACTCGGTTTGGTTGGGCTCACTTCAGCCCCACTCCAAAACCGTGCGAGTTTTGGGTGCTGAGTAGGGCTGAAGCGAGCTCAGTCGTGCTGCTCTGAGGTCGTCGAAATGCGAGCCGTGTCGGGCTGAAGTGAGCTGAAGTGAGCTGAAAAAGGGTAGTGGAAAAGAGCCATATGTGTCAGCCCTGTGAAGACCTGGCGACTTGTCCAGGGTGTACCCCGCCTTTCGCCCGTAGTCAGCTGGGATAGGCTCCAGCTTGCCTGCGACCCTGTAGAAGGATAAAGCGGCTACAGATAATGAGATGAGATGAGATGAGATGAGAAGTCTTAAATCACCCTAAGGTTTACATGCACCAAAGACTTGATAGTTTTGTTTGAGAAACCAGTGAATATTAAATCAAGTTGGACAGTAACAATATAAGGTATGATCTAGAATACAGGATGATTCAGCATCTTTTCAGTGTTTAGCAGAGGGAGAAGCTGCAGAGGTGAGAAATCTAAATTTTAGTCTGAGAATTTATGTACAGCTCGAAGGTACAGTACAGAATGGGTACACATACACCAGCATTGCAAATCACTAGCAAAGGCTTAACAATGACACCATCGATATTGATGACAAAACACGCCATCTTGAAAACTATTGATTTTCTTATAGACTAGCCACCTTGGTGCTCTGTGGTCTTCTTGGTCTACTCATAAATAGTTCTGAGGCTTGGGTGGCATTGAGGAAAGATGACCACTCTCTGGGGGTATAATTGGCGGGATCAGGGTGAAACATCAGGGAAAGCAGAACGAGCCAGGATTAATGTTGTAAAATTGCTCACTCCTGCTGACTCAGAAGAAAGCTCTGCTGTTCATGACCTGCATTTATTTAATGTCCAGCTTGGGTAGTAGTAAGGGATTAGATATGCTCGATCAATCTTAAGTGCATCAGCAAGATAGATACGGCCACCTGAGGGAACTGTTAATTATCAGGGTTCATCGTAAGGGCTTGAAGAGTCACTACAATGGCGACTTTGAGGTCAAATGTGTGTTGTTCACAAGGAGCGATCAGAACATTTTTTTTTTTTTGGTTCAGAGTCTGGAACGGAAGCTTTTTAGACGGAAGCCGAAACGGAATCTGCTTGGACCCCTAAGCAAAAGTTAGGTGCAATGCCTAATTAGTCAGAAAAATATGGCAGGTTATATCATTCTCAATGTTATTTGTACTCATAAAAAGTCTTTGCGATCACTATGACCCCACAGCCCATATGCTCACTATGCAAATGAGTGATCACGATCAACCCACTTATGCTAATTACGGGTTCGTAAAAAGGTGTTGACAGTTCACTCAAGGTTGAGAGGCACCAGTTCATAATTGCACAACTATCATTGCAGATAAACATCTCAAGTTAAGTAGGAGGTTTTATAAATTGATGACTTAATTGACTTTAATTGCAGGCTAATTCCACTGGACATAGCCAGAGCCACATTACTGTTGATTTTTTTTTTTCACACTAATTTATTTACTCCTTTGGAGCTGTGCAGGGATAGAATGAAAAGATCGCTAGCACCTTGTGTCAGACGCCTGCGTCAGTCTGTCATCATTATAGCACCAATTAGTTTAGGTTTGCGTTCATCGAGCATGTCAGATAGGATTAACTGCCAGCATGTGCCGCCATGACCTGGACCGTGCAAGAGCCGATGATTCTGATGCATCTGTGTTTCGCGGCACTTAATGGGCTCCTTCGGCTGTAATAAACACACAGCGCCAAGAATAGCGCGACCCATCCATCCGGCTGCTGTTTTTGGCAGCTGTTATCAATGCGGACCTCGGTGACGCACACGCTCGGGGAGATTTATGTCCCTTCGCTCTGAAGCAAACTGACTAAAAGGTTGCAACATCAACACTGAGCCATGTGTGTTGGGGAAGGGAGGGAAGGAAATAAAGAAGCTATTTTTGGGGTATCTTTATCAGAAAGGTCAGTAAAGCAAGGGAGACAGAACCGTTGGTCAGGAATGTGGCTCGGAGCAGAATTGATGCTAAAAAGTTTTTTCCGTGTTTGCCTTATTGGTATGGCTTTGACTGTTTGTCTCGGACCATGTGGGTTGTTGAGCTACTCAGGCCAGATGGCCGATTTGATTTTGTGTGCAAGTTGTTCTTCTTTTAGTATCCTCAGTTGGATAGCAATAACACTTTTATGAAACAGCAACTGATGTCAAATGTCACATATTGCTGGAAATCATTTGATTCATTTCTTGCTTGGCAAGACTTCGCGTGATGCACGAAGGATGCATGTAAATGGTGTGTCGTTATTTGAAAGGGAACCTTGACAGACTTAGGCTACATCCACACGACAACTGCAACGAGATTTTTTTTTTAAATATCGCGTCCACATGGGCAACGGATCAGTAAAATTTCAGGTTCATGTGGCAACGCAACGCTTGCTGAAAACGATGCAATACACATGCCATACCACTACGTGCGCTGTAAGACGGTCCCATCGGAGACACCAAAACAATAGAAGAAGTAGACGCATGCGCATAAACCCCTTCTTCTGTAGCATTAGCTACATAAAGTTTTGATTATTAATCAGTAGCGCAAAACGAAAGACGCGGAAAGAGGAATGAACGGGGGTAGATGGAAGCTGGTACGCCAACATTCTGATATCCTCCAGAATTCTTTAATGGTCCGGAATAAATTGAATGCTACACGTTGATGGATTACTTTGTTCTTCTATGCCCTTTTTGAGGAATGTACTGTCGGACTTAAACCAACATCTGAAGAGGTGAGATCGCTCCTTTTTTTTTTTCCTATTTTTGCTGGCGGGATTGTTTTTGTTTTTGGAAAGCGCACGGGCGGTGCGCGGTTTGGTACTGCTTCCGCAGTGTTTGGACTAAAGACTCTGCCCTAAGGGCTATTCTCTCTCTCTCTCTCTCTCACTTTGCACCATTACACAATAAATATTCACAGTGAAAATATTTTGTAAGCGCGTTTCATGAACCAAGTTATAGGATTTGTTGACAACTCGCATCGAGTTCGTTACACTTCTACCCGGCGTGAAGCATTGACAGTCATGTGGTTGTGACATCATCGTAAACAAATCCGTTCTACTCATCCAGGCGACTTCGCAACGGTGCCGTTGCCAGATTTTTCCACTCTGGAACCCGTTCTCAAAAGATTTCGTTTTGGGGCACCCAAAACGCCGGTGCCGTGTGGACGCCAGGCCGAAACGATAAACAATTTTATCAGATTCACCTGAATCCGTTGCCATGTGGACAGGGCCTTAAAGCTCTGTCTGTGTTTGTGTGTGAACGGGGCACAACGGACATGGACATGACGTGACAATAAAGTAGCTTACAGCATTCTCAAAGATGTTTAACTTCAATTAAATTAGGAATAAAACACTTCAGGACATGCTGTTATGGGAGAATGATCAATGATGGATTCGCCAATGACAGACCCAAAGCAAGGGCACTGTTCTTAAACCACAGCCAGTGGTTTTCCAATTATTAAACATTCTATAAATCAAGAACGGTCATACTTTTTAATCATTTATAGTTACATGATGTTAAGAAGAAGACACCTTTATTCATCACATGCACACTTCAAGCACAGTGAAATTTATCCTCTGCATTTAACCCATCTGAAGCAGTGAACACGTGCGCACACACCCAGAGCAGTGGGCAGCCCAGAGCGCCCAGGGAGCAGTCAGGGGTTCGGTACCTTGCTCAAGGGCACCTCAGCCCAAGGCCGCCCCACGTCAACCTAACTGCATGTCTTTGGATTGTGGGGGAAACCGGAGCACCCGGAGGAAACCCACGCAGACACGGGGAGAACATGCAAACTCCACACAGAAAGACCCTAGAAAGGAAGGAACCTTCTTGCTGTGAGGCGACCGTGCTAACCACTACACCACCGTGCCATGTTGTAACCAAGAAACGTACAGGTTTACCTCTACCTGTTGAAAAGCACTGACACTGGAGACTCCTTCAAAGGAAAAGTCCCTCCCGTGACAGGACCTGGTCTTCCCAGGCAGTCTCCCATCCCAGTACTAACCAGGCCCTTAAGGTGCATTGGGTGGCTCTGATCTCTGTTTCTATAGCCCTCGGCCACTTGCCTCTTACCGGTATATAACTAGTGTTACAATGGGGGCTGGTCCTCAGGTGACCACTAGAGTTTGAATCCCTACTCACATCTGCATTGTGGCGCCTCACCAGATGGCAGTAAGTACCATTTTTACGATGATCTTTGGTATGACCCAACCATGAGTAGAACTCACGATCTCTCAGTCAAGAGGCGGGCATGCTAAACACCAGGCCAGTTTGCAGATGGAGACTCCTTCCGTGAAGGTTAAATAAACATCTCCTTATCACTTAAAATGTCACCATAGCAACGATGGTACATTTCTAACACTCAGATTTGTTCATATTGTGCCAGTGCTTTGTAAGTTTGACGGTGTTTTGCGAATAAAATGAACGATTGGGGGCGTCGTGGCTCAGGTGGATAAGGCGCCATACCATAAATCCGGGGACCCGGGTTCGATTCCGACCTGAGGTCATTTCCCGATCCCTCCCCGTCTCTCTCTCCCGCTCATTTCCTGTCTCTACACTGTCCTATCCAATAAAGGTGCAAAAAGTCCCCAAAAAATATCTTTAAAAAATAAAATGAATGATCGTTTATAGCCGTGTAAGCTGGTTCCTGTACAATGTAAGCGATAACAGGAAATAGCTTGTTTTAAATGTAACCATAAGCGGATAAAAAATGATGGGAACTTGCTGTGGTGGTAGGAGAATTTAGGGGTTATAATAGTAACTCTACAACTTTTTGTTGTGTGTGTGTGTGTGTGTGTGTGGTGTTAAGAAAATAGTGCTATAGACACGGAGTGTGGTGTTTTGATGAAGTTAAAGAGTGCAGGTGTTAAACTGGCCGGAAAAGCTATTCTGCGCTCGTTGAGTCACCCTGCTAACTGGCGCCTCATTCACACTTGAGATTAAGTTCCCCTCTGGGTGGGTGCACGCGCACACACACACACACACACACTGCCCTCCCTCCTTGCTTTTGTATGACTTCATCTTTCTCACGTGCCTTCTCTCAGCGTCTTTGACATCTCTCTCTGTCTCTCTCATTCTCTCTCTGCTTTTGTGTGTAATCTCTCCCACCCTCCAGCTCTCTGTCGTTACAGCACTGATGTCTATATTTGTTTAACCTCCCTCTTACCTTTGTTTCTCTTTTTTCTTCACTCCCTGTTTCTCTGTCTCCTGCTGAGCGGCTATTGATCCGAGTCCAGTTTGATACGAGTCCAGAGACAGATCAGAGCTTTAGTGAAAAAAAAAAAAAAGGCCAACAATCACTTGCAGCAGGTAATTTTTATTTTGGATTATAATGAGCAGAAGAAAACCGAATGCTCGTTAGATTGCATTTACAATAAACATCTCATTCCAAGTGAGTGATTGGGAGGATGCTTTCCAGGAAGTAATTTAAATACAGGACGGGTTTTAGCCATTTGCAAAATTTGTTATAATAAAAAATATTTTATACAGAATGTTTTGTAAAGGACGTGCGATTATTTCTAAAGTACATATAAAATTGTAGGTGGGAAATTAAGCTATTTGCATTGACTCCACCCTGTATTTTGCCTTTTTTGGTAGAAATGTTTCCACTCCAATTTACATATTCATTAAGACAAGGATTAAAACTGGAAAGTCTCCATCGATCCTGTTATTAGTAAACTTGCACCCATTTTATATATGCGTTGCCAGAGACCTACGTTTCATGGGCTTCTTTGTGTTTCCCAAACATGGTAAAATATATTTGTTAACAAGTCAGGTAAAGGAAATAGACTTATTTTTCCATCGAGGGAATAAGGGACTGAGGAAACATTGGGCTGAAATATAGGAGAATAAAGGAGCCTAGGAACAGCGGGCCCTCAGTGTAATACATTACACAGGTGAAGAAAAATACAGCAATGACAACAGACCAGCTGGGTCTTATTTTAGGGGGTACAGGACCCGGGGAACACTGGGTTTAGGAAACGTAGAACCCTGACAACATACGGCTCTGACAGCATTGAGCCCTGGAAACAGTAATGTGGAAATACAGTAAATAGGGTTCTGGAATCATAAGTCCCTAAAAACATAGGTGTCTGTAAATATGGGGACCTCAGAACATAAGGTCCTGGGGGGGGGGGGGGGGGGGGGGGTCCTGGAAACATAGTACTCTGGAAATACAGAGTTCTAGAAACATAATACCCTGGAAATATAGCACTATATATAAAGATATAGAGTACTTTACTGATCCCTGAGGGTTAACTGAGGGCTAAAAATATAGGGACCTGAAAAATAGGGATCTGAAAAAATAACTCTCATTATAGGACCTTGGAGATAAGACTCTGGTAATATAGAAGTCTGGGAATATGAGAGTTTGGAAATATAGGAGTATGGGAATATAAACATCTGGAAAGGTGGGAACATAGAAGTATAGATGTCTGAGAGTATAGAAGTATAGACATCTGGGAATGTAGGAGTCTGGGAATATAGATATTTGGGAATTTAGGACTATGGAGATTTGGAAGTATGGAAATATAGGAGTCTGGAAATATAGGGATTTGAAAAAATAAGTCTCAGGATCTTGGAGATAAGACTCTGGAAATATAGAAGTCTGGGAATATAAACATCTGGGAATGTAGGACTATGGAAATATAGAAGTCTGGGAATATAGAATTATAGACATCTGGGAATATAGAAGTATAGACGTCTGGAAATATAGATATCTGGGAATATAGACATCTGGGAATATAGAAGTATAGACATCTGGGAATATAGATGTCTGGGAATATAGAAGTATAGACGTCTGGGAATATAGAAATATAGACGTCTGGAAATATAGACATCTGGGAATATAGAAGTATAGATGTCTGGAAATATAGACGTATGGGAATATAGAAGTATAGACATATGGGAGTATAGAAGTCTGGGAATATACAGTAGACGTCTGGGAATATAGAAGTATAGACGTCTGGAAATATAGATATCTGGGAATATAGACATCTGGGAATATAGAAGTATAGACATCTGGGAATATAGATGTCTGGGAATATAGAAGTATAGACGTCTGGGAATATAGACATCTGGAAATATAGAAGTATAGATGTCTGGAAATATAGACGTCTGGAAATATGGACGTATCGGAATCTAGAAGTATAGACATATGGGAGTATAGAAGTCTGGGAATATACAGTAGACGTCTGGGAATATAGAAGTATAGATGTCTGGAAATATAGATATCTGGGAATATAGACATCTGGGAATATAGAAGTATAGACATCTGGGAATATAGATGTCTGGGAATATAGAAGTATAGACGTCTGGGAATATAGACATCTGGAAATATAGAAGTATAGATGTCTGGAAATATAGACGTCTGGAAATATGGACGTATCGGAATCTAGAAGTATAGACATATGGGAGTATAGAAGTCTGGGAATATACAGTAGACATCTGGGAATATAGAAGTATAGATGTCTGGGAATAGAGAAGTCTGGGAATATTGATGTCTTGGAATGTAGAAGTATAGACATCTGGGAATAGAGAAGTCTGGGAATAGAAAACTATAGATGTCTGGGAATATAGGATGATGGAAATGATAATTATAGAAAGTCTGGAAACATACTGTATGGCCCAAGAAATATAAGGTCCTGGAAGTATAGGATTCTGGAAACAGGGTGTAATCCATGGGGTCTGGAGTGGAACTGTGGTGTAATAACATTCTGATGTGTGAGGTTGTGAATAAATTTGATGATTCAGTGATTTGAGTTTGTCAGTGTGATGAATCCTGAAGCTCTCTCACTCTGATCAGGGAATTTCACTGCTGCAATCAGCATTTCTCTCTGCAGGTGTGTGTGTGTGTGTGTGTGTGTGTGTGTGTTTTATACACTCCTGTGTTACACACTAGGCCAGTGTGTGTGTGATTAGGGGATGATCACCCATTTTACACATCATTGTTATTGACGAGGGCTTCATGAACTCACACTAACATTCGACACAGCGGCACGGTGGTGTAGTGGTTAGCGCTGTCGCCTCACAGCAAGAAGGTCTGGGTTCGAACCCAGCGGCCGGTGAAGGCCTTTCTGTGTGGAGTTTGCATGTTCTCCCCGTGTCTGCGTGGGTTTCCTCCGGGTGCTTCGGTTTCCCCCACAATCCAAAGACATGCAGTTAGGTTGACGTGGGGCGGCCTTGGGCTGAGGTGCCCTTGAGCAAGGTACCGAACCCCTGACTGCTCCCCGGGCGCTCTGGTATGGCTGCCCACTGCTCTGAGTGTGGCGTGTGTTCACTGCTTCAGATGGGTTAAACGCAGAGGATGAGTTTCACTGTGCTTGAAGTGTGCATGTGACGAATAAAGGTTTCTTCTTTCTTCTTATTCTGAGCTTTAATGACTCCACTTGTGTTGCTTTTTCTTTATCTATCTTTCGTTTTTCTCATTTTCACTCTTTCACTGTCATCTTTCTCGAGCTCTTCTCATCTCTGTCTTCTAACACTCGTTTTTCTCCACTTCCCTTTAATTCAGTTTAACTTCCTCCATGTCCGCTTCATCTTTAGATGTCTCTCATTTGATCTCTCTGTCTCTCTCAGGACTCTCATGTTATTTTTATTTTTCTCTTATTCTGTTTTTTTTTTCTTTTTCTTCCTCTCTCATCCCCTTTTTATGTCACACTCATTTCTTTTTTCTTTCTTCCCCTTTCCTGTCTAACTCTCTCTGTGTTTAACTCATCCTTGCTCTCTACCGCCTGTCTCGCTCTGTCTTGCTGCATCCCTGTCTATCTGCCACTCTGTGTCCCCTTTCTTTTTCTTTGCTACTGCCTCTCTCACTTTGTCCCTTTGTTTCTCTCTCTCTCTCTGTAACTCACTTTTACTCTCTAATTTCCCATCTTGCTCTGTCTCTTGTTCTCTCTCTCTTTCTCTC
Source organism: Neoarius graeffei (assembly GCF_027579695.1). Classification (NCBI taxonomy): domain Eukaryota; kingdom Metazoa; phylum Chordata; class Actinopteri; order Siluriformes; family Ariidae; genus Neoarius; species Neoarius graeffei. The sequence continues at coordinate 6,337,951 of NC_083579.1, read as the reverse complement.
TGTCTCTCTTCCTTAAGGAGAAAGAGAACTCCAGAGAAGCAAAGGGAAAGAGAGAGAGAGAGAGAGAGAGAGAGAGAGAGAGAGACAGAAAGAGAGAGAGAGAGTAATGGAAGTCTCTCTCACTAAAACCTTTGTTGTAAATATGAGCCTTAAACCACATCCTGTTCCTCAGTGAAGTGTTGATGAGGTTTAGGACACAGCCAAACGTCCTGCTATCTATAAAACATTGTGAGGACCATCTCAGACTTGTACAGCATCCACAAGCTCCACACAACCAGATTTAAAAAAAAAAACACGTGTGTAATCTCATCTCATCTCATCTCATTATCTCTAGCCGCTTTATCCTGTTCTACAGGGTCGCAGGCAAGCTGGAGCCTATCCCAGCTGACTACGGGCGAAAGGCGGGGTACACCCTGGACAAGTCGCCAGGTCATCACAGGGCTGACACATAGACACAGACAACCATTCACACTCACATTCACACCTACGCTCAATTTAGGGTCACCAGTTAACCTAACCTGCATGTCTTTGGACTGTGGGGGAAACCGGAGCACCCGGAGGAAACCCACGCGGACACGGGGAGAACATGCAAACTCCGCACAGAAAGGCCCTCGCCGGCCACGGGGCTCGAACCCAGACCGTCTTGCTGTGAGGCGACAGCGCTAACCACTACACCACCGTGCCACCCATAATAATAAGATGAAGAAGAAAAAGATTGAAGTCCAGGAGTGAATGGAACTTAAACATTAGAGTCATCCATACACTCCTACACACACACACACGCACACACACAGAGAAGCATGTGGGCTAATTAGCTCTGAAAGGAATTAGATATTTTTAGATCCTTAATTACGCCCAAAAGCCGGGGGACGGGGCCAAGCTGTGTGCAGATTAGCCTAATGTGAAATTAGTGATTAACGAAAAAAAAGGAAAAAAACAGACAGACCTGACCATGAGAGCAAACTGTGTGTGTGTGTGTGTGTGTGTGTGTGCGTGCGTGCGCGTGCTTATATACTATTGAGGACCAGATGTCCCCAGAAGGACAGTTAAACCAAACTTTTGACATTGTGGGGACATTATGGTTCCCATAAGCAAAGTGGTGTTTCTGTTGTTGTATTTTTAAAAGCAAACAAACAAACAAACAAACAAACAAACATAAATAAAAATCCTTTTCATTACTCAGATAAGGTTTCAGTTTAGGTGCAGGCGAAGCATTAATTAACTGCATTAATAACTGTCAGTGGAAGGTCCTCAGAAGGACAATGAGACAAGTGTGTGTGTGTGTGTGTGTGTGTGTGTGTGTGTGTGTGTGTGTACTTGCTATATATTGAGGATTGGAATACATTTTTTTTTACCAAAAACTGGGGACATTTTTGGGAAGTGAGGACATTTTGGCTGGTCCTCACGTTTTTAAAGTGCGGTTTGAGGGTTAAGACTTAGTTTTAGGGTTCAAGTTTCATTTTTTAAAAATCCTTAAACCCTCTTAACCCTCAAAAAAGTGAGGACCAGCCAAAATGTCCTCACTTCCCAAAACCCGAACCCTGAAACTAAGTCTTAACCCTCAAACCGTTCTTTGAAAACGTGAGGACCAGCCAAAATATCCTCACTGAACCTGAAACTAAGTCTTAATCCTCAAACTGTTCTTTGAAAACGTGAGGACCAGACAAAATTTCCTCACTTCCCAAAAATGTCCTCACTCTGTTGGTAAAAAAAAAAAAATGTATTCCAGTTACATTCAGTTAAAATGTATTCCAGCGAGGTTTAGGTTAGGGTAAGGGGTGGGGTTTGGGTAAGGGTTGCGGTTAAGAATTTATTTGTGATGTTAAGATTAAAGGGTGGGCTAGGGAATGCATTATGTTAATGAGAGTCCCCACAACGACTGAAGCACATGAAATGTGTGTGTGTGTTATTATTAATAGCATTATAGAACATTAAGTTGAACTGGACTGTTGACTCGTAAACCACAGCGCTGCTGAATTCTGCGTTCTGATTGGTCAGAAGGTGTTGATTAATTTTCTATAACAGCAGTTCTGACAGTAGTGCAGCTGCAAATCACAGGTTTATACAATTTTAATGCACTGGTTCTTATTAATACGTTATCGTTTTCTATAGGAACAGGCCGTTCACAGGGACTTGTACAGCAGACGCGCCACTAATTCATGGATTATTTTTTTTACGTGTTTAATTGGTAATATGTGGAAGTTTTTCTGGAAGGAGACATTTATTTAACTTTTATATATGGACTCTTCAGTGTTTTGTGTTCTTAATAAATGAGAGAATAAAGAGACGCTGGTGATGGAATGACTGTTTATAGCTGCCGTAATGTCACTGAGAGCAGGAGCGAACTCGTACTGGGGACATTAAACGTAACTCTAAACGGATAAAAAGTACAACTATGACTTGACCTTCTTTATTGTATATAAATCCGCATAAAAATATAGTCGTTACTGTTATAAGAGGAATAAAACTAGCCTTCTGGACTAACAGTGAGTCCACTGCATCGGTGATTGTTTTCCTGTAAGTGCACACCACCGTATGGCGGATCTGAATGTAAAACATTTATAACCGTGTTCGCTGAAATAAACGCAAACAAACGTAGAGACAATGATTGAGAAAAGGAAAGCTCTGGAAAGTGGATAGATGGGTAGATGATCTCCCTCTCACACACACACACACACACACACACAACTCGCACTGATGTTCAGAGAGACGCCTGGAGGGCTCTGAGTGTGTGTGATAAATCTATAGTGCTAAACCTGTCATATTCTTAGCACCAAGTCTCATCTCATATAAATCACACACACTCTCTCTCTCTCTCTCTCTCTCTCTCTCTCTCTCTCTCTCAAATGTCTAAATGAATCACTCGCAAATTTATATCCTCAACTGAAACAAATCTGTGTGTAATTCCGTTAATTGCTCGTGGTTTCACGTTATAATATTACTTGGCGAAGTCTATTTGACTAACATTAACACCGTTCCTGTTGGGAAAAATATCACCAAATTAAAATAAGTGATTTTAATAACTGTACCATGGTGTGAAAAGGCGGTGAAGAGTCTGGGGGCAGCCATGGACTGAAGGTTAGAGAAGCAGCCTTGGGCCCAAAGATCCACCAGTGCAGTTCCCGGGACCGGCAGGGAAAATGTGAGGGGAGTTGAGTGAATGAACAGCACTTTCTCCTCCAACTGAATCATGGCTGAAGTGCCCTTGAGCAAGGCACCGAACCCCCAAGTGGTCCCCAGGGTGCTGTAGCATCGCTGCCCACTGCTCTGGGTGTGCGTACGTGCGCTCATTGCTCACCTGCATGTGTTCACTGCTTCAGGTGGGTTAAACGCAGAGGAGGAATTTCACTGTGCTTGAGTGTACATGCGACAAATAAAGGCTGCTTCTTCTAACTTCTGGTCTATTTTATATTATTCTTTCCACATTCACTGGATATGAGCAATCACGTGTTCTGATTGGCTACTCTACTACTAGGAGTAGTATCAGCTCATATACCGTGAGTAGAGAAAAACAAAATGGCGGAGTGTGTTTCTGAACCAACCGAGGACGAAATAAAAACTCGACTTGAAAACAAAACCCCAAAAAATACAAAAAAAAGAAGCAACAAAATATGGAATGAAAGTATTTGATGGTAAGAATGTTTGATTGTTTTTTTTTTCAAGAATTATTATCGCATTTTTCACAAATTGCTCCTGTCATTCCGCCGGTTTGTTTACATTCTAAGCAGAAATTATTTTGTCGGACGTTTTGAATAAAGTTTTTATTGATCGACTTTGCAAAAAGGATGGTACGGTGGTGTAGTGGTTAACGCTGTCGCCTCGATATATCAAGAACGAGTGGCCGAATGTTTGTAGGATTTATACGGAAATATCATTGTAACCATCAGATGAATGGCTTGGACCCAAACAGGGACAAAGTCACAGCAAGGTCAAATGTCTGGAATTTTTTTTTTCAATCATGTGTGAAGGATATTTTAAGAATACTTCAGTTCAGGTGTACAAATTAGTAACAAGGAGGACATGTACTGTATACGGGGTGTGGCTATTAAATACCAAGACTGGGGCAAGTCTTCTTCTTCTTCCCATAACCAGCGAGGTCCATAAGGGCACCAGTGATGACATTTTAACAGTCCATCATTGGTGTGTCTGGGGCATTTTAAACTTGCTGGAGCCCATCCCTCTCCAAGCTTGATCAATGGACAATTTAGATCAATGCAGCCCGTTAGCCTTTGGACTGTGGAGGAAACTGAAGCACCCAGAGGAAACCCGTGCAGATCTGGGGAGAACATGCAAACTCTACACAGAAAGGCCCCCGTCAGCAACTGGGCTCCAGCCCAGAACCTTCTTGCTGTGAGGCGACAGTGCTAACCACTACACCACCGTGCCACAAATTAAACTGACCAATGAGCAAGCGTAAACAACCCCTGAAAGTGATTGTGTTTTTTGGTCAGTTTAAAAAAAAAAATCAAGCAACACGTCAATTTGAAAATTTTGGTGAAATTGAAGGAACACTGGGAAGCAGATTTTGGCTGAGAAATGCACCGCAGTACTTGACCAACCTGTCTATTCACCTGATCTAGGACCACATGACTTTTTTACGTTCCCAAAAATCAAGTCTGCAGTCAATAGATCCCGTTTCAAGTCTGTATCAGAAGTGAAAAAGAAAATGACGGATCTTCTGGGACAACTAAAGGAACACGACCCCCTGCGATGGAAGACCAGAACGCAGCAGTGTGTAAGGGGATATATCAAATGGGAAAGGAACGGAAATGAAAGTTTTCTTTGTTAAAATTGAATTACAGAAATAGTCTCGCTATTTAATAGCCACATCATATATACTAATATGATGGTATACTTAGGTACTGAAATTGAAATAGTTCTATTCAGAAATGCATTGATACTACTACCGGGTATTGGTCCGATACCGTTCTCACCGGGTGATACTACGATGTAAACCTAGTGTATGTTGTCTTGCGGGCGGCACGGTGGTGTAGTGGTTAGCGCTGTCGCCTCACAGCAAGAAGGTCCGGGTTCGAGCCCCGTGGCCGGCGAGGGCCTTTCTGTGCGGAGTTTGCATGCTCTCCCCGTGTACGTGTGGGTTTCCTCCGGGTGCTCCGGTTTCCCCCACAGTCCAAAGACATGCAGGTTAGGTTAACTGGTGACTCTAAGGCCCAATCCCAATTCTAATTTCTACCCCTTCCCCTCCCCCTCCCCCTTGGCCCTTCCCCTTGAAACTGAGCTACAAGGGATAGGGCTTGAAATTCAACCCCTACGTATTGGGATAGCCCTTCAACGATCGCATACGTCATCGCGTACCTCCGTCAGCGTTTACGTTAGCAAAACGCGACCAAATGCGTCATTGGCTGCGACCAGCCACTACAGTCAGAGCCAGAAATCTCTGCTGGCAGGGTGTGATTTGTTAACTAACACCACTGAATGGGATATCTTTGGCGCTTCGTGCACCACATCCGACAGAATGAGGTGTCAGAACACTCATGTAAACAATAAAAGCGAGAATAACAGAACAAAACGTACGCAGTCAAGCAACCGAAAACAATACTCACTCCCAAAGCTTTTTAGCAGCAGCTTGGATTTCAGAAATCGCTGCTCATTCTCAGCTCGAAAGCGAATCAAGCGGCGTGTTTCCTCTGGATAACAACTTAAAACACGTAAATAATGGAGAAAATACATTTATGACAATCTTTCGCCGCGGGAACCGCCATCTTTCTGAAATCCGCATGGCATTGTGGGAAATCACTCAAACCCCTTCGTTCGGAGTCAGCTCCAGGAAAATCTCCGTTTGGAGGGGTACAGAAGCCCTACCCCTTCCCCTACCCCTCCGCGTTAACTGGGATTGGGATACCCCTACCCCTTCACGTGAACGCGCAAAATGGAGGGGAAGGGCCAAGGGGTTGGTCCAAGGGGTGAAATGGGATTCGGCCTAAATTGACCGTAGATGTGAATGTGAGTGTGAATGGTTGTCTGTGTCTATGTGTCAGCCCTGTGATGACCTGGCAACTTGTCCAGGGTGTACCCCGCCTTTCGCCCGTAGTCAGCTGGGATAGGCTCCAGCTCGCCTGCGACCCTGTAGAACAGGATAAAGCAGCTAGAGATAATGAGATGAGATGAGATGAGTTTCTCAAAATCCAGTGAAGGTGGATAGAGAGAATAAAACAGTTATTCCACTCAATCCGGTCGTACATGGCTTATAGACAACTCGGTGCTACGTGACTCGTCAGCTGTACAGCTCGATTTCGTGGAACAACTGTTAAATATTTCTGACTGGATGTTAAAACAATTGATGCTAGCATTTCACCGATTAAAAGATTGAAAGAATTCTTGTTTTTACAAAATCTGTCTCTGACGGATTCTGTTTCTCCTGAGTTTATACACTCGTTCCCACTCAGCAGTGTGGATATAACAGAACAAAAGACTGCGGTAGAACTGAGGATTCATCTTTCCCCTGATTTCTATCCGATTATCAGGACAGAGGAGTTCACAAAGTAAGGTAGCGTTGTGATTTCTTTCTCTTACTTGACATTTTTTTAATCTTATTAACGTTAAGAGAGAAAAAACAGAGGCTGGAGGTGGATCAAAGATAACAGGTAAAATGTAGCTATAAATGGATACAAACTGTGCTCTGAAATTATTTAATTAAAAAAAAAAAACCTAAATATTTTTTATTAAGAGTAAGAGGAGTAAAACACCACACTTCAGGACGTCCTGTTATCGAAAACTAATCAACTTCTGGGTGGTAACGGTAACAGTGCTTCATCACAGCACCCTGCTGTTGATTATTTTCCGATAACGGAATGACACGGAGTGCTTTAATGCGCCTCTTTATACAATAACATTTACCCAGTGAACTTATTTCTTCTTTTAATTGTATTCATTTATGCAGATATTTCTATCTAATCAAGCTGTAGAGTGGAAGGTCACGGATGTTGCTTATGGGTCGTTATTATTCCAGACACGCTGAAGACAATAAACTCTGTGACAACATTGAGTAAAACAAAGCAGAAATATCGTACACATTTCTAAGTTTAAGAATAAAAAGTGGACACGTCATATATCATAAATATGATACATATATGTCAACCTTTGGTCAAGCAAACCTGTATAACCAACCTCCAAAATCCGTATTTCCCTTATAAAATCCGTATAAGATGCAAATGAAAATAATTTACCTAAAATTTGAATGATAATTAACAATGATATATCCCAGTTACTTTTTATTCAATATTAATAACAATAAACCTTCAGAATGAATACAAAGCTCCAATGTTTGACAAAAACACAAAGTGTTATCAGCGTAGTTACGAAGGAAATACTTCGTTGTTTGGAGACAGGTTTCACCGAGCGGCTTTTTTTTTTTTTGGTTTCCGTTTCCGGTTGAGAGTACGTCGTGCGCATTCTGGCTGCCGCTTCTCACCAGAGCTTTTTTTTTAATTTTATTTATTTATTTATTTCAATTTTCATTTTATTTATTTTTTATTTTTTTCTGTGTGTGTGTGTAGTTTGATGTTTGTTTGAGTGTTTTGTCCGCCGGTTGTGGTGTAGCTCCGGACCCAGTTTTGGGCGTTGGTTCCCTCCAGGCCTTGGTTCGCTGTGGGTGATGCCTGTGCTCCCAGCTGTGGACTGCAGTGAGCTCGCTGCTCATTTAACATTCATGGTTGTCCAGCGCTCTGCACTTTAATGCTTGGCGTGATGTTCCGAGCGATGTTGCTCGGTGGTGTCGCGGCAACTGTGCAGGCGGTTTGGGACACACCAGCGCTCTGCGTGGTGGAGCTTCTGTGCTCGCTTTGTGGATCCACGGCGTGGTGTTTGAGCGAAGTGGCTGATGGCGTCACGGCGGCTGTGCTGGAGATGTGGGACTCGTTTTCATGCGCCTTTTGGTGGGACTGGCTGCTACACCACGGGAATTACATCCTGACCCCTACTTGGTGGACTTTTTATTTTTTATTATTTATTCATTTATTTATTTATTTATTTTATTGTTATTATTTTTTTCTTTGTCTATAATTGTAAAGCGTCCTTGGGTTTCTTGAAAGGCGCTATTGAGGTATTTCACTCACGTGACCAAGTCATGTGATGCTGCCATTTTGGACGGCACGGCTCGAATCAGTTTGAATGCGAGGAAGGCGACAAACGAAAAACATAAAAGAAAAAGGAGCGAGATGCAGAAAACACCTTCACTATCCAGCGACGTAGGGCATTTACAGGGCGAGCAGAGGGAGAGGTATTTGCAAAAATTGAGGTTAGCAGGCTTAGAGAACGACGTTTACCTGCTTCCACCAGGATTGTTCACTGACAGCTAAGATTTGTTCACATTTTCATTTACTTTCGGTCCTCAGGATAAACAAAATGTTATTAAATGTCATTGAAATAACTTCTTAGTCTGTTGAGACATGGCCCGTTATAAGTTTTTCCTTTACTGTATTTACTAGTTTACTGAGCGCGCTCCGGGGCTGGCTGGCGCTAGCTAGCTAGCGCTCCGGGGCTCGCTGGCCGGCTAGCTAGCACTCCGGGGCTTGCTGGCCGGCTAGCTAGCACTCCGGGGCTGGCTGGCTGGCCGGCTAGCTAGCGCTCCGGGGCTGGCTGGCTCAGTAAACTAGTAAATACAGTAAAGGAAAAACTTGAGACTGAAAGGTTTTAACAGTCATCCAAATGACTGAACGTAAACATTGCTACAGTAATATACTAGCTACTGTTGTTGACATTAGCTAGCTTGCCGTCCAAAATGGCGGACACCGGGGCGTCACGTGACCCTGTGACGTCAGGTGAAATGCCTCAATATAAGTTGAACTTATTATTATTATTATTATTATTATTATTATTATTATGCGCGAGACTTCATATTAGCCACAAAGTCAGGAAAATCTGTTCGTAAAATGACGTTATAATGACCAAATACAATGAAAAGTATTTTTCCAGTCTCACCTGTGAAAGGTAATCCCATGTGATCTCGTTTGGACGGTAAACCTGTTGGTACGGTTAAACGCAGCACATGAATGAGGCATCTTTATTCTCGGCTACTGTCTAGACGCTATACCAGAGACGGCTGAAGAATCTCCACTTTGGCACATCCAATATGGCGGCGAGGATGACGTATGATTCTACACAGAAGGCAGCGTCTATGTTTATATGTCTATGACTTCACGGTTGGCGGGATTCTCGCAATGCGATGTGCGCATGATCAAAAGTGGAACGAAGTCTCGTTACCACAAGATAACGCGCGATTTCATAAGACTCTTTACTGGCTGTCTGTGGTGTACAGTACGTTTGTAAATGTTATGCGCTCTTTTATCATCGTGGGAATTGATTATAGCTCTAAATAAATATTGAAGTTTTTTTAAAGAATCCGTATCACTTTATTTATACGCCCGTATACTACGTTTATTGAATCAAATCCGTATAAAATACGGACATTCCGTATAGGTTGACATGTATGATGATGTGACACAGAGGCCTATTTTTCTTATCCACTCTTCAACATGGGAAAGACAAGAGAACACACCATTCAAGTAAGGCAGATGTGTGTCGACCTTCATAACTCAGGCAACGGCTACAAGAAAACAGCCACTCGCCTACACCGGCCCGTATCTACAGTCAGAGGAATCATCAAGAAGTTTAAAACAACTGGAACAGTGGCAAACGCACAGTGAGGAGGATGGTAAGAGAAGGAAAAAGTTCTCCAAAGCTCACTGTTAGAGAATTGCATCAAAGAGGAGCATCTCGGGGTCACAAAGTCTCCATAACAACCATCAGGCGCTATCTACATGCCAACAAGCTGTTTGGGAGGCATGCACGGAAAAAGCCTTTTCTCACTTACAAGCATAAACGTACAGTAAACGTCTGGAGTTCGCTAAGCGGTACTGGGACTTCGACTGGGACCGAGTGCTTTGGTCAGATGAGTATGCGGAAAAGCACCTCATGCCCACTGTGAAGTATGGGGGAGGATCGGTGATGCTGTGGGTCTGTTTCTCTTCCAAAGGCCCCGGGAACCTTGTTAGGGTGCATGGCATCATGAAAACTTTGAAATACCAGAACATTTTAAATCAAAATCTGGTGGCCTCTGCCCGAAAGCTGAAGACGGGTCGTCACTGGGTCTTTCAGCAAGATAATGACTCTAAACATGTGGCCAAATCTACACAAAAATGGTTCACCAGACACAAAATCCAGCTCCTCCCATGGCCATCTCAGTCCCCAGACCTCAACCCAATTGAAAACCTGTGGGGTGAGCTGAAGAGGAGAGTGCATAGGAGAGGACCCAGGACTCTGGACGATTTAAAGAGATTATGCAAAGAGGAATGGTCGAAGATCCGTCTCTCAGTATTCTCCCATCTTGTGAAATGTTATAGGAGAAGATTAAGCGCTGTCTTGTTGGCAAAAGGGAGTTGTGCAAAGTATTAACATCAGGGGTGCCAATAATTGTGGCACACATGATTTCATGTAAAAGAATTATTTCTTAATGTGGGATTTTTTTTTCCCACTGAATAAATGCACTTGAATTAAAGGTTGGATTTTTCTCTATTTTTGCATTGCTGTCCTATATTATTTAAAAAAAATAAATTTATTAGAAGCCTAAGAACATATCTTAACAAGGGGTGCCAATAATTGTGGAGGCCGCTGTATATTCTGACATTTCGGTCGTAGCTATAACTGAAAATCGTTGTTTGTGATGTCGTTATGGACGTATCGCAAAAACAAAAGACAAAGAACTGAACAAAGACTAGAGCTTCAGTAACAGTGCTACTGAGGGACAAATTTAAAGCAGGAGAGTTTGTGGCGAAGCCCTGTGACAGGATACGTCACATGCAAGGGCTGATGGGAAACGTCGTCCCCTATGGCCATGCCGGTCAGTGTGCTCTGGGAAGCGCAGTCCAGAACGTGACAGTGGTTAATCAATGAGGAGCATCATGGGATGTTTTATTTAGTTCTGTTGATGCTACTGTGCTGTGTGCTACTGCCAGGGGCCGCCTCGTGCTTTTACTGTGCACTCGAAGCCAAGTGAAGCAAAGTGTCGGCCCTAGAGACTCAGTGCTCGCTGAACTGAAGTGCTCTCTCACGAGCGACTGTTTCAGTCACATTCCAGTCACTGCTCATTTGTGTGTGTGTGCGTCTTAAAGTAAAAACTATTTTCTTGACCACTCTTGCTGTGACTACGATGGCATATTAGGGCCATTGTAGGTATGTAAGTAGATGGATGGATGGATGGATGGATGGATGAGACAGGGGCGATATTCTGAGAAAATAAACCTCAGAATTTCCGAGATTAAAGTTGTACATTTACAAGAAAAAAACTTAGATATTCTCCAACATTATAGTCATAAATCTGTGAGACAAAAACTCAGAAATTCCAGGAAAATCTCAGACATTTCAAGATTTAAAAAGTCAGAAATTTACAAGAAAAAACCTCAGAAATTCCAAGATAAAAAGTCAAAATTTTATGGGAAAAAAAATCCCTCATAAATTCCAAGATTAAAAAATCAGAAATGTACAAGAAAAAAACTGAGAAATTCCGAGATTAAAAAGAATCAGAAATTTCAAAGAAAAACTGATAAATTCCAAGATTAAAAAGTCAGAAATTTACGAGAAAACGACTCAGAAATTCCAAGATACAAAGTCACAAATTTGCAAGAAAAAAAAATCAGAAATTCCAAGATAAAAAGTCGCAAATTTATGAAAAAAAATCAGAAATTCCGAGGTTAAATAGTCAGAAATTTCAAAGAAAAACTGAGAAATTCCAAGATTAAAAAGAATCAGAAATTTCAAAGAAAAACTGAGAAATTCCAAGATTAAAAAGTCAGAAATTTACGAGAAAATGACTCAGAAATTCCAAGATAAAAAGTCACAAATTTGCAAGAAAAAAATCAGAAATTCCAAGATAAAAAGTGACAAATTTACAAGAAAAAATCAGAAATTCCAAGATTAAAATTCACAAAGTTACAAGAAAAAAACTCAGAAATTCCAAGATCAAAAGTCGCAAATTTATGAAAAAAAAATTCAGAAATTCCGAGGTTAAATACTCAGAAATTTCAAAGAAAAACTAAGAAATTCCAAGATTAAAAAGTGACAAATTTCAGGATTTCTGAGTTTATTTTTCTTGGAATTTCTGAGGTTTTTTTCTCAGCTCCCCCGATTTTGTTTTGCTTTGTTTTTGCCTATAATAGCCCTAATACTCCATCATGCTGTTCCTCAGGTCGGCCGTCTTCATTTCCTCTCTGTTAAACACACTGTTTAAACGCTGTAAAGAGGTTTCATCAGGTTCCTTGTATTGTAATAAGAACCTGTAGCTCCTCCTACAGCACAGTTTGCAGTAAGATTCGCTTTCATTGCCACCATTAATCATGAAATACGGCAAGATCATTTCATCTCGTCAGTTCATTAGCAAGACAACATCTCATCTCATCTCATCATCTCTAGCCGCTTTATCCTGTTCTACAGGGTCGCAGGCAAGCTAGAGCCTATCCCAGCTGACTACGGGCGAAAGGCGGGGTTCACCCTGGACAAGTCGCCAGGTCATCACAGGGCTGACACATAGACACAGACAACCATTCACACTCACATTCACACCTACGGCCAATTTAGAGTCACCAGTTAACCTAACCTGCATGTCTTTGGACTGTGGGGGAAACCGGAGCACCCGGAGGAAACCCATGCGGACACGGGGAGAACATGCAAACTTCGCACAGAAAGGCCCTCGCCGGCCACGGGGCTCGAACCCGGACCTTCTTGCTGTGAGGCGACAGCGCTAACCACTACACCACCGTGCCGCCCGCAAGACAACATACACTAGGTTTACATGGTAGTCTCACCCGGTGAGAACGGTATCGGACCAATACCCGGTAGTAGTATCAATGCATTTCTGAATAGAACTATTTCAATTTCAGTACCTAAGTATACCATCATATTAGTATATATGGTGTGGCTATTAAATAGCGAGACTATTTCTGTAATTCAATTTTAACAAAGAAAACTTTCATTTCCGTTCCTTTCCCATTTGATATATCCCCCTACACACTGCTGCGTTCTGGTCTTCCATCGCAGGGGGTCGTGTTCCTTTAGTTGTCCCAGAAGATCCGTCATTTTCTTTTTCACTTCTGATACAGACTTGAAACGGGATCTATTGACTGCAGACTTGATTTTTGGGAACGTAAAAAAGTCATGTGGTCCTAGATCAGGTGAATAGACAGGTTGGTCAAGTACTGCGGTGCATTTCTCAGCCAAAATCTGCTTCCCAGTGTTCCTTCAATTTCACCAAAATTTTCAAATTGACGTGTTGCTTGATTTTTTATTTTTTTTTAAACTGACCAAAAAACACAATCACTTTCAGGGGTTGTTTACGCTTGCTCATAGGTCAGTTTAATTTGTGGCACGGTGGTGTAGTGGTTAGCACTGTCGCCTCACAGCAAGAAGGTTCTGGGCTGGAGCCCAGTTGCTGACGGGGGCCTTTCTGTGTAGAGTTTGCATGTTCTCCCCAGATCTGCACGGGTTTCCTCTGGGTGCTTCAGTTTCCTCCACAGTCCAAAGGCTAACGGGCTGCATTGATCTAAATTGTCCATTGATCAAGCTTGGAGAGGGATGGGCTCCAGCAAGTTTAAAATGCCCCAGACACACCAATGATGGACTGTTAAAATGTCATCACTGGTGCCCTTATGGACCTCGCTGGTTATGGGAAGAAGAAGAAGAAGAAGAAGAAGACTTGCCCCAGTCTTGGTATTTAATAGCCACACCCCGTATACAGTACATGTCCTCATTGTTACTAATTTGTACACCTGAACTGAAGTATTCTTAAAATATCCTTCACACATGATTGAAAAAAAAATTCCAGACATTTGACCTTGCTGTGACTTTGTCCCTGTTTGGGTCGAAGCCATTCATCTGATGGTTACAATGATATTTCCGTATAAATCCTACAAACATTCGGCCACTCGTTCTTGATATATCGTGCTAAAGAGAATTTCGGATAGACGCACGGATAAAACCCGGAAACGTAACGCCTCCACCGCCTAGTGACTGAGGTATGGAAGACAATTTTAAAAATCCATCTCTGATATGAAAAGTGAGTAAGCGTCTTCATCAGCTGCTCGTGGATCTGATCATATCAGGTGCATGTCAGCTTCAGGAGTGTTTTTACTGTTATTGTTTGTGGCGTGTTAGACCCAGAATTGATTTCCGTCTGCTGAAGGATCGGAGCGCAGTGTGCACCGAGCAGGGTTTTAGTATTGATAGATTGGGCTGTACAAATTGCTCTGTGCCACTGTATTATTGTCGTAAAATAGTCTTTATCTCAGATCTTAATGAATCCTGAAAGCTCTCCAGTTCCATATGGCTCTCTCTCTCTCTGGTTGTGGCTCTTCAGTCTGCATTCTCGAAATAGAATCGAAAAAAAATTCTTGTCGCAGCTAAATGTTTTAATTATAACGTTCTGTCTGGGTCAAAATGAACCAATCGTCTGAAAAACGACTTCCTCAGCATTGAACATCTTTCCAGAATAAACATGAACGCTCATTTTCAAACCTGATATTGCTATTCCAGAGGTGATGATCAAGTCGACTCGACCCGGAGGAAGGAGGAGAACACTCAGCTGGCTTTACACGTTATTCCTCTCCTGGATCGACATGTCAGAGTTTTTAGCTACATTCAACGTTGTGTAAAATCCGTGAACAAGTCAGGGTCATGAATTCGCTCTCTCGGTGCTGCTTGTGTATGTATTTGAAGTTACAACCCCGATTCCAAAAAAGTTGGGACAAAGTACAAATTGTAAATAAAAACGGAATGCAATGATGTGGAAGTTTCAAAATTCCATATTTTATTCAGAATAGAACATAGATGACATATCAAATGTTTAAACTGAGAAAATGTATCATTTAAAGAGAAAAATTAGGTGATTTTAAATTTCATGACAACAACACATCTCAAAAAAGTTGGGACAAGGCCATGTTTCCCACTGTGAGACATCCCCTTTTCTCTTTACAACAGTCTGTAAACGTCTGGGGACTGAGGAGACAAGTTGCTCAAGTTTAGGGATAGGAATGTTAACCCATTCTTGTCTAATGTAGGATTCAAGTTGCTCAACTGTCTTAGGTCTTTTTTGTCGTATCTTCCGTTTTATGATGCGCCAAATGTTTTCTATGGGTGAAAGATCTGGGCTGCAGGCTGGCCAGTTCAGTACCCGGACCCTTCTTCTACGCAGCCATGATGCTGTAATTGATGCAGTATGTGGTTTGGCATTGTCATGTTGGAAAATGCAAGGTCTTCCCTGAAAGAGACGTCGTCTGGATGGGAGCATATGTTGCTCTAGAACCTGGATATACCTTTCAGCATTGATGGTGTCTTTCCAGATGTGTAAGCTGCCCATGCCACACGCACTAATGCAACCCCATACCATCAGAGATGCAGGCTTCTGAACTGAGCGCTGATAACAACTCGGGTCGTCCTTCTCCACTTTAGTCCGAATGACACGGCGTCCCTGATTTCCATAAAGAACTTCAAATTTTGATTCGTCTGACCACAGAACAGTTTTCCACTTTGCCACAGTCCATTTTAAACGAGCCTTGGCCCAGAGAAGACGTCTGCGCTTCTGGATCATGTTTAGATACGGCTTCTTCTTTGAACTATAGAGTTTTAGCTGGCAACGGCGGATGGCACGGTGAATTGTGTCCACAGATAATGTTCTCTGGAAATATTCCTGAGCCCATTTTGTGATTTCCAATACAGAAGCATGCCTGTATGTGATGCAGTGCCGTCTAAGGGCCCGAAGACCACGGGCACCCAGTATGGTTTTCCGGCCTTGACCCTTACGCACAGAGATTCTTCCAGATTCTCTGAATCTTTTGATGATATTATGCACTGTAGATGATGATATGTTCAAACTCTTTGCAATTTTACACTGTCGAACTCCTTTCTGATATTGCTCCACTATTTGTCGGCGCAGAATTAGGGGGATTGGTGATCCTCTTCCCATCTTTACTTCTGAGAGCCGCTGCCACTCCAAGATGCTCTTTTTATACCCAGTCATGTTAATGACCTATTGCCAATTGACCTAATGAGTTGCGATTTGGTCCTCCAGCTGTTCCTTTTTTGTACCTTTAACTTTTCCAGCCTCTTATTGCCCCTGTCCCAACTTTTTTGAGATGTGTTGCTGTCATGAAATTTCAAATGAGCCAATATTTGGCATGAAATTTCAAAATGTCTCACTTTCGACATTTGATATGTTGTCTATGTTCTATTGTGAATACAATATCAGTTTTTGAGATTTGTAAATTATTGCATTCCGTTTTTATTTACAATTTGTACTTTGTCCCAACTTTTTTGGAATCGGGGTTGTATGTTTATATAGTCATGAGATTTTGTGATGTCATGTGATTGCATCTGAACATATGTGTTATGTTTTGTCTCCGCCCCCATCCTGGGATTGGTTTAGATCCTGAATGTTTTCACCTGGTTTCTGTTTACCTTTGATGAGTTCGTGTTCTTATGCTACGTTCCATTTACCTCGGAAGTTGAAGGTGGGGATGAGGTCACACCTGAGTCGACCGCGTTCCAGTACAAGTCGGAAAACCAATACTAGCAATTAGCAATACCAGTTCTAGCCACTTTTAGCCATAGTTAGCAATACCAGTTGATAACAAGGCATAATGCTACATAGATGGTTGTTCTGTGAGAACCGTGGCTGGGGCTACCATGAACATTCTGTCAGATTCTTGAGGTGATCCGTCACATAAATTTGGGCGGAGTAAATACACAAATGAAGCCACGGTAGCCGCAACGGAAGACGCTGGTAAAACTAATGGCGGCAGCGAAATATAGCGATGTATGAGCTTACAGCAATGACAGCAGTGGGTACGGTTTTCACGGCTGCAGTACGGCATAGCCACGGCAAGATGAAATAAGCCACGCCCCTTAGGCAAACTTTTCACTTTCTGCAGAATATTGTTCCGTGAACATTTTGAGCTCAATGGATGCGACGGAATTCTACAGTAACACCTGGTAGCCCACGTAAACCTCACGTATGCCTCAAGGATGGTCATGGATGCCTTCACGTTTGCGATGGATGAATTCATCCAGTGCTTGACCCACAGCAATTTTCAACACGATGAAAATTTCCAGGGATAGAAGCCACACCCTCCTGGTTGTCAAGGTAGCTCTCCAGCTGTCACATATTCTGACAGAGGGGCATGGAACGTGTGCCGGTTAACCCCTGGAAGACTCAAAATTACCTAACAGCATCTGCCATGAAGTGATTCCAGCTATGTGATATCTTAGTTTTACTCTTGGCAGTTCTCTGTCATTCCCTACTTCCTGTGCTCTCTGTCATTCCCTACTTCCTGTGCTCTCTGTCATTCCCTACTTCCTGTGCTCTCTGTCATTCCCTACTTCCTGTGCTCTCTGTCATTCCCTACTTCCTGTGTTTTCTGTTATTCCCTACTTCCTGTGTTCTCAGTCATTCCTTACTTTCTGTGTTTTCTGGTATTCCTTACTTCCTGTGTTTTCTGTCATTCCCTACTTCCTGTGCTCTTTGTCATTCCTTACTTTCTGTGTTTTCTGGTATTCCTTACTTCCTG
Source organism: Neoarius graeffei (assembly GCF_027579695.1). Taxonomy (NCBI): domain Eukaryota; kingdom Metazoa; phylum Chordata; class Actinopteri; order Siluriformes; family Ariidae; genus Neoarius; species Neoarius graeffei. The sequence continues at coordinate 6,320,381 of NC_083579.1, read as the reverse complement.
TGTTTTCTGTCATTCCCTACTTCCTGTGCTCTTTGTCATTCCCTACTTCCTGTGTTTTCTGTTATTCCTTACTTCCTGTGTTCTGTCATTCCCTATTTCCTGTGCTCTGTCATTTCCTACTTCCTGTGCTCTCTGTCATTCCCTGATTCCTGTGTTTTCTGTTATTCCCTACTTCCTGTGTTTTCTGTTATTCCCTACTTCCTGTGTTCTCAGTCATTCCTTACTTCCTGTGTTTTCTGGTATTCCTTACTTCCTGTGTTCTGTCATTCCCTACTTCCTGTGCTCTCTGTCATTCCCTGATTCCTGTGTTTTCTGTTATTCCCTACTTCCTGTGTTTTCTGTTATTCCCTACTTCCTGTGTTCTCAGTCATTCCTTACTTCCTGTGTTTTCTGTTATTCCTTACTTCCTATGTTCTGTCATTCCCTATTTCCTGTGCTCTGTCATTTCCTACTTCCTGTGCTCTCTGTCATTCCCTACTTCCTGTGCTCTTTGTCATTCCCTACTTCCTGTGCTGTCTGTCATTCCCTGATTCCTGTTTTCTGTCATTCCCTACTTCCTGTGTTCTCAGTCATTCCTTACTTCCTGTGTTTTCTGTTATTCCTTACTTCCTGTGCTCTCTGTCATTCCCTACTTCCTGTGCTGTCTGTCATTCCCTGATTCCTGTTTTCTGTCATTCCCTACTTCCTGTGTTCTCAGTCATTCCTTACTTCCTGTGTTTTCTGTTATTCCTTACTTCCTATGTTCTGTCATTCCCTATTTCCTGTGCTCTGTCATTTCCTACTTCCTGTGCTCTCTGTCATTCCCTACTTCCTGTGCTCTTTGTCATTCCCTACTTCCTGTGCTGTCTGTCATTCCCTGATTCCTGTTTTCTGTCATTCCCTACTTCCTGTGTTCTCAGTCATTCCTTACTTCCTGTGTTTTCTGTTATTCCTTACTTCCTGTGCTCTCTGTCATTCCCTACTTCCTGTGCTCTCTGTTATTCCCTACTTCCTGTGCTCTCTGTCATTCCCTACTTCCTGTGTTTTCTGTTATTCCCTACTTCCTGTGTTCTCAGTCATTCCCTACTTCCTGTTTTGTTATTCCTTACTTCCTGTGTTCTGTCATTCCCTACTTCCTGTGCTGTCTGTCATTCCCTACTTCCTGTGCTGTCTGTCATTCCCTGATTCCTGTGTTTTCTGTCATTCCCTACTTCCTGTGCTCTTTGTCATTCCTTACTTCCTGTGCTGTCTGTCATTCCCTGATTCCTGTGTTTTCTGTCATTCCCTACTTCCTGTGTTCTCAGTCATTCCTTACTTCCTGTGTTTTCTGTTATTCCTTACTTCCTATGTTCTCAGTCATTCCCCATTTCCTGTGCTCTGTCATTCCCTACTTCCTGTGCTCTGTCATTCCCTACTTCCTGTGTTCTCTGTTATTTCCTTGTTCTGTGTTTCCTGTGTTTCTAGACTTGTTTTTGTTTGTTTGTTTGTTTGTTTGTTTGTTTGTTTGTTTCAATTTTGTTGTTTGGTTGGGGTTTTTTTTTATCTCTTTCTGTTTCTGTGATTACTGATTATAGATTTCCTGTTTTTGATGCTTCCTGTCTGTGCTTTGGCCCATGCTACAGACTCTGAAAATTATTTATTTTCCCAAAATGCACATCGCACTAATTTTATGCACTCATGCCCTGCTTTCCACCACAGTCCCTGTTCTCGTTTACCTTATAGCAGTGATAAACAGGTGTTCCTCAACAGCATGTCTTTTTTCTCTCTCTTGAAGTTAATAAGACACAAAGTGCTCTCTTGCCATGTCATGCTGGCTCACACTAGAGGATAATCAGAGCGTTCCTGATTTGAGGCAGGTCGGAAGCGTATATCTGCCCAAACAATCCTGGAGTGTGAGGGGTTTGGAGACATTATCTTAAGGTCACTGACTGGATTGGAGCTTCCCTGATTTAGAATCATAAATATCAAACGTGTGATATTTCTGACTAGAAATCGTGTGGTGTGAAAGGAATTGTGATGGAATATTGAGCACTGAGTCGCCTTTTTTTGTTCGGCCACTCCAAGCACTTCAAACTCTGAGCTTTTGAGAGCGAGTTTCTGTGAGATCCCAAGTCCCTGGAATTGCACTCTGAAATCATTTATTATAATCACCAAGTGTGTGGTCCTGCGTCTCAGTTGAATTGTCTGGTGTATGGGTTCTTGCCATTAAAATATTAAAAATGGTTTCAATCTGTTATGTCCGTGGTCTCCCATGTTCACGGCGCTTACTAAATTACTGGATTGTATTACTGATGTAAATCAGTGGCTGGCACGGAACTTTTTGCATTTGAACAGAATGTATTTGGCACGTCACCCACGTCAAATGTTTTTACAACAAATTTTGGTACTCTGGCCCCCTTTTTTAAACCATTTGTACAAAATCTTGGGGTAACGTTTGACAGTGGGCTTAAATTTGATAAACAGATTAATTCTGTTGTTAGAACGAGCTTTTTTTCAACTTCGTCTCTTGGCCAAAGCGAAGCCGTTTCTCAGTCGGCAGGACCTCGAGAAGGCAATCCATGCATTTATCAGTTCGAGACTGGACTATTGTAATGCCCTGTGTGTTGGCCTGAGCCAGTCTTCAATTTTACATCTTCAACTTGTACAGAACGCTGCGGCCCGATTTTTAACAAGCACGTCTAGACGTGAACACATTACTCCTGTGTTGTCGTCACTCCATTGGCTTCCAGTCCATTTTAGAATTGATTTTAAACTTCTGTTTGTTTCTAATGCCATCAATGGCCTGGCTCCCTCTTAGGGCCCGTTTACACGAGGACGCTGTCGGGTAAAAACGACTAAATATTTTATCGGAAGTGCCTTTCGTCTACACAGGGACAGCGTTTCCGAGGCTGAAAAACGGAAAAAATTGAAAACGCCTTCCAGAGTGGATAAGTTAAAAACAGCCCCCGTTGCATATCCGTCTAAACTACCCAATACGCGAAACTGTGCTCGGATCTGCTCACGTCGGGTACGCGTTTACGGCATACATATGTCATATACTGTACATGCCAGCCCGGGAAGTAAGAAAGTAAGTAAAAAAGTAAAAGCATGTCTGATTACATCCATCCAACGGACCTTCAAGCTGCTCTGGCAGCTTTAATAAACATCCAGGAGTCCTTCGAACATCTATACCGAATCTGCACATATACCGTTAATGAACAGAGGCGGGTATAGTATGCTCTTACTTTTTTACTTACTTTCTTACTTACCATAGCCAGAGTAGTCAAAGTTTTCGCGGCGCAGATGTGCAGATCAGACAAGACGGAAGACGTTGCGCATGCGTGCAGACATAGCGGAGGTCTTTCACAGCACCACCTAGCCGCCTGGCATGCACATCCAATTGAATTCCACACATTTATGCGTCACCGTATAGACGCAGATTTCCTCCTTGAAAACGGTCGTGTAGACGCGGAAAAAAGTGAGAACGAAAACGGACTTTTGCGTTTTTGTTTCAGACCGTCCCCATGTAAAGTGGGCCTTACTTGTCTGAGATTTTAACTGTTCGTGATCATGTTAGGGTCCTGCGTTCTTCGGGTCAGCTTCTGTTAGAAGTTCCAAGGTCGAGATATAAACAGTGGGGTGATCGTTCTTTTGCTGTCGCTGCTCCCAGACTGTGGAACAATCTTCCCCCCGACATTCGCACCACTATTGATCCCGGCCTTTTTAAATCAAAGTTGAAGACCTACTTTTTTAGATTGGCGTACAATCCTGACTAGGGGAGTCTTGTTTTTGAGGGGTGCTTCGTTTCGTCTGTTTTATTTCATGTACTTCTGAAAGGCTTTTGGTAATCTGCAGCACGGTGGCACCTTCTGCAGTCAAAACCTGTGTTTTTATGTGTTTTGGTGTTCTGTTTTATGGCTTTGATGTAAAGCACTTTGGGTACCTTTTGGTTGTTGTAAAGGGCTATATAAATAAAATTTGATTGATTGATGTTCTTAAAATCGGTTAAGAGTTGAAAATCCTCGAGTGTGTACCAAGTGTTACAGAGAAACGGTGACGCGTAAACTCCTTTGTCCTTAAAGTTACAAAGCACTGACATTGGGGACTCCTTCCATAAATGTGAAATAAATGTCTCCTTCAAGAAATGTCACCAAATCAATGATTATACACATTTTATATCTGTGAAATTGCCTGTAAATAATGTTTTAGAACTCGAAGGGCAGTCGGTAGAGTCCATACCTCCGCCAAGCCACATGTTACCGGTATGAACATCAAAATCAAGTCACTTGAACGGAGGATAATACTAAAGCTATCCACAAAATTTCATCCAAATCAATTCAGTACTTTTTGAGTTACGTTGGGAACAAACAAACAAACAGAGGTGAAAACATAACCTTCTCCGCCAACAAAGTCGATGGAGGGAACGAGTGTGTTCATGTAAACCTGTGATTTGCAGCTGCACTAAGAGATCAGAGACGATCCCCAAACACATGGACGGTTTTCATGCTCCATTTCCGTCAATATTATTAACTTTGTGAGAGGAGGTGATGTTTTTCTCATCTCATCTCATCTCATCATCTCTAGCCGCTTTATCCTGTTCTACAGGGTCGCAGGCAAGCTGGAGCCTATCCCAGCTGACTACGGGCGAAAGGCGGGGTACACCCTGGACAAGTCACCAGGTCATCACAGGGCTGACACATAGACACACAACCATTCACACTCACATTCACACCTACGCTCAATTTAGAGTCACCAGTTAACCTAACCTGCATGTCTTTGGACTGTGGGGGAAACCGGAGCACCCGGAGGAAACCCACGCAGACACGGGGAGAACATGCAAACTCCGCACAGAAAGGCCCTCGCCGGCCACGGGGCTCGAACCCGGACCTTCTTGCTGTGAGGCGACAGCGCTAACCACTACACCACCGTGCTGCCTAACTCAAAAAGTACTGAACCCATTTTAATGAACTTTGGAGGAAAGGTGAGAAATGGGTCACGGAACCATTGATTAGATTTGGATGCAACTCCGGATATGTATGGGGATCCATCATGACGTACTATATACCTTGGTGGAGATATGCGCTCTACCGAGTGCCCGTCTAGTTTATACAGCTAATAACCTGAGTTACCTGAAAAGAAGATATTGTGCATTTAAAGTATATTCTACAGATAATGTTAAGATAATAATGATTGAATAATGATGAAATGATGAAAAGAAAGACATCCTGTGTGATTTAATCAGGAGACGTGACCGGAGGCAGACAGGAAGCTTCTCTGGGAGATCATGAAAGAGAAAATTCCCTCTCTGTCCTTCCGGCCAAGACGGAGTAAGACTTTCCATCATAATGAAAGGACTTTTTTTTTTCCTTCAGTCTGAAATAGTCAGACAGTTGCAGGCATCTCCTCCTGATTTAGGAATGTGTGAGGGGCTCGTCTTGGATCGTGTTTCTCTCCAGGATGTCTGACGTTGACGGTTTGGGTACTGGGCGACCTTATCTTCTAAAATAAGAAAGATTTGGAGATTTTGAACTTGACACGTTTCCTGATCAGGTGACAAACAGACTATTTTTCCAGTGCTATTTAATTTAATAATACGTTAATAATCAATTGGAACAAATAAAAAAATTTGTGTATGCATTTCAAGGTAAGTGCGAAGGAAATTTATTTTGGTGGAAAATCTTTTTAATAGAAAAACAAACAGTTTTATACACAGCTATTAGAAAAGAAATGAAATTGTCCTCAGTATAGTGATGGGACGTTCGGATCTTTTTACTGACTCGGATCTTTGAATCTCATTCAGTCAAATGAACGAAGCTTTTTTCAAATGATTCCTTCAGTAGAACTAGTGTTTCACTGGAGACTCTGCATCTGGTACTCAATCTCAAGCTCTAAGGCTATGTTCAGACTGTCAGACCAAACACACATCCGATCTGAATCCGATCTTCCTGATTAACTGTCCATATTATATACCGCAGGTGATCCGATCCAGTCCGTGCGTCCATGTTTGTGTCCAATCCTTATTTTCAGTTTGATTCACATGGGTTGCTATAGTAATAGCATTGCGCCTGATAGTAGAAGTACACTCACTGGCCACTTTATTAGGAACCCCCATCCATCCACCTGCTGTTTGATGCAGTTCTGTAATCAGCCGATCCCTTGACAGCAACAGTCATGCAGGTACAAATCAAGAGCTTCAGTTAATTAATGTTCACAATGTTCAAGCATCAGAATGGGAAAAATTGTGATCTCAATTTTTGTGCGACTTTCTTTCACTGGTTTGAGCCAGATGGACTGCTGGTTTGAGTATTTCAGAACCCGCTGATCTCCCGGGGTTTTCACACACAACGGTCTCTCGAGTTTACACAGAATGGTGCGAAAAACAAAAAACATCAAGTGAGCAACAGTTCTGTGGGTGGATACAAACGCTTTGTTGATAAGAGAGGTCAGAGATCAGAAAATGGACAGATTGGTTCGAGCTTTTTTTTTTTGCCAGGAAGGATATAGTAACTCATATAATCACTCTTTACAACCGTGGTGAGCAGAAAAGCATCTCAGCATGCAACAGGAGAAAGAACAACACATTAGGTTCCAGTCCGGCAGCCAAGAACAAGGATCTTAGGTGGTGTTTACATTAGACCGTATCCGTCTCGTTTTCGTCGCGGATGCACTGTCCGTGCACATTAAAACGCCGGGAAACGACTCCACAGGCGGAACAACTTGAATCCGCCAGGGCCCACGTATTCAACCCAGTTCGTATCTGATCTGGTGCTGTGTAAACATTGAGGAACGAGGAAATGCAGTGCTGAGCTCTAGCTGACGTCGTCATTGGACAACGTCACTGTGACATCCACCTTCCTGATTTGCTGGCGTTGGGATCACACACACAGCGTCTCAGTCCCGAATCACTGCTCGTGCGCTTCACTCGCACGCTCTGTGAGCTGCGCATGGCCGGAGTGCGCACCCTCCAGACGGCACTCGCTGTTCAGGGCGGAGTGATTTGGAGCGCAGGAGGAAGCGCTGAGCCGCACTGAGGTTTATTTACACATTTCAACTTATTTACCTCCTTCAGGCGCTTAAACTCAGTGAGAACATGAACATCACAGCCAGGTGTGTTTATCTGCTGGAGAAGGTGTTCGCTTGACATCCTTCCACTTGCAAGTGGTGAGTGACTTGCGCATGCCCGATATGCACCGGGATCATGTGACGTGCCGTCTAATTAGTCATGTGATTAGCGTATCCGTGTATTGGCGTTGCTGTGTGCACGCGAATCGTGTATTGGCGTTGCTGTGTGCACGCGAATCGTGTATTGGCGTTGCTGTGTGCACGCGAATCGTTTTAAAAACATTAATCTGATGATCCGCTGATACGGTCTAATGCAAACACCACCTTAGAATCAAGAACAGGTTCCTATTAAAGTGGCCGGGGAGTGTAGCTGACACAAACAAATCAAAATGGAAGATAAATAAATGAGCTTTGCTTATTTACCCCATGGTGATGTGGAGCCATAGCGCAGGTTTTGTAACAATAGTCAGACAGCATCAGAGACGGACGAGGCTTGCCTATTCTGCTTTATTTCCTGCACCACAAAATTAGCATGTTTCCTGTACGTGTGATCTAACCGTGAACTTTGTGTCATCAAAATTCACAGATGTAAAAAAAAAAAAAAATTAAAAGAAGAAGAAAAAAAAAACCCACCTGAAATCCAGTCAGACTTAAATGGATTTGCAAAAATGCGATTTGAATCGTATTTCAAGCCACATGGTGAAACGGATTTGTAAAAATCGGATCTCTTGGTTTTCGGCTGTTTAAACTTGCGACACATGATCGGATTCCAATCAGATATGCAGATAAATCAGATTTGTACAGACAGTCTGAATGTAGCCTAAGAGCATCAAGCTTCACTTGGTAAAGTATAAAACACAAGTTCACTCTTGTTAAGTTCTTAAGCAGCCTTTTGGACGATAACCTGTTGAGTTATTCAGTTGAAATGACTCATTTACTTCATGTTCAGTTGCCTGTATAAGAGCTGTGTCTATCAATACAGATATCATTCTAGTCATTGTATTCTACAACCCCGATTCCAAAAAAGTTGGGACAAAGTACAAATTATAAATAAAAACGGAATGCAATAATTTACAAATCTCAAAAACTGATATTGTATTCACAATAGAACATAGACAACATATCAAATGTCGAAAGTGAGACATTTTGAAATTTCATGCCAAATATTGGCTCATTTGAAATTTCATGACAGCAACACATCTCAAAAAAGTTGGGACAGGGGCAATAAGAGGCTGGAAAAGTTAAAGGTACAAAAAAGGAACAGCTGGAGGACCGAATTGCAACTCATTAGGTCAATTGGCAATAGGTCATTAACATGACTGGGTATAAAAAGAGCATCTTGGAGTGGCAGCGGCTCTCAGAAGTAAAGATGGGAAGAGGATCACCAATCCCCCTAATTCTGCACCGACAAATAGTGGAGCAATATCAGAAAGGAGTTCGACAGTGTAAAATTGCAAAGAGTTTGAACATATCATCATCTACAGTGCATAATATCATCAAAAGATTCAGAGAATCTGGAAGAATCTCTGTGCGTAAGGGTCAAGGCCAGAAAACCATACTGGGTGCCCGTGATCTTCGGGCCCTTAGACGGCACTGCATCACATACAGGCATGCTTCTGTATTGGAAATCACAATGGGCTCAGGAATATTTCCAGAGAACATTATCTGTGAACACAATTCACCGTGCCATCCGCCGTTGCCAGCTAAAACTCTATAGTTCAAAGAAGCAACATATGCTCCCATCCAGACGACGTCTCTTTCAGGGAAGACCTTGCATTTTCCAACATGACAATGCCAAACCACATACTGCATCAATTACAGCATCATGGCTGTGTAGAAGAAGGGTCCGGGTACTGAACTGGCCAGCCTGCAGTCCAGATCTTTCACCCATAGAAAACATTTGGCGCATCATAAAACGGAAGATACGACAAAAAAGACCTAAGACAGTTGAGCAACTAGAATCCTACATTCGACAAGAATGGGTTAACATTCCTATCCCTAAACTTGAGCAACTTGTCTCCTCAGTCCCCAGACGTTTACAGACTGTTGTAAAGAGAAAAGGGGATGTCTCACAGTGGGAAACATGGCCTTGTCCCAACTTTTTTGAGATGTGTTGTTGTCATGAAATTTAAAATCACCTAATTTTTCTCTTTAAATGATACATTTTCTCAGTTTAAACATTTGATATGTCATCTATGTTCTATTCTGAATAAAATATGGAATTTTGAAACTTCCACATCATTGCATTCCGTTTTTATTTACAATTTGTACTTTGTCCCAACTTTTTTGGAATCGGGGTTGTAGCTATTCGCTTGAGCCTACTTGGTCACTGAAGATCCGTAGAGTCTGAACTCATTCCAACGAAAAGGCAAGTTAACCCTCTGGGGTCTGAGGGTAATTTCTGGCACTAATGATTTTTAGCATGCTCTAATGTTGTCAATTTCAACAAATCTAAGCAGTATTTTCAAAGCCATATGACTTTTTCATATTCAGCACAAGTTCAGCTACAACATGAAAAAACATGCCCTTACTCATTGTGTCGAACCGGTTTGATCAGTTGAGGCGATTCTTTTCAGTCTTAGGAATGGATCAAGCAGAAAAACTTAAATCTGCTCCATTGATTTGGATAATTAACTGGCCATCAAAAAAATGTCCTATTGTTTTGGGATAAAAGGTTGGCAGTGGGATGGGTATTCTGTCAGGACAAACAGACAAGGACCCAAGTTAAATGTTGAATTTATTGATAGCAGGGGAAAGGGAGTTGGGAGGATGTGTGTGTGAAGTTCAGTGGCAGGAAGACTGAGAGGCAGGTGGGAGCATGGTGGTGACGTCTCCCATCCAAGTACTAACCAGGCCCGACCCTGTTTAGCTTCTGAGATCAGATGGGATCAGGCATTGTCAGAGTAGTTTGGCTGCAAGCTGACAGCCCTTGGTGTTCAGGCGGTCTCCCAGCAAGCAGGCTTTCAGCAGGCAGACAGGACAGCACGACAGACAGGAGTTTGGGAACAGGCTGAAACAGAGAGTCACAGGTCAGGTAGTGTGAATGGAGACAGAAATGCAGGGTCAGGTTACCAGGGCTGAAGAGTTGATGGAGTCGATGCCTTGAAAGACGATCTGACACTGAAGCTTGGGAGGACTGCAGTTTAAATACACACAGGGAAGGGAGCAGGTGATAGGCAACAGCCAATGACAGCCACTGAAAGTCAAATGAGAGTTAATGATGGTAATTGACAGCAGGTGAGCCTGATGGGGAAGGAGCATGCGGGCGTGGCAGGTAATACTGAGTGGAGAGGAGTGGAATGGAAACTGATGAGAGGAAACCACAGGTAGGACCATGACATATTCAATGAGAAGAGTAAAAAATTCCATTCCATTCAATGAGAAGAGTGAAAACCTCTCCCACTGCCGACTCTTAATCCCATCAGGTCAAGTGATCAAAACGGTTCATCACAATGGGTAAGGTCATGTTTTTTCACACATTCCAACACAGTTCTAAAACTGCTTTTTACAACATCTTCATTTATCTGGTATTTTTTAAGTACAACCATGACATACATACTATATAAATATTATTGTAGCTGAACTTCTGAATACAAAAAAGTCATATGACTGAAAATGCTGCTTAGATTTCTTGAAATTGACAACATCATCAGAGCATACCAAAATCATTAGAGTGCCAGAAAAAGATGAAGAAGAAAAGAGAGCAAACAAGCACTGGTGCATATTTTATTTACTCAAGAAGCACGCAGAGATTATGCACTACAGCGCACGTGTATCAACCGATATGTTCATAAGAAATAGAAGAAATATTTACACTTACTCGAGTTGATATTTGGCTGGATCAAGTCGAATATCAAAATGACACTGCTCATCATCATCAGTGCTGCAGTTCTCAAGATTGAACTGAATCACTGTCCTGAATCATGAATCAAACCATGAATTGAATCGCTGTCCTGAAATTGAATCACTCTCCTGAATCATCTGAAGCACCTCCTGAGCATCAAATGGCCGTTCCATCTCGCAACAAGTTTTACCTCCAAACAGGTAGCCTAAACTATGGCTGACAGATTTTATCCTGTTTACGGTGGGCGTTCCCACTGCAAAAGAAAAACCAATCGAAACCAAAAGAGGGAAAGTGGTTATCATGCCATTACCATGTGAACAGTCTTTTATGAATGCGTAAGTAAGCGCTCAGCGCGCCGACTCCGGTGTGACTGAGTCAGATGACAAGTTTTACGTTTCTTCTAATTTAGGTAATTAAAAAATATTATTTGGCAGTGGGCACATAGGAAACTATAAAGTATAAAGTTTCTGTGAATATGCTTATCATGCTTGTATGATAAAAACTTGTGAAAATATTAATCTAAATACATGACCTGTTCATTCTAAACCTGCTGAGCTTCACTGGCGAAGCTCTCGACCCCAGAGGGTTAAACATCCATTCAGTAGCTACATTACACATAGCTAGCTAGCTACAGAAATGCTTTGGTTGACCAGCTAGGGTCACCAAGCTTGCGTCTCATCTCCAGCAATAGCATTGCTATTGTGTGACTGCTGGAATCATGTAAATAATAACCGAGAGACTCGGACCCAAAAGACCCATAGTTATGATTCTTGAATGAATCAGTTGTTCCTACTCTAAAGTTAAGGTCTCACATAGCTGGAATCACTTCATGGTAGATGATTTTGAGCCATCCGGGGGTCAACCAGCACGTGTTCTGGGCCCTTCCATTGGAATACGTGAGAGCCGGGGAGCTACCTTGACAACCAGGAGGGCGTGGCTTCCAACTTTCCCCGGAAAGTTTCATCATGTTGAAAATTGCTGTGGGTCAAGCGCCAGATGAATTCATCCATCACAACTGTGAAGGCATCCATGAGCATCCTTGAGACATAGGTGAGGCTTACGTGGGCTAATCTGGGGTTACCGTCGAATTCCATCACAACTTGATGGAAGATTAAGCTTGAAATGTTCACAGAATGACATTCTGCAGGAAGTGAAAAGTTTGTCAAGGGAGCGTGGCTTATTTCGTCTTACCGTGGCTATGCTGTACTGCAGCTGTGAAAACCGTACACACTGCTTTCGTTGCCGTAAGACCATACATGGCTATTTGTCACTGCTTTCACCCACTCTATCTTGGATTTACCGGTGTCTTCCGTCACTCCCATCGCAGCTACCATGGCTTCATTTGCATTTTTACTCCGCCCAAAGTTATGCAACCTTCAAAATCTGCCGGAATAGCCCCAGTAGCTCCAGCCACGGTTCTTATGGATCAACCAGCTTTGTGTGATTGTTAACATAAGAATATTTTATGCAGGGGCCATGTGACAAGTGAACAGAAGACTCAGACCTGAAAGACCCATTCGTGAATGTATCTGAGCCTGAGATCATCCAAGAGATCCAAAGAAAACCTACCGCCCAAGAGATCGCAAATTCGAATCCCGATAATGCAACAGCCATCCATGGCCGGGAGACCAAGAGAGCAAAATTGGTGGTGATTTCTAGGTGGGAGGGGTGTACTCTGTCTCCCCTGTCAATCATAGAGATACTAGGCAATCATGGGCATCTCCGAGGTCATGTATGTGGAAGAAGGTGGACAGCACTTTCTTCCAAGTGCGTTTCTCCACCCTGTGATGCAGCACGAGCAACAGTTTGAAAAGATTGTCTGGTTCATGTGTCTGAAGGAAGACGTCTGTCTCGATAGCCTTTACAGTTCCTGGTTGGTAGCTGTCGTACGGTAGAGGAGAGCGGGTCGGTGTGTGTGGATTCGCCAAACAAGCAGTGCGATTAAAAACTCGAAAGCGCTAACTAGACCCATACAATTCTCAGTGCTTTGGAGTCAATGGTATATACTGTACAAACGGTCTCCAGTTTTTCCAGTTTAGGATACATACAATATAAACAGTTTATTTGGAATCCGTAATCGGAATTACTTCATTCGGATCTTTACGTTTACGAGTGAAGTTTTCCTGGTAATAGGTGCGCAAAGCATTTACAACACCATAATAAAGCATCATTCGTGTGTGTGTGTATATGTGTAGGTCCCTCAGGACGAGTGGGGCGGATACCCCGGAGTAAAGGATGATGAGATCCCGTGTCGGCGGATGAGGAGCAGCAGCTACGTAAAGGCGATGGGAGACGAAGAGAGCGGCGACTCGGACGGCAGCCCCAAAAACTCGCCGCAGAAGAGCTCTCGGCCCAGCGGCCTCATCAAGAACGTGCTGCAGAGGCAGCTGTCAGACCAGAGGTGAGATTCAAACACTGTTTTGCTCACTACAGCGCCCCCTGGAGGTCTGCAAATACATCACAGACTGCACGATGGTCACAATAGTCATTTAGGCTTTTTTTTCACCCATTACGGCTCCAGTTTTTGGCCCAAGGTCACAAAAACACTTATTTTCTGCATCACGGAGCATTTTAAAGTTAGTCTGCCTCCTAATCATGCAAGGCTGGAGCAAATTTAATATGATGGAATGAGAAATGACTGGATCTTTTCATAGAGACAGGTCCAAAAGTGTTTGTGTGTTTGTTTTTTTAAATTCCTTACTCGTACAAATAATCTGGAAGATACGCTCACTGGCCACTTTGTTCTGTTTGACGCAGTTCTCTAATCAGCCAATCTCTCGACAGCACCATGACACATCAAATCACGCAGATACAAATCAAGAGCTTCAGCTAATTAATGTTCACAATGTTCAAACATCAGAATGGGAAAAATTGTGATCTCACAGTGAAGTGTGACTTTCTTTCACTGTGGTATGGGTGCTGGTTTGAGCCAGATGAGTATGAGGTTTGAGTATTTCAGAAACTGCTGATCTCCTTCCTGGGGTTTTCACCCACAACAGTCTCCAGAGATTATACAGAATGGTGTAAAAACAAAAAACATCAAGTGAGCGACAGTTCTGTCGGTGGAACCAAACGCTTCGTTAATAAGAGAGGTCAGAGGAAAATGGACAGATTCGTGGTTCGAGCTTTTTTGCCAGGAAGGATATAGAAACTCATATAATCACTCTGTACAACCGTGGTGAGCAGAAAAGCATCTCGGCATGCAACAGGAGCTAGAACAACACATTGGGTTCCACTCCTGCAGCCAAGAACAGGGATCTTAGAAGCAAGAACAAGTGTAGAACATGATTTTTAAAAAATCCATTAAGTCATGACCTTAGCGAAAGTGTATTAAGTCGCTGAGAAAACCAGTTTGGAAAACTGACTTCTGGTCCGGAATGCTTGTTTGCGTTTGGATGCACTTCCTATCGGTCATTTCAGACTCTATTCTCTGGGCTGTTTGAAACAAAAGGTTGCTGCCTTGTAACAGACAGGTGTCTCCGAAGACATAACTTTCCACAGAAGGCGTCGTCTAAGATCATTCGTTTTGAAGGACCTTTTAGGATAGCATTTACGGTAACGTGTGACATCAGCATGCCACGTAACTAAAGCTAGCTAACATTAGGTTTAGCTAACAGTTACCGCACAAATCATATCTCATCTCATCTCATTATCTCTAGCCGCTTTATCCTGTTCTACAGGGTCGCAGGCAAGCTGGAGCCTATCCCAGCTGACTACGGGCGAAAGGCGGGGTACACCCTGGACAAGTCACCAGGTCATCACAGGGCTGACACATAGACACAGACAACCATTCACACTCACATTCACACCTACGCTCAATTTAGAGTCACCAGTTAACCTAACCTGCATGTCTTTGGACTGTGGGGGAAACCGGAGCACCCGGAGGAAACCCACGCGGACACGGGGAGAACATGCAAACTCCGCACAGAAAGGCCCTCGCCGGCCACGGGGCTTGAACCCGGACCTTCTTGCCGTGAGGCGACAGCGCTAACCACTACACCACCGTGCCGCCCTACAAATCATATCAAACATTTTTATCCGGTTCGAATCACAGGGTCAGGTTTAGTCCATCGTCTTTTTTTAATTTGTTTTTTCCTTTTGCTTGAGGGAGCTGCCGCACAGGCAGCATCGAGGATACATCAGTGACGCCTTCAGAAAAGAATGTACGGCTTTGGTTCTGCAGTATGAGCTGACGTATATCCAGGAGGAATTCCACTCATCGATATAAATATTTCCACTGCAGCCCTGTTTTTGCCGAGTCAGCACACTGCGCCACGCATTCAACAGAATTAATTTGTAGCGTAAAAAAAAAGCTTTCCAAATATTGCACGGGCTGTTCCGATGCCAAAGGAAGCACCGTGTCACATTCCAGCTGGTTGGTTCGCTTAGAGGGAATAATTTTCCTGTTTCCTAACCTGCGTTCAGGCCTGTGATCTTTACATAAACATAAAGGGGAAAGAAGGACCACAGAGACACTACACTTCCATTTCAGATATTATTATTATTATTATTATTATTATTATTATTATTGGCTTTGTTCCATGCTCAGCGATGGCGTGACCCTCAGGAAGTGCTGAAGCTTTTTTATTTTCCGACCGTACTCAGAATTTATAACCGGAGTCACAGCGCAGGCAATAATGATAACCGTAGAACACGCGTAGAAGGAAAGCCTGTGCTCTTATTTAAAAACAAAAACAGTGATGTGACTATTTGACGTTTTATGCAAATTGGTTATGATGGAGCACAAGTCGCTGCAGAATATTTCCTCGTGTACTGTGTTTAACGGTGCGAACACAGAGTGTGTATCTTATCCTGCATCTTACAGTACGTAAGGAATCAAACACTCGGTGTCATGCTGTTTTAGGAAAATAATCAACGAAGCAGAGTTACTGTTCCCACCAGAAGTTTATGACTTTAGTTCCAACGTGCTTTCTCAGCAGTTTAAAGGGCCCATGGCATGGTGGTTTGTTGATGCTTTAAACGGGCTCGTGGAGGTTTCCGGATGTTATATCCACAGCCTTTCTCGAAATGAACCCTCGGCACGTAGATATAGCCTCCTGGGAGAAAGCTCCATTTCAGCGCTTTTCCCAGTGCGTCGTTTTGCTAATGAGAAGCAGGAGGCGGGGAAGGGTAGAGGGTGGGGGCGGGTCTTATCATTAATATTCATGACATGTAAACGTGTTACCTCTGATTGGCTAACAGCACTGTGACGCTACCTCCAGTGGGTCAGAACAAGCGGATGTGGGTGTCTTACTATGGCGAGAGAGAAGGAACAAACCGCGAAGGGAAAAATACCGCGCGCTGACGTCATTAAGGTGCGACGCGAGGAAATAAAATAAATTCAACAAATGTTTGGGTTTTTACTGAACAAACAAACAAATAAAATGTACGAGTGACTTAAAAAAAGAATGTGGGTGTCTTTGTAAAAACTGTTTTGATTGGCTATTATAACAGAGCATGCTGCATGCTTTTTGGTTTTGTAGCGCAGAGTACCTGGCTAACTGCAGGAAGCGGTTAGCTGCACAGCTAATGTAGCCATTGCTAGGCTAACGCACCGATTTTAAAACACGGCAAAACGACTTAACAGTTATACACTTACTTGTTCGGTGTTTGTTGCTGATGCGGCAGGGATGCTTGGTACGGACCCAGGCTTCAGTGACAGCTGATGTGCAAAACCTGCCCTGTACTGTCCCAAGTTGTGGAAACATTCCTCAGGAAAATGCTTCCGACAAACATACACCGTCTTAGGTAGACTCGACGGCGTATTATTGGAGTAAATAAAATTAAGCCACTGCGTCTTCAGGGGCTCTCCCGTCGGCAGGAAAAACAGACTCTTTTCTGTGTTGTCACATCCATGTACAGCGCAATTTCCATGTTTCGCTCACTTAGGTGATGCCATGTTGTTGTGTCCTCCCTCTATGGTCTCCTCACTACAACTGGGCGGGCAATCCATACAGTGGGTGGGAATCCAGAGGGGGGGCGTGGGGATCATCTCCCTTGCTGACGTAGTAAAGGGAAGAGTTTATCAACGCGCCGTTTTGACGCGCCATTCTCAAATGTTGGGCATAGTTTGGTTTACACATTATGAAATTTCTAGCCACTGGGGTGACTTAAGAAGGTCAGAGGAACTCATTTAAACATTAAAAAACCTCAGAAAGTGAAAATTTCATGCCATGGGACCTTTAACAATTATCATATTTCATTGTATTTGCTTAAAAAAAAAAGGCACCACCACTTTTTATCCATTTATAGTTACATTTCATGTTGTGGTACATCTGTAAATCTAGTCTTTTATAAGTCTTTGATTCCTCTCATTCCACAACGATCATCTCATCTCATCTCATCATCTCTAGCCGCTTTATCCTGTTCTACAGGGTCGCTGGCGAGCTGGATCCTATCCCAGCTGACTACGGGCGAAAGGCGGGGTACACCCTGGACAAGTCGCCAGGTCATCACAGGGCTGACACATAGACACAGACAACCATTCACACTCACATTCACACCTACGCTCAATTTAGAGTCACCAGTTAACCTAACCTGCATGTCTTTGGACTGTGGGGGAAACCGGAGCACCCGGAGGAAACCCACGCGGACACGGGGAGAACATGCAAACTCCACACAGAAAGGCCCTCGCCGGCCACGGGGCTCGAACCCGGACCTTCTTGCTGTGAGGCGACAGCGCTAACCACTACACCACCGTGCCGCCCACAACGATCATCATTATGCTTTAATGATCTATAATTTTTCGGTAAAACTCAAACTTTAACTGTCACAATAAACAGAAACTATCCAAAGCCCCGTTATGGTGCGTGTGGTGTTAAAACCCATTACCCGATCTGCAGTTACCTGATCCAGCCAAGAACAGGAATCACTATCATCATCTGGCATCCAGCAGGCTGATGACGTAGAGAGATATCTCTACCCAGGCCTGCTTGTTGGCCGTAGCCACCTTAAGGTGGTCACTCGGTAGACCTGTGTCCCTTTCAAGTACCGTCTTCAGACTGGTACGCCGCCAGCCAACCTTGCACTTTGCGTCAGGCTCCCAGAGCAACACTTGCGCCGCAGGTTGGTTGAACATGACCGCAAAGACCGGGGCGTTGTTTCCTGATGATACAAACAAAAGAGGCGGGGTTAAGTTGCCACCAGAGATATGTTTAAAACTCTTCGCTGCATACGAGTATCGGTACCATCCAGGGACTTTTCCCGAGTTTTCTGAGCCATATAACAGTATGGATTCGACTGATGCTTTAAAACCCTGATCTTTGTTTCCCTGGTCAGAGGTGCGACTCAGATTTTGTTTAAGGCATTGAGAGCAACCCATGCTTTGGCTTTTTGACAATCCAACCCTGATTCCAAAAAAGTTGGGACGCTGTGGAAGACGTAAATAAAAACACAATGCAGTGATTTGCATTATATTCAATGGACGCCGTGGCCTAATGGTTAGAGAAGTGGCTTTGGGACCAAAAGGTTGCCGGTTCAGTTCATACCAGCAGTGATGGCTGAAGTGCTCTCGAGCAAGGCACCTAACCCTGAACTGCTCCCCAGGCTGCTCTGGGTATCTTGTACGTTTATTTACTTCGAACATGTATAAAAAATGTATGTAACTATTTGTGCTTACAAAAGAAAGAAAACGAGGAATTAAAAAAATAAATAAATAATAAAATAACATAAAGAGCTAAGACATTACAATACACCGCACATTGTTCGAAAAAGGAGTGGGAAGAAGTACAATACTTTTTTAATTTCCCACCCCTTTTTAACTACCCCCAAAATCCAAACTACATTAATACACCTATAAAAATATATACCATATATACACTTCATAAATATTTATATAAATATATAATTACAAAAATAAATATATACTACATACCATATATACACTTCATAAATATCTATATAAATACATAATTACAAAAATAAATATATACTACATACCATATATACACTTCATGAATATCTACAGTATATAAATATATAATTACAAAAATAGATACTACATACCATATACCGTAAAATACCAAATAATAGCCCGGGCGATTATTTGTCTCAATCACGTAAGAGACCCGGCGCGTATTAGAGACTAGGCGGCTATTTGGAACAGGCGATTAATTCCTTCTTCACAAACACCTTCCCCAAAATCTACCTCAAAACGGGGGAAAAAATCATTCTCAGATAGGCCTACTTTTAACCAGTATAACTTACAGTTTGTTTAGAGTTAGATTACAGATAGCACGGTGCCGACTTCGGGGAATTTTGAAGACGCAGAATGCATCTTCGCATGGCACAGTCGGGGTGGATAAAGGATAAATCACACACCTTTTCCTGTTAATGACTAGTTAAGCGCATGCTTTACAAAATAATCAAGAAACCACACCATTGTCTGTGCGCAGCACTGTGATTTAATTACTCTGCAAAGTTATGGTCATTTGCTATCACCCTCACCCATGCAGCCTCCCTCCACCCTTTGCGCTTCGCGATGTCTGTCAATCTGAAATTGCATGGAGGGCGCGACGTTGAAGCAACATAATTAGGGTGCGAAGTGTCAAACCAAAGGGTTTTTTTCTTATGCTGAAAAATAAGTGACCTGCAGTGGCTACATACTGTCATCTTGCATTCTCACGTTTCTCTCCAAGACGTCTCCCTATTTGGCCGATATGAGCCTATTCCCCGAGTGAGTTGGTACGGTGGCTCGACCCCGTAGAAAACTTAAAGTTCGGATGAAAGTTAGTTGAATAGGTTACTGACTTGTAGGCCTACATGTTGCCTGCCTGACGCGTGCTTCTGCCCAACTTGCACGACAGATTACTTGTTGAAAAGGCCCCTTGGATTAGATTGGCCGCGAGCAGACTGAAATGCATGTTAGAACGCTCTCACCGTTTTTGTAAAGCGTCTTCCAGATCCGAATGGGTAAGGGCAAGTGAAATGGGATAAGGTCTTTAATAAAACTCAGTGTGTGCTTTGACGCATGCATTCGGCAATTTAGGTCGTTTAACAGAAGCAGCAGTCCAACCTTGGAAACCCGCAGTCCTCAATGTCACCACACACGCTGGCTTTCGTTGGGTATACCCAAAGGGGTGGCTAAGACATCTGTCAAAAGTTACGGAGTTGCATTCCTCAAGAAATATTACGGTAGACCAAGATTATAACATTGAAATGGCATGTTTATTATCACGTAACAAAATGTTGTAAACAGTATTATAGAAATAATTTCATTCATTCATTCATATTGTTTCAGTAGAAAACTATGCAATGCAAAATCGTTTAAACACCAGAAAACCAGAAAAGTGCTGGGCCTCAAGATTCTAGATAGAACGTTCGGACGCTTTTTTTTTTTTTTTTTTAGACCCCGGCGAGTATTCGGAACCGGCCTTTATTTGTCACAACACACGCATACACCCGGCCGTTAAAGGGAACTCGGCGGTTAATTGGAACTCGGCTATTATTTGGTATTTTACGGTATACACTTCATGAATATTTATATAAATACATAATTACAAAAATAAATATATACTACATACCATATATACACTTCATGAATATCTACAGTATATAAATATATAATTACAAAAATAAATAGATACTACATACCATATATACACTTCATGAATATTTATATAAATACATAATTACAAAAATAAATATATACTACATACCATCTATACACTTCATGAATATTTATATAAATACATAATTACAAAAATAAATATATACTACATACCATATATACACTTCATGAATATTTATATAAATATATAATTACAAAAATAAATATATACTACATACCATATATACACTTTATAAATATCTATATAAATATATAATTACAAAAATAAATATATACTACATGCCTATCCCTGTAAATATAAATATATAAACTATCCCCATAAATAAATATATACCATATATACCATATACTAGGTTAGTTCTAATATAACAATCAACCCTATTCTATTTATAGATTTATCCCTCATCATCCTCTGTTAACATACTTCCTCTTCCATGTACTTGTTTAAAAATATTTTTTTGTACCTTTTTTTAAACAGATTTATATTTGCACTTTGTTTTATTTCTGTCTCCAGTCTGTTCCATCAAGTCGCTCTGGATAAGAGTGTCTGCTAAATGTCTGTAATGTAATGAATACGATCCAGAGACCAGATATTTAATGTCGCTGTCAAACTGATAAACTTCATTGTTATTTGTAAATATACAGTCATTCTGAATTTGGGACAGCGGCGTGTGTTACACTGTGTTGCATCACCTTTTCATTTAACAATACTCAGTAGGCATTTGGGAACTGAGGACACTAACTGTTGAAGTTTTGAAAGTGAAATTCTTCAGATTCTTGCAATCAATGTACAACCCCGATTCCAAAAAAGTTGGGACAAAGTACAAATTGTAAATAAAAATGGAATGCAATGATGTGGAAGTTTCAAAATTCCATATTTTATTCAGAATAGAACATAGATGACATATCAAATGTTTAAACTGAGATAATGTATCATTTAAAGAGAAAAATTAGGTGATTTTAAATTTCATGACAACAACACATCTCAAAAAAGTTGGGACAAGGCCATGTTTCCCACTGTGAGACATCCCCTTTTCTCTTTACAACAGTCTGTAAACGTCTGGGGACTGAGGAGACAAGTTGCTCAAGTTTAGGGGTAGGAATGTTAACCCATTCTTGTCTAATGTAGGATTCTAGTTGCTCAACTGTCTTAGGTCTTTTTTGTCGTATCTTCCGTTTTATGATGCGCCAAATGTTTTCTATGGGTGAAAGATCTGGACTGCAGGCTGGCCAGTTCAGTACCCGGACCCTTCTTCTACGCAGCCATGATGCTGTAATTGATAGCCTGGGCCCGCCCATCCTAAGCGTGACGCAACACGAGGGCCTGTTGTGAGCTTAGTCTGGCCAGGCAAGCTATCTCCAGCTCTTCCAAGCTCCCGAAAAATCGGGAACCAATCAACTTTGAGCATCTCCAACAGCCCTGGGTAGAGGCGTGTTCAAGGCACTGACGTAGTAGAACTGCGACCGGAAGCCATAGATTGTTTACAGAATCTATGCCGGAAGTGCTTCATTCACGCTTCCGCATCTATTACGCATAGATGCTGTATTGAAAGCATTCAACGGGAAGTTCTCATTGAAAACGGAGCAAAGAGCAGCCCTGGAGGTATTTATTGAAAGGAAGGACGTTTTCGCCTTGCTCCCGACCGGCTTCGGTAAGAGTTTAATCTACCAGTTAGCCCCGTCGCGTCGCATATGTCAGAGGAAAGAGTGATGTGATTGGTTTAAGCTTCGTCACAGCCTTTTCTGGCTTCAACCAGTAGCAAACTGAGGCATTTCAGGGAGGCGGGTCAACCACGGGCTCTGGGAAACGGTTGGGCTTAATATCTTGGCCAGACCAATAGCTCGTAGAGCTTTGAAGTCGCGTTAGCCAGGCTAGTAATTGATGCAGTATGTGGTTTGGCATTGTCATGTTGGAAAATGCAAGGTCTTCCCTGAAAGAGACGTCGTCTGGATGGGAGCATATGTTGCTCTAGAACCTGGATATACCTTTCAGCATTGATGGTGTCTTTCCAGATGTGTAAGCTGCCCATGCCACACGCACTAATGCAACCCCATACCATCAGAGATGCAGGCTTCTGAACTGAGCGCTGATAACAACTTGGGTCATCCTTCTCCTCTTTAGTCCGAATGACACGGCGTCCCTGATTTCCATAAAGAACTTCAAATTTTGATTCGTCTGACCACAGAACAGTTTTCCACTTTGCCACAGTCCATTTTAAATGAGCCTTGGCCCAGAGAAGACGTCTGCGCTTCTGGATCATGTTTAGATACGGCTTCTTCTTTGAACTATAGAGTTTTAGCTGGCAACGGCGGATGGCACGGTGAATTGTGTTCACAGATAATGTTCTCTGGAAATATTCCTGAGCCCATTTTGTGATTTCCAATACAGAAGCATGCCTGTATGTGATGCAGTGCCGTCTAAGGGCCCAAAGATCACGGGCACCCAGTATGGTTTTCCGGCCTTGACCCTTACGCACAGAGATTCTTCCAGATTCTCTGAATCTTTTGATGATATTATGCACTGTAGATGATGATCTGTTCAAACTCTTTGCAATTTTACACTGTCGAACTCCTTTCTGATATTGCTCCACTATTTGTCGGCGCAGAATTAGGGGGATTGGTGATCCTCTTCCCATCTTTACTTCTGAGAGCCGCTGCCACTCCAAGATGCTCTTTTTATACCCAGTCATGTTAATGACCTATTGCCAATTGACCTAATGAGTTGCAATTTGGTCCTCCAGCTGTTCCTTTTTTGTACCTTTAACTTTTCCAGCCTCTTATTGCCCCTGTCCCAACTTTTTTGAGATGTGTTGCTGTCATGAAATTTCAAATGAGCCAATATTTGGCATGAAATTTCAAAATGTCTCACTTTCGACATTTGATATGTTGTCTATGTTCTATTGTGAATACAATATCAGTTTTTGAGATTTGTAAATTATTGCATTCCGTTTTTATTTACAATTTATACTTTGTCCCAACTTTTTTGGAATCGGGGTTGTAGATGACAGTATGTGAAGCAACGTAACAAACGGCGCACGCATAACAGCCATACATGACGAGATTGTTTTCATAGCTTTATAGACCAGCTACGTTAGCATCATCACTCCTGTTTCTGCCATCTTAATCTCCATAACTCCTGCCAGCTTTATTGCGCACCATGTTATGGAAAGTTAGAGACGGTGGTCAAAGAAGATGCGGATGTATTTTCGGCTCTCGTTCGCCCCCTAGTGGACGGAGCTTTTAATCTTATACATGAGAATGTGAACAATATGGCTTGCATACTCTTCCTGCATAATTCCAGCTGAAAGGGCTCTTGGGTTTGGCTCCCTGGGGGAACCCTTGAAGGTTCTATGTGGAACCTTTCAATTGAAGGTTCAAGAGAACCCTGGATGAAGTGTAGCTAGCAAGCTTCAGGGAGTCAATTTTGACATTTTATTGCTACCCATAGAAGGAGTAAAGCAATCTGTGTTGTGTTGTGCTGTCAGAGGAAAATAATCAACGACAGTGTGGTGTGTTATTGTTATTACCACCCCCAAATTGACGATCTCCCAATAACTGTGCACCTTTTTGTGCTTTATTCTTCTTGCAGCACAGCAATCTGCTAACGATTGCAACTTTTTTTCTTTATGCATCGTAATTTTTATCCGTTTATAGTTAGTCGATGTTGTTCAACATCCATGGAACGTTACAGTGGCTCCTCTGTGCTGAAGATGACGGAAAACTTAAAGTTAGTGCTTTAATTCTGATCCTGACACTGGAGACTCCTTCCATCAGATAAATGTTAGCTAAACACGTAACAGAAAACCTCAGCATTGCTTTCAGACGAAGCTCTTTACCGAGAACCTGTCACACATGGAAAGTTCAGGTGTGTCACATGAAGGATTGTGTGGTTAGGTGGAAAAGGTTAGCAACCTACCGTACACACACACACACACTTGGAAAAGAGCTTTAGCAGGATCGATCGTGCCACGTGGAATCTCCACAGGTTCTGAAAGCCGTGAACAGTCGATATCCACCTCCGGGTTCCCCAAAGCTGCTTTTCTCAGTTTCTTTTTTTTTCTTTCGGATAAATATGGGCTGATTGTAACGGCTGCTCTGAGCAGCGCTGTGTGTCATTAAGCCAGGTCATCTGTTCAGATTTATATCCCAATACAGTGGAAAATAGAGTGAATTTAAATACGCACTGCATCTCAGCAGGAAGCTCGATAAAGATTTTTATTTCTATAATAAGAAAGAGGCATTGTTGTTGTTGTTGTTGTTATTATTATTATAGTCGTAGTAGTAGCTATTCCATTCCTGAGAAATGTCAGAGGTGAATAGAAGGGGAAAAGAAAGACAGACAGTGATAGACTGTTTTAATGGCTGGTTGTTCAGGCTGTAGGGCATAAATATTTGTGTGTGTGTGTGTGTGATATTCTGACAGCCGTGATCCACATACTTTAAGCTGAGAATAACCTTCAGTGTCAAAGCTGTTCCAAACCAACATGATGAGGTCTCGCGCACGCACACACACACACACACACACACACACACACACACTATTATAACTTCAGAATACATTTTCAGAGAATAATCTCTTTTTGCTCTTTCACTGTCGAATTCTCCATTCTGATTGGTCAGAAGGTGCTGATTCATGTTTTTATACCTCTGTGTTAATGCACTCGTGTTAATGTCGTTTCATACTGTTTCCATAGTAACCGTTCATTCACAGGTACTTGTGCATGTATTTAGATAGATGTGTGATTGTTAATGCGCTGAAGTTTTCTGTTTATTTGGCGCTGATGGGCGGAGTCTCGGGGTGAGTGCTGTGGAACAGTCGGAGGTGAAGCGGGAACCTGTCACAGACACGACCGCACGCTGTTCACGGTTTCTCAGTAACGCAGTGATGCTGAACTCCGGAGAGCAAATCCCTTCAACACCAGCATTAATGATCACACCAGATACCTTTTATCCACCTCTATCTCTCACTCTCTCTCTATCTCTATCCTTCACTCTCTCTCTCTCTCTATCCTTCATTCTCTCTGTATCCTTCACTCTCTCTCTGTCTCACTCTCTCTCTCTCTATCCTTCACTCTCTCTCTCTCTCTCTATCCTTCACTCTCTCTGTATCCTTCACTCTCTCTCTGTCTCTCTCTCTCTCTCTCTCTCTCTCTGTATCCTTCACTCTCTCTCTGTATCCTTCACTCTCTCTCTCTGTATCCTTCACTCTCTCTCTCTGTATCCTTCACTCTCTCTCTCTCTCTCTCTCTGTATCCTTCACTCTCTCTCTCTCTGTATCCTTCACTCTCTCTCTCTGTATCCTTCACTCTCTCTCTCTCTCTCTGTATCCTTCACTCTCTCTCTCTGTATCCTTCACTCTCTCTCTCTCTCTCTCTGTATCCTTCACTCTCTCTCTCTCTCTCTCTCTCTGTATCCTTCACTCTCTCTCTCTGTATCCTTCACACTCTCTCTCTCTCTCTCTCTCTCTGTATCCTTCACTCTCTCTCTCTCTGTATCCTTCACTCTCTCTCTCTCTCTCTCTCTCTCTCTCTCTCTCTCTGTATCCTTCACTCTCTCTCTCTCTCTCTGTATCCTTCACTCTCTGTCTCTCTGTATCCTTCACTCTCTCTCTCTCTCTCTGTATCCTTCACTCTCTGTCTCTCTGTATCCTTCACTCTCTCTCTCTCTCTCTCTGTATCCTTCACTCTCTCTCTCTCTCTCTCTCTCTCTCTGTATCCTTCACTCTCTCTCTCTGTATCCTTCACTCTCTCTCTCTCTCTGTATCCTTCACTCTCTCTCTCTCTGTATCCTTCACTCTCTCTCTCTGTATCCTTCACACTCTCTCTCTCTCTCTCTCTGTATCCTTCACTCTCTCTCTCTCTGTATCCTTCACTCTCTCTCTCTCTCTCTCTCTCTCTCTCTCTCTGTATCCTTCACTCTCTCTCTCTCTCTCTGTATCCTTCACTCTCTCTCTCTCTGTATCCTTCACTCTCTCTCTCTGTATCCTTCACTCTCTCTCTGTATCCTTCACTCTCTCTCTCTGTATCCTTCTCTCTCTGTATCCTTCACTCTCTCTCTCTGTATCCTTCACTCTCTCTCTCTGTATCCTTCACTCTCTCTCTCTGTATCCTTCTCTCTCTGTATCCTTCTCTCTCTCTCTGTATCTCTCTGTATCCTTCTCTCTCTCTCTGTATCTCTCTGTATCCTTCTCTCTCTGTATCCTTCTCTCTCTCTGTATCTCTCTGTATCCTTCTCTCTCTCTCTGTATCTCTCTCTGTATCCTTCTCTCTCTGTGTGTCTCTCTCTCTCCCTGTATCCTTCTCTCTCTCTCTGTATCTCTCTGTATCCTTCTCTCTCTCTCTCTCTCTCTCCCTCTCTCTCTGTGTCTCTCTGACCAGACTGCATGCAGCATTAATGATGTTAGTGAGTAAAGGACACTGATTGTTGTAGTGATGTTCTGATTCTTCACACTGATTACACTCTCAGAATGAGGACAGACTCAGCTCAAGGTTAACACTGAGTCTCTGTCTGTCTGTCTGTCTGTCTGTCTCTCACTGTCTCTCACTGTCTCTCTGTCTCTTTCTCTGTGTCTCTGAATCTCTCTCTGTCTGTCTGTGTTTCTGTCTCTCTCTCACTCTCTCGCTCCATGTCTCTGTTTCTCTCTCTCTTTCTCTGCCTCTGTCTGTCTGTCTGTCTGTCTCTCTCTCTCTCTCTCTCTCTCTCTGTCTGTTTGTCTGTCTGTCTCTGTCTCTCTCTCTCTGTCAAGCTGTCTCTCTCTTTATCAGCCTGTGTCTCTCTGTATCTGTCTCTCTGTCTGTCTTTCAGTCTGTCTCTGTGTGTTTCTCACTCTCTCAATCTGTTTCTCTCTTTCTATCTCTCTGTCAGTCTCTCTCTCTCTCTCTCTCTCTCTCTCTCTCTCACTCTCTCATTTATTTTTCCTTCTTGTCCTTTGAGAAGTCGAGCACACTCTGTCCCTGTCATGATGGGACACGGGAAAGGCGAGTGCTCTGAGGTTTAGAGAGAGGGAGAGAGAGGGAGAGAGAGGGTAAATTAAAGGTCAGGAGGTCATACAGGGTCATCAGCAAACCTGTTTAACCTGTGCTTTATCATCATTGCGGCTGTTTCAGCGCACTGTGAGATGGATGATGTTGGATATGAAGGAAAACCGATATCTATAAGACAGAGTAATATATCTGTTATAAGAGCAATAACATCAACATTTATGATTGAATCAAATCATCTGGGACATTCATACACACTCTCGACATTTGTGTTTAAGTTTTTGCCTTCTTTTTCTTTTCCTTTCTAAACCTGATTTGTTTCTTTTCTCCACCTGCAGCTCGTACCGTTTGGATAAATCGAGCAGTGACATGGTGAAGTATCTCACCAATTTCGCTGCAGATTTAAGGTGAACACACACACACACACACACAGCATCCTTATTGAGTGCTTTGGCCAAAAATCAAATTTGAACAATGACCCCCTTGATGTGGTTCACGTTATTTATAAGCTTATAGTGAGCAGATCAGGACTGAGCAAACTTCATACCTCAATCCTGAACTACATCACGGTTAAAGGTAATACACATTTCAATTTCTTTATCAGATTATTGTTGATACATTTAAAAATATCATTAAAATTCTACAGTGTCACGCCAGTTTTCCCAGGGCCCGATGGTTCAGTCTCATGTGACCTCAACATCT